>NC_084956.1:3462494-3794994 GCF_949316205.1 Platichthys flesus
ACACACAAACACACACAGACACACGCACAAACGCACACACACAGTTTTCCATCCACACAGCAACTTTCTACTCTTGACTGATGAAAGTCCTTCCAACAGAAGAGATCATTTGATGTCTAACAATAAAATAATTAATCTGTAATAATAACCTCTAATCCCACATGAACCTGAAGTTGCTTAAAGAACGTGAAGACAATCCCTGAAGTTTTTAGGATTCTTTCTCTGGGCATCGTGGATATCGATCACATTACATTACAATTCACTCAATAGTTATTTGTTAATATATTTGCAGGGGTTGATAAATTAGGCAAATCAAATTCTCTGTAAATGCATGTGCGTCATGAGGCTTTTTCTTTGGTTCCCGGACAGATGTCATCCCTAAAAATAAGTGTGTGCAAAAAATGTTTCCCTGGAAAAACCAAAAACATGTCACCCTTGTGGTGACGCCTGAGGGGCTCAGGATTCAAGCCCAAGGGATCAGCTGTCTATACACAGCTTCATGGCAGCAGGGATATTTAAATATTAAAAAAGATTGACTGGCATCCCTGTCATGCTGCTGTAGCCTGGCTCGAAAGTTTCCAGAGTTTATTTCCCCACTTAATCAGTCTTTTGTTGTTTTTTTGACAGTTTCTCGGTGGATGTGTTTTGAAATCACTACATACACTTAACCAATCACATGTGTCCTGGACTGACCAGTAGAATTAGTGTTGATGTAGAGTCTGCGTCCGTAAGGTGAATGTGGATCTGCCTGAAACCTGTAGTCTCTTGAACAACCTGCAGAGGGCGACTCCACTGGTTGTTGACCTCAAAGTTAATGTCTCAATCTCTAGTTACCAATCTCATGGATACATCTCAGTCAGGCTCCTCCCCTCACTCCTCCAAATATGGTTAGTTCTGGCGCTGGACTAAATGTTAAACTGGAGACTTGCTCATTTCTTCCTTGTCCAACTCTGGTGATCCAATCAAAACAACAATTAATGAAATGCACTCTTAAAAAAAAAGTTATACTTCAAGTATAAATGTTGTGAGTTGACCGACTACAGAAGAACTTTGTGGTAAAATCTGGGACCAAAGTTTGAAGCATCGTTTTGAGGCTGTTCCCAAACTCTCATTGGAACTGGTGCAGGATCAAAAGTTACAACATTTTCAAAACCACTAATAACGAGTCAAATTAAAAAAGGATTTTAATGCCTCCGCACAGTCGGGAGCTTTCAAGTCCGGCCCTGTCATTTATCTATTTAAGATTTTTAAAGGCCCCACAAAGGCTACGGCGCTGCCAGCGTGAACAGAGAGTGACGAGAGATAATTGAAATGTATCCAAGGGACCTTGAACGCGGAGCTGTGGGCCGACGGTGATTTGTGAAGTTCAGTCGCCGGCTGACATCACTCCCGTATTACTCCAGGTAACATGTGACCTTCCAGCACTGATGACATTTCTCACATGACCTAGACGGAGACAGACACTCTGGAGGCGTTGCGGCGATGTTTTCCGGCCTCTGGCTTTGAGGTCTGGCCCGATGTGACGTTACAGAAACACACAGACAGACAGAATCCATTTAAATGTGGATTTATAATCCACATATTAATTAACAGACTTTTTTAAATGGTAAAAACATGAATAAATAATATAAATTAGCAGTTTCCTCTGTTGTTTGGTCGTCAGAATCATAAGCGTCTGGAAGCGTCGGTCCTGGAATCGTATTCGCAAATAGGATATTGGTAATAAAGTAAATTCACACTAATAATCATTGATGTGAAAATATTGTCATGGTAATTTCAATAGTCAAACACAAGTCATTACAATTGTCTTTCTGGAAGTTTAATTCATCATCTGCAGATGGGCTCAAAACACAATTGATGGAGAATCAACACACTTATACATTTTCAAGCTATTCCCTGAGAGTAATAAAGTTATGATGTTTAGAAACAGGTGATCAGTATCAGACCCATCGAGTGAAACAACTGTTTTCACCCCCGTCCTGTGAACTCATTGTTGGGTGACACTGTGTGTGAGGAAGTCATATGACATCAGGTGCTTGAGCGACACCCTGGTATCTTAAGGGAATCCATTTGCCCATCTTTCTAAACATCAAAGTGGTTCCTTCTATCAATCAATCAGTAAAATTGCTATCACAATATCTAAAAATGTAAATGTATTTAAAGGGGACATATTATGAAAATTCCACTTTTGTAGTGCTTCTACACGTTCATCTGGGTATCTGTCATGTCTACCGTCCCGTGATTTGTTGTGGTTCCTCTATGTCAGAAACGATACACTAGAGTGCGTCAAATGGGATTGGGATGGGTGAGGGGGAGAGGGGGAGAGGGGGAGAGGGGGAGAGGAGGAGAGGAGGGGGGGGGGGGGCACTAAAAAAACAGGTCAATTGGAGGAGGGCTGTTTTAGACAGGGTAAAAAGGTGCAGTTTTAAATGATCCTTGTGGTAGTTTGACCAAAAATGGGCACACGATGGGTCCTGTAAACCAAACCTCATGTTTCAAAATAAAGTTTGCCCAGTGCATTTGGCTGGAATAATAATAAAATAAAGGACCTGCCATTGTTGTCAGATGTGACTCCCTGGGTTCAGTCTGCTGAACAGGTAGCCATGGAGACAGTGGAGGGGGGGGGGGGTGACACTAAGCAGAACTTGGTAATTGGCTGAATATGAGAAGGCAGAGGTGACTGTGGCTCCACGGGGAAAGTTCACAGCTCCACCATTAGAGACAGGACACACTCGCAAATTACTCCCCCCGAGCAAACCAGTCCTCGTTCTGCTGGCGGGGGGGGGGGGGGGGGGGACACAACCAGCGGAGGATCACCTGTGATTACCGGCGCCAAAACTCTGCGAGGAGGAAATAGCTGCTCGTTCTTCCTCTTGCAGAATCTCCCACAGCAGCTGAACTGGCGGGTTGCTGCAGATTGCCCGGGGGACAGATGCTGTCAGCCGGCAGGGACAGTGACACCGGGAGGAAGACAGAGGACTCCCAAAGCTCTGACAGGTGGAGGAGGCAGGATTTCTATCCAAAGCTACTGCAGCGAGGATGAGTGTCACTGTAGGCCGGAGATAAAAAAAAATATGGACGTGTATCAGCTGCATTTTCACTGCAGAACTTACCTCCTGTGTCTCGGCGAGTCCCCGAGAATCAAGAATGGAGATTTGGTTTAGAGTCTTCATATCCCTGGGTTTATTTTGGATTGAATGTACAGACTGTAACAGGTTCTCCTTCACCACTCATATATCGTTTCAGTACTTCGCTTACGGAAAGGAAAATGTTTACTGACATTAGAAAGTGAGAAGTAGAATAAATGATGTCATCGACTTCTATAGAAACAACCAGTGGAGTACAAACATTTCCAGAATCTCCAATTTTCATAAACCTGCACAAACCAAACTGCCAACAAACAGATTCAGGTTCCCACAACACGAGTAACACCTCGACCATACACAAACACACACACACACACAAACACACACACACACTGTTTGACCTCACAATCACAAGTGTAGACAATCAACATAAAGAGGAGATTACATTCCGCGCTGAGAGAGCGTGGGCGTTGCACTCGTCTGTTGATGGCACCATAGTTTCTGCCCATTGCAGCCGCGGCATGAAACTGGCAAATGGGGGGGGGGGGGGGGGGGGTCGATACAAGACCCGTTCAAAGGGAACCGGCGGCGGCTGCGAGCCCATCTCATGACCAGATAATGAGAGTTTAACATCAAGGCTGTGATTAATTCCCTATTAACATCCGAGGAGGCTTGTCCCCCGGTGCATGGAGGACGATGGTGTAGTTGCGGTTGTGTGAATATTGATGATGTGTTTAGATTTTCAGGTCTTTAAAAGGCACAAGATAACGCTCAGTTCATTCAAGGGCACTAATGCATGTTTGTACACATGGACGAGTGTGTTCACACGAGAGCACACACACTGGAGAAGAAGACGGACACAAATCTGAAAGAGCTGTAATATAGCGAGCACAGTTTAGGCTTCATTTGGTCTCTTTGTCGGTGCAGCAGTTCAGACGGTGCAGGGGAGCAGGGGTCAGGCTTTATGGATCCCAGATAATTGGAAACGATAAATATGGCCTTTCAAAGCAAAGAAAATAAACTCAGCCCTTCACTGGATTTAATGTTCAGCCGAGCGCGAGCGGCTACATTGGCACAGAGTCAATGGGAGTGATTGCACCTGAGTACGCCGGTGTGTGGATTCTCTCTCACACACACTCACACACACACACCAGTAACACCAGTAACACAATGTAAGAGTGACCCTCCAAGGGTCATGTCTGTCTTTAGGGAGACATCCACAACAGCTTGTTAGACAAGACAGTTGTGAAGATTGCTTGAGACCCTGAGGAGCAGCAGAGCATCCCAGCCTATATCTGTTCTTAAATCCCTGCTGTATATCCTCGGCTGTACAAATATCTTTCATTACTTTTATAATGTAAACGTTAAATTGCAAAACCCCAGAAGGCAAAAAAAACAAACATATTTATAAGTGGTAAAAAACAAACCAACAAACAGACACATGTCAAACATCACATCCCTGATGGGGTCTTAACATTTACTATCAAAGCATATTTCACTTCTCTATTCAACCTGATAAACGAGGCCACGTGCTCAGTCTGCAGTGTTCAGGCTGCAGGATCATGAGGGATCAGTTATCAGGATCATCTGGGGGATGTGTGTGTGTGTGTGTGGGGGGGGGGGGGAGCGTTGATTAAAGCACTAGACAGTATAAGTTTGAAAAACAATAATTACTTAAAACGTCCGCTGCCAAACTGGAGAGTTCATCTGTCTGAAAGTTTGTGACAAGAGACGGAGACACAGAGACAAGTAGGACCGACCGGTGAGGCTGTGGGCTGCAGCCGGACTGAAGCTCACCCTGAACTGACTGACTCTCGGTGAAGAACACGAGTTCAGGCCAAATGCAATCAAGCATCCGTCAGTAACACGAGAGAAGGATGGAGACACAGACGCTTCCTAACCACTTACAGCTGCAGCTAATGAAAGAAAACGTGTCTATCAAAGAGGGTAAACACATTTTCCACATCATGAAGAAGTGATAAAGTCTTAACAGAGTTTTGCATTGTATGTGTTTTGCATGTCCAGAATGAGGCTTTGCAGAAATATCCACAGCTCTTTTTTAGATATGAATTATGAAACACGTTGGCACAAGGGGGTCCAGGATTTCTCTGGAGGTTTCCTTTTACACATGAACAACGCAGCAGGAGATTCTCCACACAGACACAATCACAACGACAGTAAAATTCAGGTGAGGGGTCTCGCACCATGTTTTGCGTAGTGTTTGAAATATGGTGAAAACGTTGGCTCACGGTGAATCCTCCAGATAATCTTTCTGTATTTTTCAGACATCAGCTCATTCAGACACTATCCAGAGTCTTTTCTAGGAACCAGGCCGAAGAAACTGGCTTGTTTACTTGTTCTCTAACAAACAACCTCTAAAAACAGATTCAGTATAAAGTAAAAGTTTCATATGTTTATACAGTATCTGTCCCATGAGCCTTCATGTGAAACTCACTCTGTCTCTCTGTATCTCAAAGAGTTGATGTTAATGACGGCCAGAAAAGAATCATCAAGAGAGCTTTCCCTTTGGATACTGGACATAAACAAATGGGGGGGGGGGGTGGTCTGTAGGGACTACACCTCCCAGATGGCTTGAGAACACCCCCCCACAGTCCTGCATCTGGAGGAGGCTGCAGGAGAAGCACACATCTGGGATCTTCACACCAAACTGCGACTCTGAACCAAAAACTGCAATAAAACAAACAGATGGACGGGATAAAACACAAAGAAGCTTCTTTTTGTTTTTCTAAAGGATTCAGAACGAGTCCCTGTTGAAATTACTTTTTCCAAATCCCAGTTGGCTTCAGCTTCTGAGGGAACATCGATTCCAGCAGGAACTTCAGAGTGTAAACAATCCCGTCGGCTTTGGAGTCTTAAACACAAAGTCTGATGGAACACGTGAAATACCTCTTGGAGCGCGGCTGGGTAAAACATCTGTGTCATCATACGCAGAACTTAAAGCTCACTTTCATTAAACTTTCTACACAACTTTTGGTCGTGAATCTGAATCTTTGTTCTCTGAACTCGTAACTGGAAACTTGAGACTTCAGAAACAAGAAATCATAGATTATATATATTGATTGAACTCAACGTGAAGCATTTTGAGTTTTAACAGCGGCTGTTTCACTTTCATTTCAAAGACGTTGTATTGGACTTATTCTCATTATTTCATACACAATCTTGAAATGCTTCTTATATCAAAAATCGGTAAAACCTAAGCTTAATTGTTATGTAACTTAATAAACCATATTAAATTATAAACATACTGAAGTCGAAAAAAAGAAATTCACCAGTTTATTACTTAAACACATCAAACATTTCATGAACATGAACAAATTATAATATATTTCTGAAAATATGATTTGTTCATGTTTCCATTTTTTTTTAGGTCTTATGAACATTTAAGCCGTTGAGATATGCCCATTTATTTCCTGCTCCATTGTCTGGCGCCTCACTAGTTATAAGCATGTTTTTCTAACTGCATATAAGACATTGTAATGACATAAATAAAATCACAATTTAGTGTTAAAGAAGGTTTTAAAGAAAGGGTCGAAGAAATGCATAAAACAAACACACGAGCAATTCATCATCGCTGAGCACTAAAGTCTGACACCAACTTTCACCCGTCAACCGAAAGGTTAGATCAGATATTAAAGCTTTTAACGTCTGTCAGACGAGACACTCGACATTTGTCATCGTCACGGAGGAACCTGAATAACTGTGTTTACGTGAATGTGTCGTTTAAAGGTTCTGTCCGTCTTCGTCTTCTTCTTCTTTTCTCTCGTAGTGAACATTAAGGTGAAGGTCAAACCTGATGCAACATCAACACTCTTTACTGCTTTCTTTTAACAATTTGATGTTTTATTCACGTGATATATGGAGCAGAAACCAAAAAAGATGGTAAAGTTGTTTCTGGGTTATCGCAGGATTTATGAATTATATAAACTATTTATGCTCATATTACGTTATACCATTTCCCAGAACATGATGTAATGCGGAGGTAAAGGGTGCGTTTGATTTGACCACCAAAAACATTCATAAATGCCGAAAAATGTCCTGCAGTGATTTACGTTTTCCCTGTGATTTACGTTTTACGCAGTGATTTACGTTTTTTAAAATATAAAACTGTAGACTAGCTCGTCCTTTAAGGTTTATAGCTGTCTGGGTCAAAGTCAGCGTGACCCCGAAGGCAACACGCATGTAGTGATTACGTGTCATCGCTGACATGCATCAGAAGGAGCTCTTTAGCAAAGTCTGGGATCCCAACAAGCAACTTTCATTAGACTTCATTCTTACGTAAAGACAATGCAGGTGAGGTTTATAGTGAGCAAGCCAGGACACTCAGACCTTATTCTGGAGGAGAAGCTACAACAGTCACCATCACTACCATCTGACATCAGATGCTTGTGGCCAAAGGGGATTAGAATTCAAGTTTTTGTCTTTTTTGGATCTGTGAAAGTCAAGTGTCCCTCGTTCGGTCATTTCAGAGCTACCGCAGCACCGGCTCTGCTCCCCGTGTCTGTTCCTCCTCCTCCAGCCGTTTGTTTGTGCACCATTCAGCATCCCTCTCCTGCCCTGTCACAGTAATTCCTCCCAGGAGCACGGGAAAGTCATCTGCACCAGGCCCGCAGGCACAGCCGGGCTGGCTGCCTCATAAATTTACCACACACACTCTCATTGTTATGCATTGCTTTACCCAGGGGACGGGAGCGGTGCACGGTGTATAGTGAGCCGAGCCTGACAGCTTCTCACGCAGGAGGAAATACTGCTCCTCTGAAGAAGTTTCCAGACGAGCAGTTTAAAGCCCAGTCGTGAGTATCAGAGCTTTGAGTTGTGATTAGCTGTGCAACGCGAGGGCATCTGCAGACATGGTTCACTGTGAGTTACTTAACATCGGCTGCACACACTCGCTTCTGTGAGCTCACAAATATGACATGAAGTCTGATCACATTTTGAAGGTGTCAGATGTGGGAGGAGCTTCATTTCCTGACTCTTCTAAAAACAAAGTATTGATCTCTGTTAGAAGTCTGAATACCTGAGTGAAGGTTTTCTCATGCACCATCTGAAAATACATGTTTTTTTTCTAAGTGAGAGTCTTAATGTACTCGACCTTCCCATTATTTTTGTAGTAATTGTTGATATTCTCTCATATTTATATACAAATTGTAATTGAAAAGTATAGAAAACTACTAACCCCCACTTTACCGGTTGATTTTGAAGACTGGGATTAAACTTGCAAAAAAGAAAATAGCAGACCTGTTAGATAAATTACGAAAATCAGCAATATGAAGCATAAAACGCCATTCTTTCTGGATTTATTGGATTGAAAATATAATCTAAAATTGTTATTCCGGGTCCTTTTTTCCTGGTCAAAATTGATGAAGTCCACAACATGTATGATGACGCTTCAATAATGTTAAATCTTAAAGTGAACTAAATAAATCCTGAATCTACAAAATAATAATCACAGAATGCAAAAGAGCATAAGTATTTTTACTCATCTCTAAAAATGCAGTTGCCATTTTCCTCCCGTCAGTTTCCCTTTGCAGTGAGGTGTTGTTGCCAGGAGCCATGAAACCTGTTCATCATCTGTGATTGAGGAGACAGTTTACTTGTGTACAGGGAGCGCTTGATTTGATGCACTGGAGCAGCAACTTTCAGAATCTCACTTGATCTGGTCTAATCAATTGTGACGGGGACAATCATGATCACAATTACTGCGGAGAATTAATTGTAACAGCCCCTGAAATTAGAGGATTTTTAAACTGATTTGGCAAAACAAGGTAAGAGCTGTTTACTGAGGCATGTGCTCTGCAACAGAGGAGCATGGATTCAGAAGCACATCATCCATCTTTGCAGTGTGATTATTGTAACTCTGCTTTGTTCAAACCACTGGAACGTGCTTGTTAGAGCTCAACCCGTGGTACTGTGCCTCTTTAACCCAGCTGCACCTGTGGAGATCATATACGACCCATCGTCGGAGCAGAGCACAGACCTGCCGAGGGTCCCAGTGTGAATGTTAGTCACTAATCAATGTCCTCACTGGAGAATCCCACCTGTGACGCAGGAGGTGAAGGAGCAGCCCATCAGGTCTTCAACACCTCTGCTAATACGTCCTGCTTCATTTCCAGGCCGACGAGGCATCTGGACATTCAGGGGGTATATTAGATAATCAACACAAAGGTATGTCAGCTTTTCATTTCCTCAAATAAAAAAACAGTTTCAACGATATAAGAACCATCCATCCATCCATTTTCTTCTGCTGATCTGGGATCAGGGTGTGGAGCGGGATGTTCCAGACATTTTCCTCCCCAGTCAGGATTTCTTGCTCCTCTTGGGATCCAGAGGAGTTCCCAGACCAGATGGGAAGAGCAGTCCCTCCGGAGACTTCTGGGTCTACAGGAGCTCCCAGTTGGGCGTGCTGGGTAAACCTCCGGTGGAAGGCGTCTAGGAGGAGTCCTGATCAGATGCTAAAAGCCCCCTGACTGCCCCCCCGACACGAAGGAGCAGCGACTCTACTCCGAGCTCCAGATTTGAAAGCTGAGTTCAGTCACTTGTGATAAAAAAATGTTTGGTCACTTCCCAGTTTTATATGATTTACCAGTCCATTTATATTTTAAATATCACCTTTTTCAAGGATTTGAATGTAGCAGTTGAATCGGGCCCCAACACAAAACATAATTTAATCTTATCTAATCCAACACATCCAGAATGAAGGAGTCTGTAAACATGATATGAGCAGTTTGTTTCTTGTTTCTCGAGATCATCACGAGCAGCTTAATGAATTCATGCGGTCGGCATCTCTCATCTCAAACCTCAATATCCAAAGTCGGTAATAACTGACTTAATGAGCAGGAATATGAATTCATTATACATTATTACATGACTACATTATTCATCTTTGTCCCATTTGCCTGGAATTGGCTCTTCAGTGATATGTGTGATGTTTGGCTGCAGGCGAGAGTCCGACTGTGGCGCTAAATATGCAGCAGACGTGAGCGTCGCTCTTGGTTTATTGCAAACAGTCCGTGTTCTCCATCTGCTTCCTCTAAGCCGAGCTGGTTACCTGAGCCTGGGGCTGCCTGCCCCGGTGAACAGGGCCCCTCATCAACATGACTGACACCGCGACAGGCAGGAGGAGCTCGTGTGAATGAGCAGGACAAGTACATAAATTGCCTCAAATCTAAAAGTGGTAGTGTTCATGATTAGATTTTATTTTTGTCTGCAGGGGAAATGTGTATTAAAGCAGGAATCTGTTCAGGTGGAGGAGCAAACACGACCAGACTCATATGATGCTGCTGCGCTAGGAAGCGGCCAAAAGTATCTGGACATTAAACATTCAAGATTCAAGATTTGTTTTATGAAATGCACAACAATAACATTAAGCAGACACTGGCAGTGAAATGCTTGAGTCACAGGCTCTCTTCTTGCAATGCTCAAGTAATGACAACCTAAAAAATAAAATAGAAATAGTATGAAATAGTATAAAATAGAAACATCGCAACCGTGTGACTGGTAAACTGCAAAACCACAGGCAGTGATCCTCCTGCAGCAGTTTATCTATATCTATATAGATGTATTCTACATCTCATTTATATAGAAAAAGAATATTCAGTGCCAATGTCCATCTTAGAACTGGTCTGCAGAAATTTGTTTTTTTTTTAGTTATTTGTACAGTGACAAACAAACTGTATCTCAATGCACTTTATAAAGTGTTGGATGAGGATGCTGTCCCAGTTCATCCTAGTTGGTCTGAAGTCAGGAATGTGCAGGGCAGACAAACCACCGGTTCGACCAACATGTCCTCCTGTTGAATGACAGTTTGCTAAATTACTGCAAAAGGTTACCTGACCTATAAAGTACTTTTCATCCCACCTGTAATTATGACACAGCGATGAGGCTTTTGAAAGCACACGAGCCTCTGCAGCTTTGTCTGGATGATAATTCCCTCCCGTCCATCCATCAACCTGGATCACAAAGCTGCCGGTGAAAGGGGCTCATTTTTCACACTAATCACAGAAGGGGAGAAAAGAATGGGACGAGAAAAGTGAAGTAAGAAAAAATCTAATTAGTTGTTAAATGAATGTAATTGTCTTTATATTGGTTTTCTGAAAGCTGCAGCTTAATAACTCCAACCCTGAATAATGAGGTTGTGGTGATATTCCGACACATGGGAGGAAGTCTCACAATGTCCTGTAACAGACAAGGAATAAATAAGTGAGGAAGGAGAAAAGATCGTGAAGAAACCACGTCCAGTGTTTCCTGTGATGACAGGAACAAACCAGAGATAAACACACATCCACAGACAATCAGCTGGTGCAGCCGCTCACCACTGACGCACAGCAGCAGCTGCAGGAGAGCACACATCAGCTCACACCCCTCTTTGCAATGTCAGGACCAGTGTTGCCACAGTTACTTTACAGATTACTTGATTTTAAAAGTAACTAAGTTAGATTACAAGTCTTTATTAGTTACATTCAGCAGCTGCCGACATCATCCCCACCGCATCAACATAAAAATGACAAACGGTTTTGCCAACACTCACTTATTAGGGCCCCCCCCACTTGTGTGTCCCTTCAACTGCCGGACGTACAACTTGTTCACCCGCTCGCTGCTGAGATGGTCTTGTCTGCCCCCCGGCCATCTCTGCAGAGGTTCTGTTTACTCGCACTAGGTTGTGTTATATTTTCCAGGTGTCACACTGCTGTGTATTCAGCTCATGCAGCACAACAGCCAATCCTCTGCTTTCTGTTTGCCTGTCACGGTTAGTCCCTCTGTAAAATCTCCACTTTCCTGAAGAGGTGTGTTGTTTTGTGTGTGTGTGTGCGTGTGTCTGGCTCAGACCCTGGAGTGCTACACAAAAGGTTGGCTCAGACGACGGCCTGCCAGGTGACATGCTGGACCCCGGCCCCCCCCCACACCGACAGGCTTCTTCTTATTGATGTTAGCACAGCATGAAATGGTTAATGACCCTCGATTTGGGCACAAATGATCGACCCAATGGTCAGATTGCCGCTGATGGAAATGCCGGGTGAAGAGGGGAATGTTTTATCTTTGCTGGAGACACGAGCGCTGGATGAACTCTTTAATGGCGGAACGCAGGCCTCTCAATTATGAGCCTGTACAGGATCATAAAATGACAAATAAAAACCCGGCCTCCTCGCTCATTTGCAAAATGCACTTGCAGCGTAGGAACAGTGATGATCCCTTTCAGTAACTGTCGGCGTCCACCACAACCAGATGATTCATCTATAATGAAGCCTTATATCTACCGTTAATAACCGGGCTACTGGACGACCCCTAATGGAGGTTTTGATTTTCAGCTGAATGGAGACGAAGGATCATTACACTGCAAATGACACAAAGCAGATACACTGGATGAATTTGAATTAAGCAGGAAAACAAAGCAGTTTTAGGTTTTAGAGAGGCACAACATGGATTGAGAGGTGGATCTTAAAAGTTTGTAACGTGATTAAGTCTACAAATCCCCTTTTCTGCATTATTAACATCTCACTGTTCATATACTGTATATATAATATATATATCTCATCAGAAAGTGTCACTATCCTGCCAAGTAGCTTAATAGTTGGTTGTTTTCATTTCGGAATCAAAAGATTTAAATTGTTTTCTTTATCATGGCTCATGAGTAAAAAGAATCCACAGCCCCATCACTGAATGAGGTCATATCCCCAGGAGAGTGATGTTCCACCTCTCACTGCAGGAACATGGAGAACTTATGACTGAGAGTCCTGCAGCGGCTCTGGAGTCTTGTCTCATGGAACAAATCTTCTTATTTGTCCCTTTGTGTTGTTTTTTATCTTTATTTTTTTCACCCACCTTTGAATTATAGTTGTTCTGCGATACGACCATAAAAGAAAAGCACCTCCAGGCATCATTCTTCTCTCTCCTCCACTTAAAGTGCGTCACAGCTTTATTATGAACGATCAATTTGTGTGCGTCTGTGTCTTTTCCTCCATTAGACAGGATATTTACCAAGGGAGGAATCATCAATACCACCGCGACTCCAGCTGTGATTCAAAGCCATGTGAGTGTGTACACGTGAGTGTGTGTGAGTGTGTGTGTGTGTGTGTCAGGGGACATGTGTAAATGTTCTCAGCCATTAATGTGCTAACACAGACTTTGATGGAATGCTCGCATGGCACTGATATTGATCCTCTAAGCTCTGTAACCTGCTTATGATGAATGACTCAGTGACTGTGCGATGGCCGATCTTTACACCGCCTGCCAAGGGAAGACCCATCTGCATGACATTAGCATGTTGATGGCATCGCACCGCGCCCGGCCACAGACGGAATGACAGAGTGAGCGAGAGGAAGCCGACTGGGGCTCTGCATTATTCAGCAGGATGATGGCGGCTGCTGGCATGGGAGCCGGAGTTAGCCTGGCACTGTCATCTCAGCTGCAGCGTGGCATGAGAGCTGTAACATGGAGAAGTAAGTGAAGCAGTGCAGGGAGGAGCCGGTGGCAGGAGTCAGGAGTCGCTCCTCTTCTGCTGCGGTGAAGCGTTCACGTGACAGAACCTCCGTCTCCCTGGTTCACGGCCCTGGATCCTGGAACAAGGCAGGTGATGAGAAGAAGTGAGCAGGCGTCGGTGAGGAGGTTTAAAAACCAGCTGCTCTACTGTGAGAGCTGTGAAGGGAACGACCGCTCAGAAAGGTTAAAGCTCCATTAAACTGTAAACATCCAATTACTCACCGAAAGTTCAGATTATATTCACTCACTGTTTACGTCACTGGTGAGGAGCTGCATGTAGTTTGTTGTTGTTGAGGTTTTTAAAAGTTACATTTAGGTTTCTATCAAATAAAGTTAGGTTGAGCTTATTGAATCATGTTTAGCCTCATTAGGAAGTAAGATACTTTCACATGTTTTAATGACTTCATCTCATTAAACACCTTAACATTAAGTAAATGTCCTGATGACACCATGTGGTTGTTCCTGAACATTCTTGTCTCCTCTTTTTCATCCAGTGACGTCATCAGGACGACTTCCCGTTGGACCCAAACTTTGTTTGTTGTTTACAAACAAATCGTCTTTGTTTCAGTGAGCTGTGGTCCCCATGCTAATGATGCTACCTGCCAGAAATCTGCATCGTCACTAAAGTCATGAGAGCTCCGACCACCACTGTGGCTCAGTGCAGACAGAGCTGCCACCATCACTGCAGGATCTGGTTTTAATCCTGCAATGAATCTAAATCTTCATGTTCCCTCATCCCACTGAGAAAAACACTTAACCTGCGTCTTGACAACATGTTTCAGGTTGAAAACACGACACAACCACGACTTGGGTTTTGCTGAGATAGAAATAATTGACACAAACTCGTGTTTGGATAAAATGTGTGATAGACTTGGCTCGTGGTCGCACACAGTGTGTGTGTGTGTGCAGATGTGTGTGTCAGGAGGTCCTCATGGGTCACATCAACCTCTTGAATTATTCAGCACGGACTTTGAAACAAACTGTGCAGGACGCAGCCGTCGCCAAGTTGGCCAACACCAGAGAGAGAGAGAGAGAGAGAGAGAGAGAGAGAGAGAGAGAGAGAGAGGCATCTGGTGAGAGAGTATTGGAATAAAGTAAAGGGAGCAGCAAATAATGCCGAGTCAAGGCTATTACTGAATTTGATTATCTCCCAGTCGGGCCAGTAGAAGAGATGCTTTGTCACTGAATTTCCATCCAACATCTCAACTGCTGCACACAGAGCAGGAAGCGAGGGCAGGGGAAATGTAAATGCTGTGTTTGTGTGTGTGTGTTTGTGTGTGTGTGTGCAGGAGAGGTGGGCTTTGTGGGTCTGATGTGGATGAAGAGGTTGCTTCACTCTCCACTTTCATACGAGCATCAATATAACGATGAATCAAGACTTTTCTCCGTCCAGTGTCTTTAATCAGACGGGGAAGAAACGAGGGGTTGTTTCACTACATGATGGTAATCAATGGACGCCGGGACTTCAATGAGCTGCAGGCAGACAGAGAGCAACACAGACACACACACACAACACACACACAACACACACAGTTTCCGAATGCAACAAGCCTCATTTACATGTAAATCAGAGCTTTGTGGAGCTCGGATGAGATGCAGGACAGGAATAAGCTCTTCTCTCACATCACCTTGGTCTGAATAATCACACTTGATTCTTTTTTTTTTTTCCAATGTGTCAAAGATTGCAAAAAAAAATTATGGTAAGCTGGCAAATGGAAGCACGGCAGAGAGAGAGAGTGAGAGAGAGGGGGGGGGGGCATGCAAAAACAGTTAAACTCATTGTGTACTCACATGTGCAAATCCATGCAGCTGTGGCCAATCTCACATTCTGTTCACATTGTTGAGAACATAACGAGATAAAGAGGCACAGACGATGTTGGGGTTTGCAAATTCATGCTCATTAAAATCATTATGTGGCCTCTCTGATCAGATTACGGGCTGTGTAAAAAGCCACGTGTATCATGGCTATCCCAACTTGAAACACTATCAAGACCCCAGCGGTGACACTCCTGAAAACTGGTTAACTGACTCGTCTGTGTCTGTGCTGATGAGCAGACTGAGATATCATCAGAGAGAGATGCACAGACACTGACAGACTCCAGCAGGCGATAGATAACACCCTGAAACGTCTGAGAACAGGTCTGTAGTTTATCTTGAACATTTTCTGACACCATCCTGGAGGATTCATAAATGAAATGAACAGATTTCAAATGAGTGCAGCTCCTGATTAATGCTGAGGCCACAGGTCAGTTTCTCTTGACCTCAGCCCAGGATGAGTTGTGCTGCGTCACCATGTGGGGAGGGGGGGGGGGGGGGGGAGTCGGCTGGTGCACAATCAAACTGGGTTCACCATACATCCGGACTGGTCAAGAGACAGAGTGACTGGAGAGTTTAACTGGGCAGAACGTTTACATTCACAAAAAACATAATGTCTCATTTAAACGAGTGACATGTGAGTCACTCCACTCTGTGTTGAAGGTTCTTCACCCACATAGATTAAATTAGTCGGCTTTAATCTGTTCGTTATTGACTGGCCAATGTTTTTTATTCTTTCTGAACCAGTTTCAGGTTTTCCAGACTCAGTGAAAAGTCTTATGATTAATTTAACTTCAATCGAACACATACCAACAGCAATATTCTATGTTTTCTAACAAATTGTCATCTGTAAGATTCACTTTACTGATGCACGTATATTCAGATATGACCTTTAACCTACAGAGCTCTGATCCAGCTCATGTGGAGCAGACAGGCCCGTGTGTCAGGTGTCAGGTGTTAGAACCTGGAGGAGGATGAAGCTTCTCTTCTCTTTGTGGTGTGACGTCAGCTTACTGACTAATCATGAGGGAACGATTCCAAAATGCAAATGGACTCACTCCACATCAACACATGAAAACTCTGCCCAGCAATTACCCTGATCTCCAGCTGATGGATCTTCAGTGTGAAGCGGTTTTATGTCAAAGTATAAAATGAACACAGAAAAAAATGAAAAAGGTCATTGAGTTGTTGTGGCAGAAAATCTTGTGGATTTCTCTCTATAATAACCATCGTAATTTCATTAAAGAGCGAAGTAGGTGGAGGAGTATTTCTTTTTCAAAGCCTGGGGAACAAATCGCTTCACTGAATGCAGCAAATGGGTCGAATATATGTACGTTTAAATAGAAAAGAGGAAGGTCCTTGACTGAAGAAATGAAATCAAGAACAAGTGTTTTAATGAAAAGCTGCTGGAGAAGCAGGAGGTCACAACCTGCAGATACAAAAACATGTGAGTAGAGCCGGAGAGGAGAGAACCAGCTTGGTTTCAGCCTGGAAAACATCTGCTGGGGACAAAACCATGACAGGAACGTTTCTATATGCAGGGCAGAGATTCTATATGTGTGAAAACTGCAATATGGAGCCACGCCCAGATCTAACTCATCAATAACAGGGATTAAAAAAAAGGCACTACTTTGAATATTTTTTTGCAGAGTGTGAGAAAAACCACGAGAACTAAATCAGAACGTGTCGTGTGCATGTTCAGAGGAGAATATGCTTAAAGATGTTTTAATGTCAATCCCCCTTACACCTACAGAGAGCGATGGGGGCGGGGGGGGGATCAGAGGTGGAGCGCGAGAGATCAAGCATGGAATAGATTGTCAGGTAAACCCTCTTATATACAGAGATGCCCTCCAGAGGCAGTCCTGCTCGGCCTCGCAGCAGATTTCCTGAAGGATTCAATCCTCCACTAGGAGGCGTCTGGGATCGAGAGCGTGCAGATGATTGACAGGCGCCAACGTGGCGTCTGAAGATCGCTCTGAGGGAAGTTACAGCACCAGGGCTGCGGGTTCACAGGAATCACTGTCACAGGAGTTCAAACGCAAAGACGTGAAACACGAGGCAGGATGTTTTAAACATCTTCCACCAGGAGGCTCGAGGAGATTCTTTGAATCCACAGCCGGAGTGATGGTGTAAAACAGAAGGTTTCCTGATCTGATGCATTTTCTTACAGGAGTGAATCAAGTGACTCAGTGAGTTACAAAAATACCAATTTGATCAGAGAGCGATTGACGGATTTACCCCCTGGTGGCTGGCTGCAGTATAACCTGCCTCCACCATGTATACAGATGGGACATTGACCCGACTAAACAGAAAAGTTTCTGAACAATTTGGTTTTAATTAGTTTTATAAATGAGGGGAAACATGATGATTGACTTCAGGACGTCAACACACCCGCTTCACGTCACGATCACAAGGTGGCGCCACCTGCGTCGAGGATGTTTGGGCCTCATGTCTTCTTGAATGAGAAGAATGATCTGAATAAAACTCTCGTCCAAGGAGACTTTTACATTTCATCCCTGCAGGTTGTCAGTTTGTGGAGTGGGAGGAGTCTCCCGAGTGCCAAGCCGTTATTGCTGGATCACAATAAACAGTCGGACGCTGCAGTCACAAACCGAAGGAGTGAACACGGAGCGGACGTGGGCCTGAGCTCTGCTGTCTTGTTAAAGGTCTTAATGAGTGAACCGACAGCTTGTTCTCCAAAGTGTGGTAGTGTTAGCGTCTTCCTCCGGCCCTGTCATCGTTAACTGTGCAGTTTAATAGAACACAGCCCAACACTGGAGTTCTGTTTGTCATTTATTCTGCATTTATAAGCCCTTCAACCACTTCCCTCACACAGATGGCACAGCAAATGCGATCAGGGATATCAACACAATTGTCTCCAGCGCTCCGCAGCCATTCGTAACCCATATCAGCCATTTTCTTGGCAAACAGAAAACACTCCACTGAACCAGAGGCTTATTGCATCCTCTTAAAATTCAATAGCCGGTGCGAGATGGGATATTCCTGGGAGTCAGATGAACGCTTCATCGTGGAGCCCACGAGCACATCCACTCGCTTTTATGCCCGGTGACTTGAATTGCCACTTGTGGAGTAAGAAAATCTATCATTAGTGCATTAGTGTGAGTGGAAATCAAACATTCGTGTCACCTGGAAGGGGCTGCGGAGGTGAACGAGCCGCACATTTGGATTACAGCAATTAGAAATGAAGGGGGTAATTATTCATCTCATATCTTTTGCTTCGTGCCACCTGCACGCTCTCAGGGCTATTGTCCCCCCCCCCCCCCCCACCCCCCTGCGGCTTTCATGTCGCTTATTTCCCAATAAGCCTAGCGTTGGGCTTTTACATACCTGGCGCTCGGAAGTATAGATCAGCTGCTAATTTGAATATAAATGAAGTGTCAGATTATTGAGCGACTGTGCAGCAGCCTGCCGTCACACGAGGCAACAAAACAAATGTGTTTGCACGCGTGGAGGCAAGAAGACGCACAATGGAGAGGGAGGTGAACACGTGAGGGCTGCAAACATGTCGTCCACTTAGTCACACACATACAAACACACACGTTTCCTTGTGTGTTATTGTTCCGTGGGTCGACACTCTCACTTCTACTGTACTTTTATTTACCTCTCACTTTCACTTGAATATTGCAAATCTGTTCACTTTCTATAAAAATGGTGAGTGTGTGATATAATCCTTTCAGCTCCGAGTTATGATTCAATTCATCAATAATAGTTTTTGAAAAAGCCATTTGCATGTCTGTCAAAACATTGAAAAATCTGAATTTCTCACTCAAGGCGAATACTTGAAAAATGTCACATTTTGTTGAATCTACAATTCAAAACCAGAAAACGTTAAAATGTTTCTTTTACAAAATAGAGAAGAGGAGAACATCGTGAAGCTTTCTCTTCAAATAATTACTGACAAAATGATTGCCAATTAAGTCTCTTTCCTTCTAATGCTTCAGTTTGTCAGATTTTTTAAAAGCAGGATTTACACAAACGCTAACAAATAGATTTCCATGAAACAAAAGGAGGAAGAGGGTGAAAGGGTCAAGGAAAAACTCAAACACTTATCTGTAAGTGGATGCAAAAATTAATTTAGTTCTGTGCTTCACTGAGTTCTGTCAGGGCCAAAAGTCAATAAAAGCTGTTACACAAGTTTTTTTTATTTTATTTCATTTTCATGTCTCTCCAAATGAAAAAGTCAGAAGTGGAATCTGGGAGTTAGGAACACAACACACAACATCCTCCACCACCTCCTCTGTGTGTCTACCTTGTTTACGCACACACACGATGACACACACACACACACAGACACACACACATCTATATAACACTTCTCATGCAGCCTCCAGTTTCAAGGTCATCCTCCACTCTTCACCTCTCCCGGCTCTATCCATGTCATTTTCCACTCACTCCCACATTCTCCACCAAGAAAATAATAAAAACCCAGCGACTTCTTGACCTATTGTTTCTTTAAGTCTTAAAATTTACATTTCCTTTATTTGTATATTCATGTTCATCATCTCGGGGACTGGTGGTCTTTGTCAACATGCACAGAGACTAAAAGGCCCGATCCCATTTCTGCCCTCGGGCCTACGGGGGTTATCTCGCCCCTTGAAATGGAGTCACAAGGGGGAGTGGTTGAAATCCCCTCCCTACGAATTGGGACAGCCCTTCAAGAAGCTGTTGCATCATCATTAGTCACTGAGGAAATATGGGATTATCATGCAAATGAATCCGTTTCCTCTGTTCAGCAGTTTATGTTTGAGACAATTGGTTTTACATTCAGTTTTCAGTTTGGGAGGTTTGCAGCTTGTGGGTTGTTTGTTGGACGTTTCTTATTTCTGAGGTTTTATAATGATGTGATTCTTTAAACCTGGATTCTTACTGGGCCGTCAGACATCGTGGGGCGAGGGAGGAGTGACAGTCAGGCAGCATGTTCTGTCTCCTCTGGACCAGGCAGATAAAAGCAGTCTCCTCATAACACAGACAAATGAGGAATAAAACTGTCATTCATATATCTGAGCTGTCATCGGATCCACACGTGTTTGGTTGGAAACCAGAAGGTGGAACCGTAAAATCCAATTATAAACCAAAACACAATGTAACATATGATGGAAACGACTTCCAGGGTCCAGCTTAAACAGAAAACATGCAGCTTTACTGGAATAACCATCAGCAGACGGACAACTCCCATCGACTAAGACTGGACAATATGCTCCAAACCAGTGCAGTTCATCCTGGTACCCACAGACACTGCAGAACCCAGTCTCAATCTGCCTGTTTGGAGCGGACTGGTTTCCATGTGGTGATTCTCAGTGCAGCTTTTCTTGACCTGCAGTAATTTAGCTGCAGCAAATTAAAAACCTGTTTCTGCACAGAGAGCTGCTCAGCTGTTTATTCAAAGTGAAGCTTGACTCTCAAGCCGCAGCTGGACAACCTGTCGTTGTCTTCAATGTGCTGATGAGTTCCAGCCTCTGGATTCTTAACAGTAAACATGTTCTGTGACTGAGGATAAATATTCTTTTTTCTAAGATCAACTTAGAAACTGTTTTTTGTTCATGATCTTATTGCACATTTGACGCTTCACCACCGGTTTGCAGCATCAGGGAAAGTTCCATCAAATCCACTTTCTTTTTTATCCATCAGGGAACGAACCGGAGAACGAGCTGAGTTCCTCCACATCATAGATCACTGTCCTGTGAAATTGCCAAAAAATATGAGGAGCATCAGATATATTCCTTTTGTCGTGTTGAATTTGGACTGAAATCATAAAAAATAACTGCGTTTCAGAAGCTGAAAGAGAAAATATGAACATGTCAATAACTATTATTCTCCAGGGAATTAAGTTTATGTGACATTAGCCGCCTGAAGAGATATCTTTGATTTTACGTTGGTCTAATGAAAGTGGACTTTCCTCCCTCGGATCTGTGATTTGACTCGTTTCTGTGCTACTGACGATTTGCGACGCAATCTTCTCTGCGCGCCCCCTCCCCCCCTTCCCACCTGTCGGTTTCTAATAGAAATCCATACCTGGACTCATGCAGCCGAGCAGCATGAAATGACTTGAGGACACATGCACCGGTATGTAGTCGTCTTAAAGCAGTTAACAAGATAATCGACAAAATCTTTCATATCCTGTCGTCCTGCTGTGAAATGTGATTCTATGGAGGAGCACCGGTGCATTCCCAGCACCTGATAACATTCCCCCGTCTGCATCGCTCGCCGACATGTTCCACTCGCCCCGCGGCACCGGGCCGGTGAGTTACTGTCTCGCCGAGCCTCACACACACACACACACACCGACACACAACCGAAAATTCTCTTTAGTCCATATTGAGTTTGTCTATAGAGCTGTCGTGAACTCATTTCATGCTCCACGTGGCTCTTCTCCCTGCTCCTGCTCGTGGGACCAGAGGAAGTTTCATCAGGGGAAGTGAATGTCTGCTGCTGCTGAGCCACGGATGCTCCTCTGCTGTGTCATCACGCTGCTGTTCAAACTCATCGGGTGTGTCAATATTTATCTTTGATTATTTAAAATCTTCTCAATCAAAATGGCATCTGGCCTCAAACGGGCAGGATGGAAAACAAATGATGTAAAATACACTGAGTTATTATATCTTACAGTAAACAGTACTGTTATAGAATAAGAACCATGGCATCAGCTGGTTGAGGGGAAATCGAGCTTCTGACAACTTTAAGAACATGAAATATGATCTGAACCACAATTTAAATTGTTAATTGAAAATAGACAGATCATTTCAAGGTCTTTTTCAAACTACTGGAGGTTTGAAGATGAAACGGTGGAAACTTGACTTCTGTTCATTGGTGCAGATGCAGGACGTTAATATCGTGAGAGGAGGTTTTTCAAGATTTATGGATTTCTTATTTTGATATAGAAAATCCAGGCTGGTTAAAGCGACTGATTTCTAATGAGTGTGTAATTTGGTGCAGATAAAAATCCAGAATGACGTGAACGTCGATGAACTTTCAAAGAGGGGACTGCTGCTTCCTGAATGTCATTCCTGTCGTTCAATTCACGGCTCTCGTTCAAACTGTTTAGTAAATTGCAGCAGATCCCTTTAGTGTTTGAAATTCATCCGACACGAGCTCTGGTGCTCATTGTTTACTGATGAACTGTAGCACGACTTCAACTCCTGTGAAACATCTGGAATGCCAAATTAAATTTCAGTTTTTAATTACATCATGTCATAATTTACAGGGAGCTCCACAGCCTGGATAATGCAGCTCAACTGGTTTACTGTGAATGATCGCTCCGACCCACTAAAAGACTTTGAACGTATGTGTGTTTGTTTTTGTCTCTTTAATACAATGTACGACACAAAGGTTTAACACACACCATTAGTGAGGATGATGATATCCGCCATGGCACCAAACCAAAAACCGGCCACAAGCCTCATTTAACTGGACGAGCTAAACTTGAATCGACTGTGAACCCATTAAAAGTGTTTTGTTTCCCAGTTAGTGAGGTGGTTATGAGCCGAGTTGCTGATGGAGTTTCAGCTTCTTGCTTGAGCTCATATCACAGTTTTAAACGTCCTGAGAGAAATATCACGAAGCTTAATAAAACAAAGCAGAATCCATCATCGGAAACAACTCGTCTTTGAATCGAGCTCTTATATTTTCTGAAGCTGCTGCTGTGTCAAAGGTGTTTGTGTCCAGTTAGCCTCATGTGGGTGGGGGGGGGGCAGCTTTCAGCCCCCGGTCTGTCTGACCGTGGTGATGAGAGGTGGGGGGGGGGGGGTGTCGAGGCTCAGGCACTGCAGCCGTGGGACTCTGGTGAGGGAGGTGTGAAGCCCCGCGGACGCACACTACATGAAATCTTTCTACCTCTGGCAGCCGGGAGTGATGGGTAGACAGAGGTGGAGTGAGGGGGCAGCCCAGGGAAACGACGGGTGAGGAGGAGGAGGGTGGGGGGGGGGCGGACAGAGATGGAGAGGCCGAGGTCACCAGCCTTCAAGGCAACAAAGACGGATGGATGTGGTTGCTTCAGCATCGCATGTGTAAACAGAGAGAGCAGCTCGGGTTTGTGTGAACGACACCAGCAAACAGGAAGAGGAGTCGCAGCTGAGCCCAAAGTAAAGACTCTTATTCTGGTGAATTATCTAAATAACACTGAAGAGAAATGTGGTCATATAACTGCATCTTGAGTCTTTCCCATCTTGCTGTTTGTTTTTATTCCTTAAACAAAATAAGCTTTTACAGTGATCTGTTCTTCACAAGTTGCACCTGCACGTTATGTTTCCTTTGGAGGTTTTTAATCCTGAAAGTCTGAACCAATCCTGCAGCTGCTTCCTCTTCTGTTTGATGCCGCCTCAACTTCCTGTGAAACTAAGAGAAGCATGATTCAGTTCAATTATTTTGATTAGGAATAAGTCGGGACCATAATTGATGTCTGATTTGTGTCAATGCATAGAGTTGATTCTTGTTTTTGTTGTGCAATAAAGAAATTCTATAGTAAATCACTAGACAATTTGAGTTGTGCAAAATAAGATTATTTCAAGATGCCGTTCAGACTTTAATTCATTGCTGTCCAGGAGGAAAAACTTTTATCATCCCTTGCAACAAAGAACCTTGAAATGATAGGTTTTAGGAGGAAACTATGACAACTAGAATATTTTATAACTTTTATTCAAAGAGTTTTGGTGCAAATTCACTCTGAGTCGAATTTATGAGCCTGAATAGAAATCTACTTTTCCAGGAATCACCATAGTTGGAAATATACCGGAAATTATACACCAGATCAGATGTTCACTGTGACCGAGTGAAAATATAACGTGAGAAAGTTCAAGTGTCGGCATCAACTGTTTATCATGAATGGAACCAATGGCTGCAGGAAACTGGAGGAAAAACATATTGTTAAACCTGCATTTTTAAAAGTGTGTGAAAACACAGAGGTCCTGAGGAGACGGACTGAGAGAAAACACAGAGGCTTTTGTTAACACACACACAGTATTAAACACATTTACCCCCCCTCGCTGGGGGATACCGAGGAGGCCGGCTTATTGACACTGGTACAGAAAACGCTCTCAGACGGTAACGCTCAGCGCATTTTAAATGATCCGCCGAGCAGCGCTGGAAAGAATACTGAAACATTCAAGTCAAGGAGAAGTAAGGTTACTTTTGTCAGCAGCGCGCTTTGTACTGCCAACATCAAACCTTTCTGTTTTATAGCCGGGGGGGGGGGTCTTTGAAAAACAATATTAAGCTCTGAGTGCCATTCACACATTTCCCTTCAGTTACAGCTGATACTCGACTGGAGGATCTGGACTAGATTAGATCGGGGGGGGGGGGGGGGGGGGACTGACCTGAGCCGCAAAATCTAACGTCTCATTTCGGGCAATTTTTGGGGTTATAAAAGAAAAATGCCATAAAAGGGACTAACATGTTGCAGAGGTTGGTTCCTTCTGTTGGTCTTTGTGAAGGTAACACACATGCAGCTGCTGCAGGTGAAAGCTGAAGAAGGAAAGTCAAAGTCTTTCAATGAGAAATTGACAAACGATTAATTTTTCTGAAGAAAAGGACAAGTCAGTTTGGAGGGACACATTCTCAGTGATTAAAAAAAAAAGGTAAGAACACGGAGCTGAACTGGATTAATTACAAGGACAAATCAAAAAACTTTTACACCTTTCACAAATTCTGATAAGGTCAATGTAAATCAGGCAGGTTTCGAGGTGTGGGAGCTAACGGGAAAACCACAAGAAAACAACTACCAAGAACTCTGGGAGAAAAAAAACAAGGAAAGTGATAGAGATCACAAGGAAGTAACTTGACTGAGCAGAAACTTTCAAACAAGTAAGTGTTAAGGTTTGGTGGAGGAGATGGACCCAGGATGCAGAGGTTATAACAAAAAGGTGTATTTAATGTAAAAAGAGTCTTTAAACAAGACAAAAACAAAACATAACCGGTGACTACTGGAGAGTCAAAAACCCGGGGATGAAAAACACAGGTGCCTACTCTGGTGAGCAGGAGCAGAAGTTGAGCGTCAAGGCGCAGGGGAAAGCTTCACAAGACAGCAGTACAAAACAAACCTATAGAAGACTACGTGCAGAAACGAGTAGCACAACCGCGAGTACAAACCGACAAAAGGATTGGGGAACACAGAGGCTTAAAGAGAGACACAGAGGGAAGGCAGGAGCAATTAACCACAGGTGAAACACATGAGGACTGGTAAGACAATCACAGAAAGGAAGTGAAGATAGAAACCACACACAAGGGACAGATACTACAAAATAAAACAGGAAACAGAAAATACACTGATGAGACTGAAATTAACAAACTAAAATGACAGGACACAACAGTAAGAGTAACAAAAAAACAGATTACAAATCGAGGCAGAATCTTAAAACACAAGTGCAGAAGCATAACAAAACCAGCTGTGAGTCGTATCCTCATCACTACCATCACACATCAGACACATGTTTGATAACCTAGTTTCAGTCTAAAAACTCTCTGACCGACCTCTCTGGAAAAGCTGAGGCGCTGTTGACCTCAAGAAATGAACGTCTCCACCAAAATGGTCTCTTCTGAATTACCATAATAATTGACAGCATGAGCATGTTTCCAAATATCTTTCATGAATAATATTAAAATTTCATTGTGTCTTTTTCAAAGTGGCTTGGCTCATAAAAATGCAATCTGTTCCATTACAGATAGCTGGCACGTTTCCCCCATTCATTCTTATGGTTATCCATGATAGATCTTATTCAACACAAGCAGTGAGCCCTTTAGTGTTTTTAAAAAGATGTGTGGATGTGAGGAGGGGATCAGCTGCTCTGGCAGAGGCATCTCAGCAGGTGCACGAGTCCTCCACATGTGCCCTCTGTGCATGAGCTGTTTTGTATCATGAGGAGTAGAGGCTTAGTTTCAAAACTTCAAATTTAGCTGTTAATTAAAAAAAAACAAAAAACGAGGCATCTTTAAAGTTTAAGATGAGGTACAGATTAAGATATTTAACAAGTACTTTCCACTCTGGAAACACAAGGAGACGGACAAGGCTTTAAATAGAGGAAAGTGAAATTGAACTTTAGCTTTAACAGCTCCCCCCTGAAACACAAGTGTTGGGAATGTGCAGCCATTTTTTTATTTATGGATGAAAAAAGGCACAGAAACATCCTGGTTCCTCCCGATTCAGACCAAAGTGAACAGGATCCCGAGTGATAAGAAGACACGACTGCTGGGTTTGTGAAATTGCCAACATTTCCCGACCGGCACCAACAGACCCAGTCAGTTCAGTGAGCTGCAGCAACATCATCCCAACTGACTGGGTCCGGAGCCGGAGAGGATCAGCGCCGGGGTCCAGAGGTTAATCAGCCGCTGATGCTGCTGGACCTGCTTTCAGAGGAACTTGGTGAATTTCCAGAACAAACGGGAAGCTGAAGCTCTGGCACGGCAGATTTCAGACCGAACCATGGTTAAGTATTTAAAAATTGCTCTTCTCCGATCCACACCCACCAAGTTCCAATAAAATCAGCTGTTTCCTGTGATGAAAAGCAACAGTGAGAGCCATTCTGGTGGAGGTAGACACTTGTATTTCTTAAAAATGGTCATGTATACATTTAAGACTATATAGGATGGAACAAATGAAACTCTAGGAATCAGGATGAGTCTGGATTTGCTCTGGAACGGCCTCTGACCCTCTTTCAATCTCACAAACCCACAACAAAGCTGCGGAAGAGACAGGCTGATGCCAACCCTCTCACCTGCTCCACCTTATATTTCATGGTACATTTAATTCACTCAACCATTTCCAAAAGGAACAGAGAGAAAACACAGTAAATAGAATCTGGCGTCTCTCCAGTGGAGGAAAGCCAGAGGACAGCATCGCTCTTAGAGGCTAAAAGCTCTTCTGTTTGAGGCAAAGCTCAAGAGGTGAGAAAAGTAAAAGCCTTGACAGAAGCAAAGGTAAGATTATCAGAGCGTGCATGGATCCCCTCCCCCAGATCTTATCCATCCATCCATTTCAGGCCACTTACCCAGGTCTCAGCTGCAGCAGAGGAGACAGAGTGTCAATCTCCTTTTTCCCAAACCAGCCTCCTCCCACTGCTCTCGGAACATCCTGTAGAAACAATCCCTCAGGTCGGTTCAACTATGTTTGTGAGTCTGGAGTCGATCTGACGTGGTCCCTCAGGGATCCTCCTGTGGTAATGGAGTGGACTGGAAATAAAGATGGACGACTCTTCTCCTCTTCCTGTCTGTGCAGTAGAGTAACGACCAATCTTGACTCTGCTGTAAATCACATTTAACTCCATAGTTATGGTATCAAACATATTGAAAAGTACTTTAATAGTTAAAAGTATCACTTGACGCCTATATTAAAATCTTTAGTTTTGTCCATGTTGCGCCCACTAACATGGAGGAGGCAGGTTTTATGATCTATACTGCGATCAACCACCAGAGGGCGATCGGAACACTGTGGCTTCACTTTTGGGAGTTGTCATCCATGGTGGCCAACCGTGGTACTGCGATTAGAATATTCCTACGTCTCCATTCTTTCCAGTATGTCAATAACACTCCTACTTCCCTACGTCTGAATATAGGATATGAACACAACACATTAATGAAGATAAATCTCAGGTCAAATACAGTTTCACACTTTGCAGTTGGTCATATTCACATTTCATGCCTCAGAGATTAAATCCAGCACAAACACACTCTGTGTGTGTGTGAGGCTGCTGAATGGACTGCACTTATACTCCACTTTGAGTCTAATTGGCCACTCAGAGCTCTTTACATGCTACACACTCAACCACCAGGTGCAGTTTAGTGCTGGTGAGGATCAAGCCAGCGACCTTCCGATTGGGGGACAACCCGTTCTACCCCCTGAGCCACGGGTGAGTGGACGTGCAGAGATTTACTCGGAGCATCTCGCCGACACAGATTATCCCTCTCTTTGTGTCTCCGGGTTACAGGAAGTCGTCCTCGCTGCTGCGTTCATCATCCTCTCGTGGCACCAGCAGAAGCAGCAGCGTCACATTCCTCTCCAGCACAGAGACAGATTTGTGGCTGTGATGACGGGCGCTCTGCAGGCGGCTCGTGTTGTTCGGTGATTTAGCTTCGCAGCAGCGTCTCCGGGTTGTTTACTCACGGAACCGTCTTTGCATTGAGTCTGAGAGGTCTCGCACTTCAAAAGGTCTGGAGCAGCACGGAGGGAAGTAATTACAACAACACAATTGTGTTTGTACAGGAGTCAGAACAAAGACCTCTTAAAGAGAGTATAGCACAGACTGTATATAGTGCTCATGAGTGAAATCCTCATTACGTCTGATCAAAGTATATCCACAAGGGAAGGGGGGGGGGGGGGGTGATGAAACAACTGCCTTTAGTTTGCTGCAGGGACAAAGGGAAACAAACCCCACGGCCCGTCTGCACTGACCCAGTGTCAGCTCATGCTAAGAAATGTGTGAGGAAGTCAGATACAAAAGCGTGACTCAGACCCAAGACCCGACAGGCCCCTCGAATTCAACCAATCAGGACTAATCTGCACCCACTCATAAAGAGACGTCCCCTGAATATTTCCCTCCCAGGTCCCATCCTTCCACCAGGTTCCATGGAAATCTGCTCAGGAAGTTTACTGCTGGAAAAACAAAGCACTCGCCAAACAGACAAGAGTGAAGACATCAAATAAAGAGTGAGATAAATCCCACGCTGTCTTTTTAAATTTTAGCTGAGTCATAATTCAATTGCAGTTGTTGTTTTTTTTTCAGATTTTCTTATGCACTTCATTTTAAAACTTGGTGAACATAACAGACAATGTGACAAAACTTGGGTCAGGTTCGACTCACAAGCTTTTCTACAAACCAATCGTATGAGTAGACCTTACACGACCATGTGATCTCTCTGTTGTTCGATCTCTCAAACAGACCTGCACGTATCAACTGGGAATTCCATGTTTCCAGCACATGCTATTTGATATTTGACATATAAGTGAACAGGAAGTGATGTTGTGTGATCAGACCACAGGTTTGTGAGTAACACAAATCTTGTTGCTGTGCTGTGTTTCTCTTGTGCAGTAGTTGTTTACTTGCACTTCACTCCAGGGCCCCTGTTTGACACAGTGCATTCCTTAATCCATTTCCATGACACCATGCTGAACTTAAACCCAATCTCTAACTCGTTTCTTTTGAATTCTGCCCCGAGGCGTGGAACTCGGAGTCTCAACCTCGCAAACAGCTTTTTAAAGAGGTAAAGCAGCAGATAATGTCCTCGGCCTCCAGGGCAAAGCCTCTCACTGGTCCCCACTAACACAGAACAAGCGTCTGTGTGTGTGTGTGTGTGTGTGTGTGTGTGCATGCTGGAAGATATGTTGCCCCCCTCAACCAGAAAGCATACAACTTGTACAGATGATGAAAGAACAAACACACACACACACACACACACAGACACACACACTGACACAATGTCTGCAGGGTCTCAACTCTGCTGGAAGCTCTGGTGAAGCGGTGTGGAAACTAAGATGGATGACAGGAACTGCACAACACAGAAGTCTTATTGTGTGTGTGCTCAACCTCCTGTCGGTCATCAGAGCTGAACATGTACAACTCTGCAGCTCGGAGGATTCAAACTGAGCCGGTGACAAGGAAGCATTTTTAATATTGAGGCTTCACTATGGTGGACACCTGTTTTCACAATGCACTGGTTTACAAAAACAACACATCTTCAAGTGCTGCAAATGCAAAACATGAGGAAACTAAAAAAACGACGCACAAACAAATCTCAATGAACGTGTGGCAAACCAAACTCAACCTCTGGGCATCATCCACACTGTCAGAATCTTTTTACACAACAAAGCAAAGAGTCATTCAGTTCACAACAAAGATGGAAACAAATTAATAAACAGTCACAGTGACCTTACAATTTGACCATCGATCACCCAAAAAATATATTCAGTTCATCGTTGTATCTTGTACCAAATTACCATCTTCAGAATGAGACGACCACACAACCTGAAAATATTAATGATTAAGAACAGTTTGCAATTTGTATTCTCATCCTGGTTTCTTATATATCAAGTAACAGATTCTATAACTGAGCTGTTTGGAAACACAACCTAGAGAAACATCACAAAATGGCCTCTAGATAGTAATTGTTTTATAACCTGCATGTTCAGACTCAGATGGATGAACAGTGTACGTTGGGGTGTGTGTGTGTGTATGTGTGTGTGTGTGAGTGTGTTAGGTCTCGCCTGTGCTTTAAATAGCTCTGGTGTGGTGATTGTGTTCAGGGAGCTTGTTGATCTATAATAGTCGGCTCTATGTGTAGGTGTGTGCAGTGAGTCCAGTGTGGTTTGTTAACAGCAGTGATGCTTCACACGCCGCTGAAAGGCTGCTGCCTCTCATAAGAGCAACATTTACACTGTGAATGGTGTGAGTGTGTGTGTTTTTGTGTGTGTGTGAGTGTGTGTGTGTTGTACAAATCAATTTAGGTGCGTGCACGCTCTTGTGCGTGTTCATCGGAGATGGTTGATAAAAGCTCAGAATGCAGATCTGGGTGGAAATGACTCCGATCCTAATAGAAACACCAACGTTTTCAGCCGCCATCATTTATCTTCTCTTTATTCCCGTCTTCCACCGGCGGACGACGGGCGCTCGTTTCATCTGCTCAGTCGGAGTCCAGGCGGGAGCGAGGGATGAAAAGAGAGAGAGACACAAGAAAAGGGCACAATGAGCCGAGGACGGGCAGAAGGAAAAGAAGATGGATGCTGGAGATGTTCAATTAAGCTTCTTATTGTTCCAGCCACCCGGTGGTTTGTTAATCTAGTGCTGATAAATATTGTACAGCATTAGCTTCATACCCCCCCCCCCCCCCCCACACACACACACACACAAAATCAATTCTTCCTCTCCCTCCTTTCCCACCGCACGTATTCAGCCTTGCAGGAAAAATAGTGTCAGATAAAATAAATGGCTGCCTTTTATAATAGGTGGTGGTAATGCAGATGAATGGTGCAGGATCTCAGAGCAGTGAAGCCTCTCCGCCGCCTGCCACCTTCTTTCATTGAGCTCCATAACAAACAGGCAGAAGGAAGACCAGGCTCCACTGTCTCTGTCTTTAATCGTCTCTCTTCTGGAGCCCGGTCCCGTCTTCACTGGAGCAGAATGATCTCGCCTCCTGGTAAAGATGAGGTCTATTCACAAATAACCAGAAATTATCACAACAACTGAGATGACATATGAGTTAAAATGTGGATCGTTACTCAGTTCGTCTCCTGTGGCTCTGGACGAGGTTTCATGAGTCTGAGGGATTTAGGGCTTCATAATAAAATTCCTCTGGGAAAACCTGAGTTACAAACTATCCTCAGCTCCTCTGTCTGTCAGTTCAGAGGATTACAAAGAGTAACCTGGTTGAGGGATGTGGTGTCAGAGAAGGTCCCATTTATTTGATCCAAATAAATGGTCAGATCCAGAGAACCTGCACGACAGATTAGTAGTACGTGCACTACTGCATGAGCTCTGTCTGCATGGACGGTAAAAACTTCAGACAATCAAGTGAGCCTTCTGCAAAATGCTTTACAATGCAGCAAAAAGCAAAACTCTTTATAATCAGATATGTTATTATGAACCTCTGGCCGGACAAATTAGAATATGATGACCACCACAATCCAAATAATTAAAGGGATTAAAATACATTGAACTGTTCATGAAGAAGAAGAAGAAGAGACACTTTGTAAAGTCAAGAGGTTTAACACTTTATAAAGAAGATCTTCAGAAGCCTGTTCAGCATTCAGTGTGTGAAAGTGAGGTGAGAGGAAGTCGCATTAACATAAACACACACTCATATCTTTAGCTTTGAATAGATAAGCCCCTTAAATTGTTCACCCGTCAGAGGTGATTCGGATAAAGAACCAGAGGCCAAAGTGTTTACATCTGTTCAAACAACACAACATGTTCAGAAACAAAATGAAAGAGTTGAATCACACTTCAAATTCTGTGAAGATCAGAACAACACGTCTCACGACTTTAGTTTCAGCTGCTTCTTCGGGATCTGAGAGATTAAAAAACTTCTGATTTTGAAGATACAAACAAAAGGCAAGATATAAATATCAACTAAACTGAATTAGTTGAACCTTATAATTACCCACATTGCATTTTGCTAACAATAAAACATAACTGACGCTTGGAGGGAGCGAGTTTCATCGAGAGAAGAAATGACTTCCTGTTTCCCCGGTGAACAATCTGTTCCCTTGGATCAGAGACGAGAAGCTCCTGAGTGATGGAACCCGTGAACATATGGTCATGTAAACAACTGATGACACCCACACAACAACACAACAATACACCTCCCACGGATTCACGTCCCTGACAAGTCTCAGCTTCTCTGCAACTTGTTTAACGGACTTTTCAAACCTGCTTTGTGAGTTTGTTGGTTTTGTGGATTTATTTTTCCTTGACGTGATGAATGCTCAGTGACTAATGAAGGTCTATGAGTCATCGTCATGTTGAATCTCCACTGACGGGCAGCTCTGGTGTTAGCAGCAGCTTTCCTCTCTACTCACACACAGCCACTTTAAATATAGACTGAAACAAGGGGTTGTGTTGTTATTGTGTATTGTTGCATATTAAAAATAATTAGAACCTGATACCAATATGTCTGTGAAAGACTATTTTTATCAGCTTTTGTTTGCAGATATGAAAACTTGTATTGTACCGATAAAATTATTGAAAAAGTGCGTTTGCTTAGATTTAATGCCAAAAAAATACAGATTGTCTTAATTCAAGTTCCATTCTTTGTATTAATAATATAGTTTATGGTTAAGGAGTGACCAGTATAGACAGTGAATGGAGGAGTTGACTGGTGAACTGGTAGCCGTGAGTTTACCCTACATCACGGGTAAAGCAGGTGTGACGTTATTTAAAGGCGACAGAAAGGAAATGTCCCGTCATCTTGATTTCTGTGTGTCAATATTAAAAACATTTTGAATAACACAAGTAGACAAACTATTTGACACAGTTATAGTTGTTCTTAGACATTTTACAGAAGAATTGTTTATCGATCTGGCTTTAGAAGTTACTGGGATTTTTCTAAAAGGAAGCCTTATAATTAGAAGCCTCAAGGATTCATCCAGTTTTCATATTTACAGCATCTAATATCTCCTCTTCCATCTCTTCTTCTCTAATCGTTTCCTCTCTCCAGTATTCCCATTAAGCCCCTGTTTCTTTCCCTCGTTCAATCTCTCCATCATTCTTCCTTGCTTCTTTCCAGCCCATCCTCTTCTCTCTTCATTCCTTTCCCTCCTCTTTCATCCCCATCCATCACATGCACTCTTTCCCAGCATCTCTTCTCCTTGCACTTTCCTCCCTTTACCCTCTTTTCGCTCAGCGGCGGCTGCACGGTGACTAATTACCCTTGTCAGGACAACTTTCCATTATTGACACATTAGGCCGGGGTGGATGTTGCTGCTGGCTACAATTCTCCATTTGCAGGGAAGGGTCATCTATAAACATTAAGGTTAAATCCATGCAGGCGTTTTCTGCTGTGTTTTGGGATAATTTGCTAAAGAAACGTGTTTGTGGTGTTGGAAGCTGAAGGAGAGAAAAAGGGACAAGAGGAGGGATGAACGTGAGCCTGAGAGAGATCATGTGTAAAATAGAGGATTTGTCTTTTGGCCTCATGTGACTGCAGCCGCTCTTTGTCCCTGAATGAACTAATTGGCTGCAGGTTGCTGTGGATCAGTTGCTGCACTGAGGCCTGAACCCCGGCACAGAGCTCAACATCTGTTCCTCGGAAACATCCTTCCCCAGCGATCCTTTAGAAACGCAGACGGTCGTTTAACAGCGCTCATCACAGGTGTCAACGTGTTTACAGACACTTCTGACCATCTGCAGCTACTGGTTCCCAACAAAAGCTGATTTTGTTTTACCCCTTTTCCTAATCTGATAAAAAAGAGACAGCACAACTGAGGCCAAAGAAACAAAAGTCCCATTCTGTACAGTGTGAACGAATGAAATGATGAAGCACAACATCTTTGCTTGGATCAGGAAATGACAAGTGAAGCTACCACGGGTTCTCTGTGTTGTTTGGAAGGGGGGGGGGGGTATTCAGCTGCAACATGACACTTCACCACTAGATGTCACTACATTCTACACACTGAACCTTTAAGTAGACGTCAAACACGACCCATGAATTAATATTGATTATAGTTGGTATCATGTTCACTGCTCTTATGATTCATTTTTCTGATTCTAAAAAAGATATAAATTCCTTTTTACTAAAACTTTGCTTGTTGTGTCTTCCTGACATTTCATATTTCAATAAGTGAAACCTGATTCCCTGGGAAATCAGTGAAAATGTCAAAATACATAATGTTAAAGAAAGTGATGAAACAATCTGGATCTGCCCCCGAATGTAATGAGTTCTTTCTCTTCCAATGTCCCAGTGGAGTGGAAATCTGCAATCCTGCTGTCAAACACAAAAAAACAACCAACCGACAAATAAACACTTTATCTTAATTATACTACCACTGGTAAAACGAGAGGCTGTAATGGGTCAAAGGGTTTAAACCTGTAGCAGCTGATAACCGGCTGCAGCAGCATACGTGTGGTTTCTACCTTTAAGAAACCGTGGAGGCCTCACCTGACCTCTGCAGCCGTGGTTTCACTTCATCGTGGTTGACAAAAGGACACAAAGAGAATCTGAACCAGGACAAGAGTTTACATTCAGTTTCCATCGATGGTCTCTTGCTCTCTGCAGGTTTTGGCACAAATCCTGGAACACCAAACATTTCCCAGGTAACAATATGTGGATCTTGAAGACAAATGTTTGTCTTATTTCTGACACTGATGTCGATGATCCACTGAGTATAAGTGTGTCCTCATAAGGGCAGTTGAAGTTTGGCAAAGATGCTGGCACTGAGTAATATCTCACACTGTGCTGTTTCTTATTACATTAATTAGATTGACTTCTCAATTATTTGTCAACATATGGACGTCACGTTAAAACCCGAGGACGTGTTTGGCAGCCGAAGACTGAAACACGTCTGTGATCGCGACAGATTGTAATTAAAAATAAAAACTATTAATGGTTGATGGAAGTGATTCTATCTGATCAGCTGTTTATAAAGCATATCTACATACGTGTGTGTGACGAGTTGTATGAAAAGCCACAAATTGACGTAGAGAGATGAAACTAAAGAGAATGTGAGAGCAGGAGACATTGAACATTTAAAGATGTGTAAAAGATGAAACGACTGCAGGTTTTAAAATCTGTGAAGCACTGGAGACGTCCACAAGAAGCATTTATAATTTCGAGTACTTCTAAATGAGCTGCTTGTGAATTCTGTTTTCCAGCAGTGACTGGAGGACGACACTGCAGATATATATATATATTATATTTTTTCTCCACTGGTGGCAAACTGACTTCTTTCCCGAGGCTGTCAGTGCTCTGAGGAGTGGAGAGTGTCCTCCTCCTCCTCCTCCTCCTCCTCCTCCTCTTCCTCCTCTTCCTCCTCTTCCTCCTCCTCTGTGGCATACAGCAGATACTTTTGGGCTGAGTGCAGGAATATCCATCCACCAATTTAGTTTTCTATCACAGTGAATTCAAACTAAACTAAAGGCTCTGTCCCTCAGGTGCGCCTGCAGGCTGCATCGAATACCAAACTGAAAAATATCACATAGTGTAAGTGTCTGCGGGGGGGGGGGGGGGGGACAGGAGAGATACCCAGCAGACCCTGTATCTCCACTCTCAATTAACATAGTCAGCAGCTGTGAAAGGGCAGAGCGGAGGCCGCCTGGAGATTTATCAGAATGTCACCGAACGCCACATTAGCCTTGACACCGCACTCACACACACACGCAGGCGTATACACACACACACACACACATCTGTAGCCACGACCCTGGCTTCTCCAGGGTCAAACTGATATGTCAGAAGCAGTCATCTCATGCCGACGTGTGCAGGCCTGTGCAGGAGTTTCAGTGCAGGATGGTGCTTTCTTTTAGGTTTTTTTCAGGTGTCTCCAGAATTAGTTTTTCTGTCTGATGTTTGCTCGACTGAAAGACAAATAGAAGTCTGCTCCACTCTGACAGCAACCTTCAGCACATCAAAGAGGACTGGGTGGCGCTCTGCAACCTTCTTAAATCATTAAACAGCCTCTTTACACACACACACACACACACACACACACACACACATCTGTGCTTTCAGCTGTGTCAGAGATGATGCATGTCAGATGGATGCTGCAACATCTTCCTAAGATGCTTTTTAAAAGCTTTACATTTAACCTTTTCGTGTTTTACGATCTCCTGAACTCTAACATAGAACACTTGAAGTGTCCATGGAGTGAAGGAATCAGTTCTAAAAGATCTATATTCACTTCTAATGAACCTCAGCAGCTCGGACATGATGCTCTGGAGGGATCAGTGGCCTGGATGCAGAGGATGGAACATGTGTGGTTGTTTTGTGTACATGTTTGTGTTTCTTTTACAGACTGTAAATGAAGACGGACAACGCATCTCTTCTTCCTCCCAACCATCCAGAAATGAAGGCAACAATGCAATCTTGTGTATCTGGGGTCAGAGTCTGTAAAGTATCAATCGGGGGATGAAGAGTCAATTATGACATTAAGTCATCAATTAACTTATTAAATAACTTGAACATTCTTCTTTATAAAAACAAGCTGAAAAGACTTCATCGTACATTGTTCATGTATTTAACATGTACTTTGTTGGAGGAAGTTGATGACCTGTACCTCGGTCATCCACTGGAAAGCTTCACTGATATTAAAAGTGAAAATGATGAGTCACGCAGGCTGAGGTCAACACACAGTGTCTGCAGAGACGTCACAAATCAGCCTTAGTTGTGGTTTTCTCACAGTCAGATGAAGGATTCAGAGGCTTTTTAAAGAGTTGATTTTCTGTTAATATGATAAATGAAGCTGCTGTGAAACATCTCAGATTGTTTCTTTTGCATCTAAACACTTGCTCCACTTTGTCTTCTAACTTCTGTGTAGCTGCACAGATCTGAACCGTGAGTCTCTGGTCTGGATCTCGACCTCAACACTAAACACACAGAGTCGATGTGGCCTGACCGGCTGCAGCCGCTCGGCTGCGTCTCGCTGCTCCGGCTCCGGTGTCACTGCAACATCTTAAAAGTGAGCAGCTCCCGGCTCATTGAGTCTGTGCATTAGATTTAATGTTTAACAAAGTCTGGTGCAAAGTGACTAAGACGACGAAGCCCCAGAGACAGAAGTGGTGCACTGTGTTAAGTGCTCTGTGAGAAACCTGTTAGGATGCACTCCGTCCGTTCAGGCCACCGGGGGTTCGAGTCCCACTGACACACGCTGACCAGCACAAGCTGCATTTAATGACCAGCAGCTGCTCAAAGACAGAGGACAAACCGGCCGGAGGAAGACACAACATTTTCTGGAGAAGCTGAACCTGACGAAGGATCAATATTTTTCACAAGGTCATAATTCTTCACGCCCTATATTTTCTTCTTAATGTTTTTCTTCATGAAAAGGTTTGTTTGATTGGCTGCAGCAGTGAATCTGTGTGTGGACGTCGACCTGAGTTTGTGTAGAGTCAATAAATCTGATTGTTACTTTCCTCATCTCCTGTGCAGCAGCGATCAGGGGACGGAGGAGCCAACCAATCCCGAGTCAGTCTGAGCTGCCAATCAGGACCTCTCACACTGTTTTAATTGCATCAAATAACTAATTAAAACCAGTTTTGTCAGCAGAATTGCAAAAAAGATTTAGGGACGATGAGCTCAAATTTAATATGGTACGAATCCATAAAAACGGGCACATACAGGAATTCAATTATCTTTCTTTAACACTATTACGCAGAGAATATTAATGGATTTGGTTTAAAAACCTTGTAATATATATATATATATATATCTCCTTCTATATATATATATATATTTACCAGACAGGATATATGGTTCTGACTACCATCCTTGTTCACTGCTGCTTTCTGTTTAGCATTTCTTCCTTTTCCATAAACTGTGAATTGTTGGATTTTGCTCTGATCCTAAAAGTCTGATTCCGTTCTACAGGAGTGAAATCTGATGGGTTCCCCCCCCCCCTGGTTGTTCTTCATCCACGTCTCAGAGCATTGGGTGGAGTAGCTGGAAATTGAACAGGTGTGATTACACGGCGGTCGCTCCCATTCGTCTCCTGTTCATCAACGCGACCTGGTGGTTTTTCTTCCGCTCTGTATTTACGGCCTGCACGACGTGACGCAGCATTACTCCCACCGACACTGTCTAGACTCGGGAGCAGGTCCCGTCTTCAGAACGTTTTATGATGATGCTCGATAACAAAACCTTTCACTGTTGTGCTCTAAATAAACGCTCTGGAACATTTTCAGTCAATCTCTCGCTTATTGAACCCGAGCGAGCTCAGATCTCGGCTGTTACCTCGAGGGAAGTCGGAGTATAAATAAAACTCGGTCCCTTTTTCTTTGTGGACTTGTTTTGTGTAACAGTTTTGTTGAGTTGTGGTTCGGGTGGCAGCAGAACGGGCAGAGAAACACAAACATCACTGATAACAGAAACCAAACTATAGAAATCGCTAAAAAGTAAATCTACCTCCTCAACGTGTAGAGTAATTTATTACATCTCCAACAAAGTGTGAGAGTTCAGTTCCAACAAATCTGAAGAGGATAAGTCGCTTAAGCTTTAAACACAGATTGTTTTAATAGTGTTGAATTCCTGTTTTGTGTGAAGATCAGGAAAAGAATTAATCTGAGTGATTACATGAGTCTCCAATCAAATTCATCGATCGCACTTTGAGGAGTGAACTCAAAGATTTTACTGAAATTCAAATGGAAATGAGGTCCAAGCAAAGATGGAGCAATTTATGACGATGTTGTTTAAAATCAATTCAAGAGTGTCATCCTAAAAGTGACCGTCAATTGCTTTAATTCTAAATAAAAAGAATTATGCCACTTTACTATATAATGGAGACATCGATAGTATTTGTGCTGCTGGTACGGCTCAATGTTTTTTAATAGAAGAATCAAACTTTAATTGCAGAACGTGTGTGAAATTGAAATATTTATGGAGAAAACCAACCGAAAAATCGAGCAGACGTTTACTTCTCGACAGGATAAATTACCGGGTGATGGGGAGAATCATTTCTGCTCTACAACACGACATGAGCCACGCAGCGGTCGCTGTCAGGGAAATGTCACGCTTATTATCCACTGAGCTGGGATCTGTGGAGCAGAGACTTTCTCACCAGGACTCGTCCCAGAGCGGAGAGAGGACGGCGTGCTGGTGCATTACGTCAGTTCTCCTGATCGGGGTTAGCATGTTCTCATCCATGTGAGAGGGAACATGCCGTCGACAGCAGCGTGGGCTGTTGGTGGATTTGTCATCGTGTGATCCACACATCATCTGAGCTGTTCTCTCTCTCCCACTCAGTCACGTGGGCGGTTCGGGGCAGAACGACACCTCCAGGCTCCGTTATTCTTCCCCTGTTCTTACTGGGTCCATCACTTCTGACAGGACTCACAGGCTTTTACCCTGAGTGCTCAGAGCGCATACTAAGTGCACGTCTTAAGTAGGTTCGGTGCATTGAAGAGCTTCTTAGCATCCTTCAGCTCATTCTATCAGAATTATGGTTCATGGCTTCACTGATTTGCTTCATGGTCCCAACTCATCAACCGGCTGCTTTGCACAAATCGATGTTTGTGCTGCTTTTCGTTTGCAGGAAAAACAACAATCTACAAAGCTTGGTGGACTGATGGGAAATCGGCCAAGGACAAAACAAAGAGAGTGAAAAGACGTCTTGTTCAGATCTGCAGCAAAAAAGCTTTGACGTTAAGTAAGCCACCATCACAAGGTCTGTCATCATCAGGCTCTGTCAGCTCCACCTGTCCTGCAACAAAGAGGTGGAGCGTTCCAATAACAGGCGACGTTATGAGAACCTCACGTTCAGTTCAGAATGTGATATGAGATGAAACTGTGACGTGAACCATGAAAACCATCTGCTGACATCATCTACAGTGGACGTCTCCAGCTCCTTTTCACAGTGACGATACAAACACACTCTAACACGTAGGAAACAAAACCTGCCTTGTTGTGACAGCTGGCAAAAATGATAAGGGTCTTAAATCAGGCCCAGCAGTAATAGCCTGTGTTGAAGGTCCTGTCTTGTCGTGGATTTAACATTTATTATTACCTAGAGTCCGAACACGTGTTCAGCAGCTGGCCATCAATCACAAATCTCATCAACAAGTCAAGATCCTCCACTTTACATCGATACTGTTCAGACGTGGTGCATCATTCTGCGATATGTAAAATAAGCTTTAATCACACTGACCTGCAGAACGACAGTAGCTGTCACGTGCACTCTGCTGTCACGTGCACTCTACTGAGGCCCAGGCAGAAGGTCGGAGGAGATGTCAATGGGGGCATCACACCTCCTCCTGCCCCGAGGGCCCCGCAGGTGTGTTGAACCTGCCGTGAACCGAGAGGTAAAGGTCATTCTGCAGTTTCTCTGTTCAGCAGCAGGTTGATTTAAAAGATCCGTCTGACTGGCTGACTCTGAAGTGAAGAACAAAGGTGGAGGGAGACCTGGGGAGGGTGGGCTACACCAGGCCATGAATCTCTGAAGGTGCTGACTGATGCAGAGCAGGTGGAGTATATATCGGCGTCCACCGCAGATGAGGAGTATAATTCCGCGGCTCTGTGGGCTGCTGCTGCCGGGCATCGGTTAAAAGGGATTTTAGAGGTTTGCTGGGGTTCGAGATCCAAGAGCTTTGAAATGCAGCAAACGGCCGCAGGCTACTGGACATCCGGGGGCTTTTGATTCGCCTCTGTTCGGATATTGACCACCGGGTCGGGTCAGCGCAGCAACAGAGGGCCGACTTTCATCCGTCAACCAACCTTCCTCTGCGCCACCACTCCTCCACCACAGAAATGTGAAAAAGTGGAAAAAGCTGAATCGTTATTTTATGAAGTGGCTTCAGGAAAGTGTTATTTTTTGAGGAGCTGAGGGGAGTTTCTCTGAGGGTTTCCGTCTTTGTGCAATTACTATTGAGTTCACTTTTAAATGCACAAATCTAGTGCAGTGTAAAACTAGAGGAGCACTAGAGAGCATAATCCAGATTCATATTTGGATCAGCACCAACTTGCACAGACTCATAATTACCATTTCCCAACTGACACAGAATCTGTATTAGCTGCTGTTGTAAGCTCTTATTCAGAACAGCATCTAAGTGTTTAATCGTCCATAGTGTTCAGTGTTGTTGGTACAAGTTGTGTTTTGCCTCACAAGCTGTTTCCTTCAAGTTGGCATCAGCTGCGTTTGTCAACTTATGTGCTGATCTGACATGGACCAGGCACGTCGTGTCAAACCAGCACGACTCCACTCAGGGTCTGAAACACAAACACATACTTTACTTTTGCAGCTACCTGGGAAAATAACAACCTGTTAGATAAACGAGGTGCAGAGCTCGTGTGAAATCTCCACCGAAACAAGAGAACATGGCTCCGCAGGCTGTTGATAACACCACAAGCCTCCAGTCCAAAATAACCCACTCTCTGACTCATTCTCTACTTTTTTCTGCACTTAATGCTGTTTATAAACTTCTCCCTTTTTTTAGACACCTCAGTATTTTGGGCCTCGCTTTTCCCGACACCCGTAGCGAGCGAGGTAAAGGAGGGGATTGGAATGATGGGATGTGTGAATGGAGAGAGGGAGGACACAGTAATCCTGTTAGTCTGCTAATCGCCGGGGATGGAATACATGGTCCAGGGACACAGTGTGTTAGACACAGGTACCTGCTGCTTCAGCATGTGTGTATGTGTGTGTGTGTGTGTGTGTGTGTGTGTGTGTGTGTGTGTGTGTGTGTTTCTGGAAGGGACTGGTCTGGACATCCATTACCCATTATCATCCGGGGCTCTGGTGGATTACTGTGGATAGAGGGAGAGGAGAGAATAGAGACTTAGCATCGTATCCCGCAGCTTTTTTGCTCTGCTGTCCAGATCCTCGCCACACAATCATTTGGCTGACGGCGGGAGGAAATCCTTTATGAGGTGCTGCAGCCAAAGGAACAGTAATTGAAAAGTTGATTAAAATGCTTAATAAGTCAGAAAAGCCTCCGGTCGCACTGTCGTCTCAAAGTCCTGCATTCAAATCCGACCTTTCAATACAGAGAACAACGTCAATGAACTCACGACAGAGACACTGATATTTGTCATCAGCAGTAGAGACAGTAGAGAGACATCGTGTCATATGAGACTTCAATATTCTTTATGGAGCACAGTGATGATTGGCAGCAGGTCTGCAACTTGTATTCATGGTGATTGTAATAAGATTAGGCCTCATACCTACACTTTCTATATGTGTAGGTCAAAGTGCATAAACCAGTGTGTTCAGTACTGCAACACAAATTAAAGCCAGAGACTGTCCACTTCCTCTACTTGTACAAAAACCCAGCCATTAATCTTGAATTTTAGACTTCAGGGTATTGAGCTACCTCCACTGATCTGGAGTCAGGCGAACATGAATCCCCTCCAGAGATCGTGTGTCGGCTTCGCCCTCGATCACCGAAAGCTCTCGAGTTCCGTTGGCTTTTCAAGTTGACGTCTTCTTCAGAGTCTTCTCTCTGAACGGCTCCTTTGTTTGTTTGTCTTTTGTTTTTTATCAGTTTGGCATCTATCACATGTTAGAGACTTATTCAAGAAACACAACCTCCTCCATTGTACAACATGTCCACATCACATCCCATTGCCACTACTCTCGAGGGGCAGGGGGGTCCTGCACCAGCTGAGCACATCGAGGACACACACACACACGCACACACACTTACACACACAAAGGGCAATACCTTTACACAGTGTTTACATTAAACCTCAAGTTATTCCAAAAGCAGGAATATCATTAAAATAAATGAATAGTGTTACTCTGTGCTGCTCAGCATTGTGGTACATGCACAAAAAAATGACTTTCATATTTCATATGTTTGAGTTGCACCATATTGCAGGTTTCAGGGCTTTTAGCAACTCAAATCTTCAAGAGATTAAACAGAAAAAAACATGTTTGTTTACAAAATTAAAAGACACAAAACAGTGTGTTGTGTTTTCTTGTGTATTAACTGCACACAGGGAACATGTCTGGATAAGTGACGGGTCATTTTAAAGTCTTTAGCGTTTTGTTTTTTAGACTTACTGAGCCGTCAATTAGTTTCTCCTCTAGATAGAAACCCATCTGTTGTGCATAAATGTCATGTACTACTTTGCCTAGTTTCCAGTTTCCAGTAATGATGCAGCTTGCGTACCGATGCATTATGGGTAAACATGAGGGATTTGTTGAAAAGTTGAAAATAATTGGATATGAATTGAGTATTTCATGTGGACTCCTCCATTTGGTCCTTCAGTGTTTCTGTGTTTCCTTCCTGAAAGAGCAGATGATAAAAAAGAGAACTTAATCCTGCAGCTGCCGAAGTTTACAGAACTCAACTGTACTCGTGTACGTTCTGTAAAGTACTGAAGACGAGAAGAAACAGGGATGAGTGAGAAGTTTTCAGCTTTAATAAGACTTTACAGAACAGTGTCTTCCAGCTCCTCTCTCCTTCATCCAGCTGTGACCTCATGTTGATCAGAAATCACTCCTCGAGTTCAGCATCGAGCCAAAGAGGAAGCACGGAAGGATCCATCCCATCTCTCTTTTAATCAGCTTCGTCTATTCCTGTTCGACGATCACCGGTTTCCCAATAATTGTGATTTACTACCTGCTGCCTCTCGCCCCTCGGAGAGGAGAGGAAGGTGTAAAGATTACACAAGATTGCTGCAGAAAAATCGAAACTGGCTCAGTCATCTTTGCAAGATGGCGCCATCGATAAAATTAGCCGTGAGACAGGCACGGGAGGACGAGATGAAGTTACTGGTAGATTGGGAGTCAGTGGGGAACTGGGTCGTCGTCTCCATTAGAGACCTGAGTTATGTTTAACATTATAATTTCACAGCTCAAATAATGATAGATGGTCGGCAGCGAACCGAGGAGAGAAAAAACAGAGAAGGTAAACAAGGAGAGAAAGACAGAAACAAATGTGTGTTGTGTTCCTTTGAGGACAAAGCAGCGTGTGTTTGCAGTCAGAGTGAATGTGTTGACACAAGCTAATGCTCCAGTCTCCAAATAAAAACACTGTGGAGAAGGTCCGACTGAGCACATGTGAGAATAAAGCAGGATAATGTCACCGCCCGAGCGAGAGGGCGTGTTTCTGACGTTTCCAATAAACAACAGACGCAAAAAACTCTGGTGAAACAATTCATCTGAATTAATTTATCAGGTCCTGCCTCCTGCATGATCCACCCAGACCCCCCCCCCACCCAAACACCAGAGATTTGTGTTAAAATTTGAGATAAAAAAAGTTATTTTGAATTTCAAGTTGCTGCCAGGATTATATTTCATTTTACGCACAAGAACCTCAGACTTTTAACATAAATCTTAACTTTGGCCGGTGAAAAACAATGTTGAGAAACAAGTTGATAAACAATGTTCAAGAAACACAAAGAAAAAGTTGAGAGTGGATTATTATAACTCATCTCTACGCTGAGCCGATCTGATCACATCCCGACTCCAGCTCTGTTCTTAATGCACAGACATGAATCTGATAAATTCATCTTCACATCTCAGAGAGGGAGCACGAGTGTATTTGACCGAATTATCCTTTTTTAAGATGTTCAGCAATCATTTAGAAAGTCCATAGATTGGTTTCACAGTTTCATCTGCTGCTGCTTCTATTTACTCAGATTCTTTAAACGGCCGCGCTCGACTAACTTCTCTATCTCAGGTTCTCTGGGTGATTTTATAATCATCCAAAATGAACTCCGTTACCCAGAGGGCTCAGTGTGTGTTGCTCTCCTCTTCCATCACCTGAGCCGGCAGGTGACGAGACATCCAGTGATCGAGTTTCGAGATTGTAAAGATTTGATTGTGTTGTATTTCTTGACTTTGTAAACAAGCACGGAAACATGGGAGTGACCCGTCACCTTTTCTTTTGCACTGTTCACTCCTGTCTTTGTGGAGTTGAGTCTAATCGCTGTCTTTGTTTTGTTTGAAAGTTTCTTTCTGGAGTTAATAGAATCTTGTTGTTCTGGCCGTGGCTCACCCTGGAGTATTGGTTTCTGGTTATTATCATCTCGAAGAATAAAACTGTGCTTTTATCTCAGTGTTTATGGTTTTGGTTTGGGAAGGCAAATATTATATTTTCAACTTATGTTGTGCATCTATAGACAGGGGTGTAATAATGATTGACAGCTGAGACTGACTCCTGATTGGATTTCACTGCCACGCTCCATTACACGATCACCACAGCACAGACTCTGGCTCCAAATCATGTCAAAAACATATTTATCTTAATTTTTGTGCAACAGGAGGAGGTGGAAACACATCGTCCATCTTCAGGAGATTGATATGTCATTGAAATGATTTCCAACCTGATTAGAAAACCTATGTTGCAGCTATCAGGAATATCTTCTTGTATTCACTGCTCTTCATTTTGATTAGCTCACCACAGTTCTGGCCCTTTTCTAATCCCATGAGGTAATTTTGCTGTTTTGTGATGCATGAAAGAAAAATCCATACTCCCCACAGAAAAATAAAAAAAGAGAATAATTTGGAGATTTCAGAAGCTGTCTGTTTCCTCACTGGAGTCAATCGGGCCCATTGCACCTGCTCGGTCACAATAGATCCTCGGGTAATGGTCCGAGAGTTGGCAGAAAAACGCCATTGATCCACATCTCAGGAGCAGAAATGGTGCTGACGTGGATCCACAGCACCAGGTACAGACTTTACACGAGGAAACATGGAGTAGCTGGTGTCCATGGCCGAAGCAAGCTGTCAGCAATCAGGTGCTACTTCCTCCTTTACCTCCTCCGGGTTTACACGTTGAAGCTCTGAATGCAACAGGACTGACTGGAGGAGATAACGCGTGAACAGCAGGCTGCGCTATCAGATGATTTGCGATGCTTAGGAGGGTGGAGTGGGGGTGGGGGGTTGGGGGGGGTGTATTTAAAGCATTTGAATAAACAAGCTTTGTTGTGCTCTTGCACCACGGTATCTTCACGTGAGCACGGAGCAGCAATTAACCCAGCGCCTGCTGCAGCTGAGCGGAGGTAAATCACAAATGAGCGTCCTCCTTCAGCACAGCCGGCACTCGAAGCCCTTTTCTAATGTTTGCAGAGCTTTTACTATACGAGCTGTTATCATCGTGCACAACTCGGGAGAAAGCTGTGTGTGTTTGTGTGTGTCTGTGTGTGTTTGTGTTGACCCTAAACCTTCCTGTTTTTCTGTCTCAAGCAACACAACGAATGACCAGCAGTACAAAACTGGCAATCCCACACTGCCATCTGTGGGCCGCTGAGAGAACTGCAGCCTTTAAGAGAACCAAATCCCACATAAGTCTGCCCCTTACATAAGTGATCTATAAAGCGACAGTGTGAGCGGCTGCCTTACAATAAGCGAGCTGAGATGATGAGCTGATGCACGGTGTCTCAGCCGGGGCATGCCGCCGCGGGGGGGGCAGCGCCGGCTCGACCCGCCGCGCTCATTTACATGTGACCCACATCGATGTGCCAGTTCTGTGCCTCTGTCAGATGGAGGGGGAGTGGAGGAGATGGAGGGAGGGAAAGACGCTGAGAGGCTGCCATTTTATGCATCCTCCTATCCCTCCCTGCCTCAAAACAAGTGCGTGCACACACAAACACACACACACGCCTACACACACACACACATATAGACATTCTGCCTCTCAGACGCCGTGAACCCAATCCCATCTGTTAAAGGAGGATAAATTCTAGCGCATGGAATTCATTCGCAGCCAAGATTTATTTACTGGAAACAACTTTGGATTTTCTTTTCTGTGTCTTTCTTCTCGTTGCCACCCCCTCCCCTCCTGCTGCTCCTGGCCCCCCCGCTGCGCTTGTTGTCCTGCAGGCTCGCTGCCCGCCCGGCCAGGTCGATGGCCGCTAATGAAAGGGGCCGTTATGAAGGTGTCAGCTGCTTTTCCTCACAGGTGCAGGCAGCTCTAATTTGAAATAATGGTTATTGGCGGGGCCATGGATTCATCGAGCCGGTGATTAGTGCACTGTGTCAGCAGCCGCAGCTGAACCAAGGGGGGGGGGGGGGGGGGGGGGGCTGCAGGAGAAGGGAGGCAGGTAGGAGATGAGGAGGATGGAGGCGGGTGTGTGTTTGATATGGGTTGGAGATGGAACTTATGTGACTGTGTTTCTAGGAGACACAGAGCGACACAGACGACTCGTCGGTGGCATCGTGTCCTCTCCTGTGATCCGAAATTTGTTGCTCAGATTAAAATACACATGAAGAAGAACAGAATCTAAAATCCACTCAGCAAAGTTTCTGTTTCTCCAACAAACATTAACAAAGAGTCCAAAGGAGAATTGAATCAAGAGAACATAGTCTGCATCGTGGTTTTCTTGACATCGAACCCGAGAAATCAAGATGGCGATCTTCATATTTTCAATAAGGCTTCATTCATTTGTTTGATCCATATTTAATCAGCCTCAAATCTCCATCAGGAGCTGGACTATGTTAATTTCGTGCTTCTCAATCACTCAGAGCGTTTGACGGTGTAGGTACACACTTTTTTTAAAGCAGGTACGCTACTTTCCCATTGGCCAGGAGAGAAATGTGTTTTTCAGTTTGTCATCCGTCCTGTTGAGTCATGTTCAACGCACCAGAGACTGAGAAGCTCACACCTCACTGTCAGTGTGGCATCTTTCACGCCGCAGAGAAAATCTCTTCAGCACATTGTTCCATTTTACATGACAACGCCTGGAAGAGCAAATCATAACTCCACAACAGAAACTGCAGATCAGAGGCGATCTAATGACTCTAATGAAATTGACAAAAGATGGGACAGAGGTGTCTCCATCATCCAGATCTGAGAGAGGCAACCGATGCATGATTTGATCAGAGCTGGAATTAGACCCTTGTTGGATGATTCCCTGACTTGTCATTCAGAGAAGGACATCGTGAGGATGTGGACGTCACGGTGGTGAGAGACGTCCTGGCACCAGTTATATCTGAGAACGAGTCGATGGTGACGACTTCAACCGCAAAACATCCCAGTGGATTCAGTGGGAAAATGTGATTCTGCTATAATGGTATCATTGGGGGGAGAAACAATCATGGCTGGATTACCAAATGTCTCTGCTGGCTCAGGATCAGCGCTGCCGAGGGGTCTCGGACTTACAGCTTCTGTCTCAGAGCGGAGTAATGGGACGAAAAGTCTTTCCAGAGGATTATTCCAAACTTCCATTCGGCTCCTGGAGGCTTTTTCGAAACATTTGTTGGAATAACAGTTGTTATCAGCGATATTGTTGCTTTAACCGGCACTTTGGAGACATTTGTAATAAAGTTGTGTGTTTGAAACCACAGCTCCAGGGCAGCACTTACACAAGAATAGTTTGTCATTAATTATTGACGTCCAGGCGATTACAGCTCCAAAGGACCAGGGACGTAATGACACAGCTGGGAGGACAGGTTTCAAGCAAATGAATGGTTTTACAGACTCCAGCCTGCACTGGAAATGAATTCAGAAAACCAGCGTGGCTGCATATTTCATAAAGTTTTAATGAGCCACATAACCTCAAGTATGTTGCAATCTGCTCGATCTGGTTATTTTTGAGCAGATTTCTTCAATAATGCTTTTACAGAGAAGTCTGATTCACCGTCGACCATCTGCATGAGCTTCTCTTCGACTCCAGGAGAGTTTCGGCCATTCTTTAGTTTTTCAGATGAAACTAACATTTGAGGGAGAAACTCAGTTGTCGTGTGGCTTTTTTGATTCTGGTGCTTTTCCACAGTCACATGGTCTCTGTGTTTAACACCACTCAGACTCGAACATGAATTATGAACCCAGCTGAGGTTTTGATTTGTGTTGTTTGTTGTTTTCCAGGATAAATAGTTTGTTTTTTTTGGAACCAAGACATGTTGCCGACACCCAAATCATTTATTGCGGACACTGACACTTGATTGATCCACGAGTGAAAGTATTTGACAGCTTCAGAACAGACTACACGTCGTGCAGGAGCTGTTATCAATCGTTGGTTAGAATAAAAGTTTTAAAGCAGCCGAGTTCTGTACAATTGTTTAGTAAAGTTTCCACCAAAGAGAACAGATAATTCTTCAGGTGCAGTGAGATTCACATCAGAAGATTGTGCAGCATAACTACAGTCCCACTGGAGACTCATTCTCCAGAAGATAAAGACAAACTTGAATGGTCCCTATATGAACAACTTTTGTGGAGAAGCTCCAAAGTAGCAACGATAGAGCAGTTAAGTAGACAAGAAAAAATTATTTACAAAGTGAATGTGAAAACAATTTGAGAGCTGTGTGTGTGTGTGTTTTTGTGTATGTGTCTGTGAATACTGAAAACTTAAATATTGCAATTGTGTGTGTCAAAAAAGATTGACTATTTATTTAAGATCTTTCTGTATTTTCTGTAGTATTCACAATACTACTACCACTAAAAATAACAACAATACTATCTTTCTTTCCTTTTCTGAAAACATTTGTAATATTTGACTTTTCCTTTACTTTTCATTTGGAATCAAACATTTTAACCTGACGTATAGAATGTAATACAGTATTTAAATGGCCCGTGACTTGATTTGCCTCCAGGAACTAGTGACCGGCAGCAGCTCCGCCCTGCTCCTGCCTGCACGACTTCTCATCCCCCCCGACTCACTCATGGATACTGGGACACAGTTCATCTTGCTCTAAGCAGCGCGGCTCGTGACTGAACAACACATTTTCTACCTTGTGCAGTTTGTGCTCGCTGCTGGGACCAGTCACTACGTCTGCACACTCATCACCCGGCTGCTGCTGATCCCTGCTGCTCTCTGCACTTTCCATTCACACCCAACCGCTGCCTGAAGGATGCTGAAGATGAATGTGGGGAGGTTTAGTGTTCCCCAGCTTCACTCCTGTCTCCACTCCATTAATCATTATGACGCAGCTTTGAACCTACTGTTTTGAAAATGATAATGAAACTTTACGTCCAATTAGATGCCAACACATCCTGTCGGAGAGTTTTGAACTATTTTGGTATAATTGTCCAGAAGCTAATTCTTAAGGGTGAAACACTTTTGCTTCTCCAAATCCAGATTTATTTGATTGTCTAACAGCTGCTGAGATTCACATCTGCAGGTTTCTGCAGGTTCAGCTCCAACGATGAAACTTAAGCTCCAGGAAACAAAGCCAGATCACGACCGAACGGCTGCTGCTTCGGTCTCGGTCTCTGTCTCCGACCCGAGCTCCGTGAGCCTCAGAGGAGCCGAAACAGCTGATGTCAGGTTGAATGAGACGAGAGGCGACATTTTCCATCACCTCTCCTTTGTGGTGTCTCGAGCTCGGGATGGGCCGGGAGGAAGGGAGAGAAGGAAGCGGGGATGGAGGTCACGCCTCCATTACAGAGGCTAATGGTGTACAGAGACGAGGAGCTGGATTAGCCACAGGGAAACCTATTAAGACTGGGCCGGAGACATTGGTGATGAGACGCTGATTACAGAATCACTGGAAAGAAAATGACTTGGGAGATAAGTCGAGTGGAGCTCAGAGAAAGAGACCGAGGGAGACTCAGCACAGGTCAGAGGATGGAGAGGAGGCCGCTCTGAGCAGAACACTGGCAGAGAGTTCAGCTAAATATCAGAAAAAAATATCTCTCCATCCCATGTAAAGTTTCATTTTCCCACAAGTTGTGCTAAGAGAGTTATTTGATTTTAGCAAAATGAAAGGTCAGGATTGACAGCTGAGTCTGACACAATTATTCTCTACTAACACATAACCTGTGACGACCTGGTGTCTGCCACACACAGACAGATTCAGATATTTGACCTTGACACATTTCTAGTTCATTCTTTTTTTTTGTAGGTCTCTCTGCGCTCCTGTCTCATTTCATCTATTACTGTTTAATGATATTAATGTCTGCAGGACAGAACCACGTTCAGTTCTGTGCGAGTGTGTGTTGTTAGCGTGCACATCTGTGACAGCGTGTCTGTTTGTGTGTATTTGCTTTGCACGGGGTTGATGTGGTTAGCCTCCAGTTTCCTGCTCAGTCTGTCTGTGTGCAGGGGCCCCGGGGCCGGTAAATATGCTGGGCCATCTGGCCGTCTGTCTGTCTGGACAGATGGTCCACCTGAGGGCCAACCACGCAGTCCAACCGCTGGATCTGCAACATGATTCAATGACAGGACTCGCTGCAATCTATTCCTCATTAAATAGAAATTCCTTCATTTTCTCCTCAGTTGAAAACAAATTAATTTAAAGTCAAACTGACAGACTGAGTCCCGGCCTCTGAACGTGCTCGACGAGGCTCAAAGAAAAAGTGTTGTGTCTGTTTAATGTGGTTTAATTATGCAGCCGGAGGCCCGGGCCCAGAAGGTAAACAGGTAACAATTTGATTTGCACAGTGAAATGTTTAAGTGAGTAAAACGATCGTCCAGGATTCTGTCACAGTCGGTGTTTAACTTCTCTCTAAGCGAAATGAACAGTGCAAGTTAGCATCAAGCGTTTTAAGGTATTTCAAAGCACAGATAAAGTTAATATTCAAATTGTAGGATTCTTTTTATAGAATATTTAATGTTCGAAACCAGTCAGAATCTAGGTGTGAGTGTAGAGGAGCAGATTCCAGGGACAGATTCTGATCGTGTTCACCTTGAACCGGCTTCACAGCAGCTGAGCGTCGCTGGCTGACAAACAATCGATCAATTAGTCACGAAGCTTCAGGTGGAGCCGTCATCTGTGCACGAGCTCATTCTGACGGTTTACCACACATTCCCCTGCAGAGGTGAAAATAACCGCTGGGCCACAAACACGGCACGGAAAACACACACTCCAGGGACTTTGTGAACATGACAAAACAATATATCTAATGTATGATGAATAAAGTAAAGAAATACAGTGAAAGTGCAGATGTGGAAAGTTGAATGAGATAACTGTTCATTGTTCTTATAGCCGCTGAGGACAGGACGGACGGAGACACAGGGCTGAGACTGTGATGTCTGCAGTGGACACAAGGATCCAAAGACCACACTGACGTTTAACAATACTGAAGAAGTCGATCTGTGAGATGTGAAGCATCTGATTCCTCTGTTCCTCCCACACATGCACCAGCCCACCCGCAGAGCGCAGGACTTTGAGGTAAACAACACCTGCGAAGTCGGACATCTTTCCCTGCTCCTCTAAACATCGGTGCGTGTGTTGCCCTCTGGTTTTCTGACTCATATGCTAATGATGCTGCTGTGGAAAGTACCGGGGCAAGATGTTTTAAATAGCCTAGAGACAGGAACCTGTGCTTTTCATCTAATACCTCATCACAAGATGATGTTAATCATATTTAATCAGAATTAATAGGAATTCAGTACAACGCTATATAGTACTGAATCCAATTCCATGAAATACTCTGGAGGCGTGGGAAATGACCAAATATAGAACCCATGGAATTGTGGATCCAGTGATTTCAAGTGACCCAGGACTTTTTATTTGAATTTCTTCAACATTATGAGAGGATGTTTTTCATCATTTTTACCTGTTTCTCAGGGAATATTTCAAAAATCTGCATATATTAAATGTATTGTTTCATAAAGGGACTGTTTGGCCTCGGTGGAGTCAGCAGCTCCACTCAATGACATACTAGTTTATTTCTGTGTTGCTTTTTCTGATCCCTTGCTGCTGCTTTGATTAATTTGTTAATTTGGTTTTGACCTATGGAATTCTCTATGCTTATGAGACTGGACAGCTCAAAGAACATTTCTGTTCAAATCAAAGCCTCCCTCATGTTAGTGGAGGTTCTAAAGAAGTTATATAATTCACACAGTTGTGCTTCAACCTCAAAGACTCAGGCAGCTTCAAATGAAAACACTCAAAACAAACAAGTTGTATCTGATCAGAGGGGGTGTGATCAGTTGTGATCATGGAGCCAGCGTGATGCTGTGATGAGCGGTGGATTCTAACTGTGATCATGTGAAACACATCGCTGAGGTTAAGTGCACAATAAGAACTCCTGTGTGTTACTTATTCATGTCACACGCCAAGACAAGCAAATCTAATGTGAACACTGAAGTCGATGTAAACATGTGCGCCCTCGTTTCTATACACCGGCTTGTGATCTTAACGTTTCCCTCGAGCCATTAAATTATTATGATGGTTCCAGGCATGTACCCGGTGGACCGCAGTCGTATGACGGAGATTTTTATTTGAAGCGTAATAATAGGAACACAAAGGGGGTTTACACTGCAGTAAATCTGCTGCTTTGTTCTCGTCTCCACGTTTTCAATCCAGAATGAGGCTGTATGAACAAATCACCACATACTGCCTGTCAGAGTAACTGCTCCAAAGACTTACTGTGGAGCCATTTTTAAGATTTTTTCTTACAAATTGGTTCAATGTTCGGATTTATAATTAACTGTTTGAGAAAAATTGGCTCATGAATGTCAGCGAGTGAAATGTCTCCCCAGCATTGATGTATGTGAATTGATATACGGCTTTTGAACGAGCTTCTTTTATGCCTTTTATATATTTATTTTTTTCCTAGCGGTCTGAAAAAGAAATCAAATGAGTAATAGGAATACATTTGCTGCAGGGCTGGATGAAGTGGAAATGTGGATGACTGGGCCTCCACCCACGTTGTGCTTTAACTTCATATCCAGTTCCTTTCGCTGATCTGAGGTCAGATTGAAAAGCGACGCCACAGAACAAGAAACAAGCATCACGGACTGAGTGGGACTGCAAAGATCATAACTGATGGAGACGAGGGGAGGAACTCTTCTTCTCATCTGTGCTGATTCAACTTGCTCTGCCTCACATGTGAGGAACTGAACTGGATCCACTATCTCAACGCTTTCACGAGCCTCAGTAGCTTTAATCAAATCGTGGTCGTTTGCAGTCGCATGAAGAGAAAATTAAACTCACAACTCACACACCGACAGACTCAGAGCCTGGAACTCAACACATGCACACTTATAAATGCTTTACCCCACAACACATACTGATATCTCACACTTTCACACGACAAAGTACGACTCAACATTTGATTAGGTTTTAATAGAAACCTTATTTCCCTCATATTTCGCTCCACATGCCGGGACCGGGAAGAATCCTCGAGCCGCTTTTGGAGCACTAATCTGAAAAGCCTGTGACCGTCCTGGGGCCATTAGCAGGATCAGGCTCTCCTGAGAAACAGCAAATGAGTTAGTGTGCGAGCGAAATATGAAAAAACGTCGGCTGAACCGTTGCCAGTTGTTTCTTACAATTCACAGATGTTTGGTGGCATCCAAATTAAAGGCCATTTCCCCGGTAGCTTGATGTGGACGGAAAACTTCCAGCTGCGATGCGACAGAACACGTGAAGTGCCAAACACCTCCAGCTGCAGACGACTTGGCCGGACTGCATTTGTCATCTAACTAAAAACCAAGACGTTAAAAGCAACATATTCTACAGACGGGCTGATTTGAGAGGAGTTTTCTAATCAAACATTATTATTTTAGTAGTTTACTTTTAATTTAGTTTGAGCAAATCATTCTCTTGGATTTCTGACTTCTTTTTTTTTGTAATTTAACTTGTTTTTTCAAACAAACCACATGAAATGATTATGGTACTGTCAATATCAGTTTTGTAATTCAGGGAACACGAAATTCTGTTCCATGGGACCATCTCCCATGAGGCCGCAGAGCGTTTCCCCACCTCTAACAAAAACACCCTCCAGGTATCTATACAGCCGTTTAAGAGGAAGCAGATTGTGTTGCTCATAAACTGCATTATGTTGCATCTTGAAGGGTTGTTCCTCACTTGAATTCTACCCTAACTGGTATCATTGTAAAGAAACTCCATGATTATATCATTGTACAGTGTATATGCACATCACATTATCTCCTACATCGACCCAGAAAGTTGTCATAAGTTGAGCATAAATAACTGATACGGAAAATCTGCATATAAACATGATTCAGCTCAGAAACAAAGGAACCGAGGGGAAATCAGCTGAATAATTCAACGAACATATAAGAAACTTATCATATGCAGAGAACAGTAAGACTTGATGGCAGCTCAACAGGCTCAGTGAACAGAACGACAGTCGTTAGAGGATTCTTTTCAGGCTTCATCAGATGAGCAGCACAAGGTCGAGTCAGAACCCAACCTCTGTACTTGGACCCTGTTCCCCCCCTCATCAGATTTCTGTATGATTTGAGTGTTTTTTTAAATCCTTTTTTTGAGACACATCAGCTGTTGGATGGTCCCTGAATTTCTTTCATGCCAGAAATAACCCTAACCCTAACCAATGGTCGTCCATTTTCAGGGTTTCCATAATTTGTATGATTCGATGATCCAAACTCAATAAAAAGCTAAATCCTCACTGAGCTTGCACAAAATGTTAAAACCTTAAATGCGAAATAAAGAAAAAAAATGGAGCAGAGCTTGTCGCGCTCCAGAAGGACTGACCAAAACATCCAATCAATAAACAAATCAACCAATGCAAGAGCCAATCAACCATCCAACCAGAATCAAAATCTGTGTTTATTACAAAGTAGCTAGGAGGAAATTGTACAAAAATAATATAAAGACTACAAAAAAGGCTGTGCAATATGTACAATATTAATTTACAGTTTGACAACCAGCCATCCAACTAACAAATCAATTATCCAACCAATCAAACATCCAAGCATCATCTGGAGGGCACAAAAATCCTGAGCATGGTCTCTAGAATGAAAGTACAGCTTAAAAAGAAGACAGGAAGGAGGAAACCAGAGGTAGAAAACAGGACGAGGAAGACAGGAAGGAAGACACCAGAGGTAGGAAACCAGAGGTAGGAAACAGGACGAGGAAGACAGGAAGGAAGACACCAGAGGTAGGAAACAGGACGGGGAAGACAGGAAGGAAGAAACCAGAGGTAGGAAACAGGACAAAGAAGACAGTAACGAAGAAACAAGAGGTAAGAAACAGGAAGACAGGAAGGAAGAAACCAGAGGTAGGAAACAGGACGAAGAAAAACAGGAAGGAAGAAACCAGAGGTAGGAAAACAGGACGAAGAAGACAGGAAGGAAGAAACCAGGGGTAGGAAAGAGGACGAGGAAGACAGGAAGGAAGGAACCAGAGGTAGGAAAACAGGACAAAGAAGACAGGAAGGAAGAAACCAGAGGTACGAAACAGGACGAGGAAGACAGGAAGGAAGAAACCAGAGGTAGGAAACAGGACAAAGAAGACAGGAAGGAAGAAACAAGAGGTAAGAAACAGGAAGACAGGAAGGAAGAAACCAGAGGTAGGAAACAGGACGAAGAAAAACAGGAAGGAAGAAACCAGAGGTAGGAAAACAGGACGAAGAAGACAGGAAGGAAGAAACCAGGGGTAGGAAAGAGGACGAGGAAGACAGGAAGGAAGGAACCAGAGGTAGGAAAACAGGACAAAGAAGACAGGAAGGAAGAAACCAGAGGTACGAAACAGGACGAGGAAGACAGGAAGGAAGAAACCAGAGGTAGGAAACAGGACAAAGAAGACAGGAAGGAAGAAACAAGAGGTAAGAAACAGGAAGACAGGAAGGAAGAAACCAGAGGTAGGAAACAGGACAAAGAAGACAGGAAGGAAGAAACAAGAGGTAGGAAACAGGACGAGGAAGACAGGAAGGAAGAAACCAGAGGTAGGAAAGAGGACAAGGAAGAAAGGAAGTTAGAAACCCGAGGTAGGAAAACAGGACGAAGAAGACAGGAAGGAAGAAACCAGGGATAGGAAAGAGGACGAGGAAGACAGGAAGGAAGATACCAGAGGTAGGAAACAGGACGAGGAAGACAGGAAGGAAGAAACGAGAGGTAAGAAACAGGAAGACAGGAAGGAAGAAACCAGAGGTAAGAAACAGGAAGACAGGAAGCACAGGGCAGGTAAGTACAGTGAGTGACTCTGAAAAAGGAAATTAAACAAAAACAGCATACAGTAAACAGCAATAATCGTAGAGACATGACTGCCAGTCCCGGGCCTGCTGGTGTTTAGGATGAGGTAAAGTGTGTAAGAAGACAAGTGGTAAACAAGAGTTCTATACACTGGCGGAGGAACAGGTGTTTGGGGAGAGAGCCATCTTTTTTTTCCAAATTTACATTTGCAACTTATTAATATTGGATGGATTAATAGTTTCCCCCATCTGGTATGACCCGTGGGCTGCTGCATCATGGATGTTCTCCTCATTCCTGTGTGTGCTGAGCTATGGGCTCGTTCATCTGACTGACGGATTGAATGACTCAGTGCATGTGGGAACCATTTGGAAAGCAGAGAGGGAGAAGATGCTATTTTCATTGAGAACGCTCTGTAGGTGGAACCTGTCTGACAATCAACTTCCTTGTGTGCACCAAAAATAGAGGAGGAGAGAAAGACTTGGAGATTAGGAGATGAACTATGAGTGGAGCCGTCACTCGACTATTATATTCCCCCTTTTCATGGGATGTTCTCGTCCCGCCAGCAGACGTTTCTGTCCCCATCAATATCCGTTGATTAGCGTGCAAGGTTTGAAGAGACAGGGAGAAGAAAGCCTCTTGTTGGAGCCTCCTGCTGAGCTTCAAGTGTTTGAACCGGTATCAGGACAACTTTCAACTGCCACCGTTCCCTGCTCGTCTCCCCCTCCACTTTACTTTGATTTGTGTTGAGACAGAGACGCCCTTTCTCATTTGACAAGTTCGGTTTTGTATCGTAGAGACGAGCTCAAAATTGAATATCCGTGTTAAATCCGTGCTTCTGAAGGCGTTTGCAGATTAGTCTTCCAAAATCTTTCACGAGGCTGTCTGCTGCACCTTTTTGAAAATGATCCGCAACTACCGCGGCTTTTGTGTGCGAGAGGGAATGAATCAGCTTTGTGATAAAAGCAGAAGAGTAATTAAAATGAGCTAATAGACCTTATTAGCTATTTATCAGCTGCAATTGCATTCAAAGTTTCCCTGGAGGTGCCAGTGATCTTCCAAAACAGGAAAAGACTTTGAAACAGGTAACACGGTGTCGTCCTGAATACAAATGAGCTCCTGACCGCTCGGCTTTTACGCGGCTCATCCATGCGAATCATTTGACAACACAGTAGCCGTTTTCCATGGCCGCCTAATTCGGCACAATGGCTGTGAGGGAGGAGGACGGGGGGAGGGGGGGAGCGCCGTGGGGGAATGTCACGAGTATTTGGGAAAGGTTAGACAGAGAGGAGAGCGTGTTGCTATCACACACGCCATTCATCATCACGTTTATACCACACAGTCACACAGGGCCTTTGTAGCGCTATTGATGCGTGTCTATGTGTGTGTGTGTGTGTGTGTGTGTTCAGGTGTGTGTGCAGGTAGCAGTGTGGAATGGTTTGAATGCATTAGTGAGGATGTGTTCTTTTGTTTACAGTGAATTTGTTAAACAGCTTCTCTAGAAAAAATGAAAGCGCAGATTTGTATTTCAAACACGATCAACCATTAGTATGATTGTTCCCTAATCTTAACCAACCTGCTATAAAAGCCTGAGTGTTCGATCTTTAGAGCCGTTTGCAGGTTGAAGAGTTTTCTTACGTTTGGAAAGAACCGGGCGAACTACTCAACTCTTCTGTGCAGCTGTGGTTCAGGAGACCAAATCTCAATCCTAACAAAGCAGAGGGTCGGTCTTAAGGCTGAAGAGCCAAAAGTAAAACCATCTGCTTGTTGTATCCTCAGGTCAAACACACAGACATGAGAGGGGGAGCATATCTTTTCATGTAGTTCTATGCCAAAGGGCAAATAAGAGTGTGATAAGTAAGGACAGTGGACGGGTAAGGGAAAGAGAGAGAACATCATAAACAATCTCAAGGCATATACAACCAACCAGCCATCCCACTAACCGATCAATATACTACCCAACCAACCATCAAACCAACCGATCAACCGACTACCGAACCATCTAATCTTACAACCAACCATCCATCCTTTCATCCAAACAACACTTCACAACACGCGTTTCACGGAGAGTATCATGAACTATTGCAGGAATAACAATGTCTTTACAAACCGATACCGAAGAACAGCAGCCACACTTGCAGCGACACACACACTAATCACTCAGTAATATCATTCAGTAATAATCAAACCAAGTAAAAGTATCCTTTTTATTTGTTCATCCTTAGTCGACTGTAGTTTCCACAAGAACCACCCTGCCATCATTGTTATGATCCTCATGGATTCAAGCCTTTATTCATTATTTATTTTTTTGTAATTTTCCTTCATTACAAACGTGTGATCATCCAATAAACTGTGGATCTTCCCGCTGTGTGTATTTGTGGATAACGAGAGAAGGGTTCCAGAGAAGTCGTGCAGCGCTGGTGAGAAGATAACGACGGCTCTCGAGGTCTGACGACTAATCTTCGCTCCTCAAATCAAACACAAAGAGGCAAATCTCTGTGTTAATGAGCTCCATCACTCTTTCTAAAAGCTTCAATAATTCACCCGCTTCCAGAACGTCAGACATCCATAATGAATTATTTACACAGTCATACTTCGTGGGACAACTTGCTGACTGACACTGAGTCACCCATTGTGTATGATGTTGTGTAGGTGATTGTGTCTGTGTGTGTGTCTGTGTGTTCATAACAACATTTGGCACCACAGTGGGCTCACAGCTAAGATGTAGTAGTGCCAAGCTGTATGAAGAAGAACAGTGCACAGACAAATTGGAGCAGTTCAACGTGTGTTACCAGCTCCCCCATCAGCACAGAGCCAGGATAGACACAAATACACAACATTTGTTTTATCAAGACAAACCTGAATACTGGTAATTTGTACTTAATGATTCTGATGTGTGCAGAGACAAAGTTCACGTTTCACAAGAGGCCAGTTGCTGGAAATGTTGTCAAAACATTGGTAAATACAGAGCGGGAAATTAACCAATCCTGTGAACTTTGCCCCTGTGCCTGAGTGAATAAATCTGCTGCCACCGATTTCTGCTTGAGTTCTGTCACCATCACAGAAAAAAAATCACATCCAGTGATCATGGCACCGACAGGAACTTTGATTTGGATTTTCTCTCTAGCAGGTAATCCCACGTTTCTATGTGTTAGTGAGAATATCTCCAAAGTACGACTTTTTGTCTTCTTGTGGCTAAAACTAAAAATATGTGTGTGTGTGTGTGTGTGCGCGCTCAAGGTATTACTCATGTTATGAGGACCTGCACCCGTATTTTGTCACATTAAGGGGACAAAATGCAAGTCCCCATGTTGTGGATCATTACATTTTAAGGTGAAGACATGTTTGAGGGTTCAAATTAAGATTAGGCAAGTAGTAACTATGGTTCAGGTCATAACAAGTCTCCAGGAAACCAATGAAGGTGGATGTGACGTCCTCTGAAGTCATGGAGAAACATCTGTGTCTGTGTTTGCAGCCGTGTGCGTTTCTGAACCTTCAGATGACACCTTCAAGAACTGCACCTCCCAAGCTCCGCTCTTTGAGCGTCTATCGGCTGATGTGAAGGTAAACTATAAATGATGCAGTCGTTTAACAGTCGTTAAAATCAGCATAGGATATACTTGCTCTATTGTCAACACTAAAACAAGTGTGCCGTCTGTTACTGACCAACAGGAGGCAGCAGAGAGCGTTGGGAACCTGCCTTCTGGATGGAGTTCTCAGCAGTCAGCTGCACTCATTGAGTCTATGAGGCATCTGACGGATTTACTGCACAAACACCAGCTGAAAGGTCAGAGGTTTGTGTGTGTGTGTTTGTGAGGACACGTTGTGAGGTCAACAATCCTTTTAAAAGTTGTGCTAGTGTGCATTTAATTTTTCACGTTTGTGAAAGTAGTGAGTCTTACACTGAAGTAACTGAACTCTGCAGAGAACGCTCTCCTCAAAGAAACTAAAATAAAAATGTGCTGCAGCTTCTACAGCTGGCTTACATATTGATTGCCGAAGTGGATGTTTGTGGACATCTGAACTCACCTGAATGAAAGAGGGTCATTGCTTAATATAGGATACAGAATATAGGATCCATTAAAATGTAATAACTTTAAAACACACGTGGTGTGCACATCTGGGGCCCGTGCAGAATTACAAACATGGCCTGAAAGAGCAGAGCGATTCACAGAACACAGGTGAGAGGAATAAGTTTGACAAATTGTCTCGAATGCTGCTCATTTCATTTTTAGAGAATTTATTAAGCTTCCCTCAGGAAGGCGCTCTAGAACTGCTTTAGATCCTAGATACAATAACTTCATAACCATTAATCCCACTTGAACCAGGCCTGTTATTCTTGTCTGTACTTTAATATTGTATTTATGTTATTTATTGTGATGCACTTTTTAAACCAACCCGTGAAGCTTAATTTCCACATGAGACAGAAATAAAGTTAAATATGAACATGTTGCCTGTGCAGGTATTTCCAGATTTCATCACAATGACACCTAACAAGTGAAATGTGTAATGACAACATGAAGTTTGTTCACTGATGTGTAGACTGTCAACTTGCTGAGCCAAAGGAATGTCCTGAAGCCCAGGTCCCTGAGAACGGAGGATTGGTTTGTGTCACTGTAGAAAACACGCGCTACTGCAAACCTTTGTGCAACCACGTGAGTCACGCATGCAATATTACATATCTACTGAATTCATACAAGTATCTATAACACACGTCATTTGTATGATAGTTCCTGCACAAGCAGGGAAAAGGATGAGTGATATAACCTGACTCTTCTATCACAGGGTTATGATTTTGGTTTCCTGAGGAGAAGTCGTTTGTTTGATTCATGCGGTCCTCAGACAAGATTCAGATGGGACACCCAGTATGTCGGAGGAAACAGACTGGCTGTGTGCAATGGTGAGACTGTGACAGTTCCTTTTAAATCACTATCTGTCGATTTCTGAAGTCAAAGCAGTAATTGTTTTACGCATCCAATCTACAAAGATCCAGCTTCCTCCTTCAGGTTATATTTTATTCCTGTTTAAGGTTTAAACTGTTTGATGTTGAGTTGAGAGGGTGAACTTGACGTACTTTCCCTTCTTCTGTAGCGGCAATGATTCCAATTTCAGGAAACCAGACGGCGTATTTTCCAAAAGATCAGGACTGCCTGACAACCAAGAGCCAACTGCAGGACAGCTTGATCCAGAGTGCTGTCGCTGAGCTGAAGGCCAAAAAAATAGAGGGAGATCTGCACGGCGCCTGTCTTGTCTGTGGATAACCATGATGTGGAAAACCAATAAAAGAAATCAAATTGAGTGAGTGAGTGTTCAATTTCCATCGAGCGGAAATAAAGCTTTGGAAGTACTTCGCAAATCTGTGTGAAGTTAAATTGAGGTTTCACATTGTGGACATTGTAGGTCCACTTAGAAATGCATCTTACAAACAAACAGAAGAACAGGGATGAAAACACAAGCTAGTATGTGGACTTGATTAAAATTACATGATAGAAAAACAGAAAAAGCAGCAAATCCTCAAATAATTGAAAAACCTGAAACCAGGAAATTTATGAAATGGTTCATTTTCCTTCTTTGTCCTTCTTTGACTAAAAAAGTCAGGTTAAGGCTGGCACTGCAGAACAATGATGCTGCTTCAGAGCAGAGTCCGGTTTTAACAGACAGACGAGGTCACTTGAATAAACTCGATTTCCCTGCACAAATACTCTGCATCTACATTTTATAAATGCAGAAGAAGTGTCTGACTGCTGCCTCCTCTGCTCTGGGTCTGACTTCATTTCACTAACAGCCACTCACCATTATGTGAGCGACTATTAGTAAAATGATCCTGATGGCAAGACGTGGATGAGTGAGGCAGTTGAAATGAGGTTAACCACCACGCCCTGTCTGCTCTCTCAGCTTTTTCCAACACATCCAGACGTCGCTCGCTGAGGTCAAGGTTAAAAAGTCACCACGAGAACGCAGGTTCTCATTAGGCAGACGTTGACATTCCACTCATTGCATTAGGAATCACTCCAATCAGAGAGAAGCCGACCCGCAGCACGACCCTCTCGTTTAGACGAATCATCAATTACTGACATAGCTCAGTGGACTGAGGGATTAATGGCGATACACTGTGATGTCTCATGTCTCCCATTAGGTGGCAGCTGATTATCTTCTCTTATCATAATGGTTCTTTTTGCTAAAATAAGGGATTATCATCATCTTTTATTCACTCTTTTCCTTTACTTTCTACTTTATTATATTATTGTACTTCTCTTCATGTTCTTCTTTGTATTGCACAGCCCATTGGGCCACACTGAGTTGTGTTAATGTGCTTGATAAATAAACCCGACTTGACAGGATTTAATCCTAATATTAATCTACTACTTAAAAATACATTTAACAGATTGCCTGTAGAGTTTTCATGTGACCAATGTGTCCTTTTAATATTTATTGTCTTTTCTATCCTTGTCCATCAAACATGTCTTTTTTTCCTCATCAACGCTATTAACTGTAAAATAACAATATTATAATAGTGTGTAATTAGCAATCTTTGGTTTTGTACACCTCATACACAGGGTTAACACATGTGCGTTTCTGAGTCCACAAGATTCTGGCAATATATTTAGTTTTTGCCGTAACAGTAAATATTTGAATCAGTACTTATATTCTATTGCGTTTTTTTAAATTGAAAAAATGTAATTCAGAGTCATTGTTTCAATTGAAATCTAAAATATTAAAGGAAACGTATATTTGCTTATCTATGTTTACACACTGCTGTTTCAGAGCCTGTTTTATTGTATTGTTAGTGTTTGGACAGCAGAGGGCAGCATATATTTACAATTTGAAAGTTCCCTTTATATCAAACCCCTTATGACAGACACACAAACATTATCTGTGAGTGTGTTTATGATTAACTATTGTGCAAAAAATATGATATTTCACATTTCATTTTTCGAGAGAGTAACATATTTGTCAAAGTATTTTGGGATTGAAAGTAAACAAGAAGAGGAGAAATGATTTTAGTGAAATGTTGTTTTAGTTTATCTGGTAGCAGCGAACATAACTTTAAAGATTAACATGTCAGAATGAAACTCACTGCTGAAACTTCTAAAAACTTAAATTGAAAAGCGAACAAACCTCACAAAGACTAAACTATACCTGTAATCCAGCGGGTTTAGTTAAGAATGTCGCTGTTTGCTCCTTCCTGTCCTCTTTCTTATATTTGTTCGCTCTTTCAACCAAAGACACAATGAGTGAACGGGTGTTAACCTTCCTGCTTCATCGCTCTAACGCTGCTCAGTTCTCTGGCTGCTCTCCAGCTTCTGCAAATAATGAGAAGAGAAACCGAGTGAGAGACGACAAAGAAACACTTCAGACTGAGGTTTGGACATGAATGAGTTCTGAACTTTCGTTACCTAAGGAAAACTTACAAAAAAGAAAAACAACTTAGTGCTCCACCTGAGCTGCTTTTGTCTGACTAATCCTGGACAGAAAAGACTGCGTCCTGTCTGAACTAAACTTGAAGTAAAGACATTTGCATCACACAGACACTTACGGTCTGAAGGATCTGGATTTCTGAGCCGAGCGTCTCACGCAGAAGCTCCAGTTCTCCTTTTTTATGCATCTCCAGCTCCTGCCTCAGTCTGGTGAACAAATGAAACCAGCTTCAATTACTGAAGCTGTGGACGGAGAAAACGTATCAAAGGATTTCAGCTACCTCAGTCTAAACAAAAATAAAGGAAGCTAAAGCGTCTTGTTAGTATTCCTGCTTAAGACACAGACTGCCCCTGCATGCAAAGGTCGTCTCAAGATCCAACTCACACAATCAGAACTTGGTATTTATTTTAATAGATTTCCCCCTAAAGTCTGGTTGGAAATAGTTTGATGTAATTTAAGGCGTATTCAGAGTGATGTGTTATGAGACTACATGAAACAAAAATACACTAGGTTATACAAAAACAACTTCATCCTCGGAAATAGTCTGGGTAACTTAAATATGTGAGAATTTAACGGATGATGACATGAATGTTCTGACAGTTGAGTTAATATCAAGAGTAGAAGCCAAAATTTGGCGAGGACAAGAGTTGGTGGATCATGTTAAACACGTCAAGTCTACAAATCTATACTAGACCATCACCATTGGCTTGAACCAAATTCATTGAGTGTGCAAACTCACCTGGAACAAATAAACCTGATTCTGATTGTAATTAACATGCAGCAGTGACTCTGTAATCATCTCTCCTCAAGGAAACCTAATGATAATGCATTTTCAATGGACTGGATTATATATTTAATGTGTGTTTCAATACAATGCCATAAAAAACAACACAAAAAAGAAAATACGAGACTGCTGTTCCTCAGTTTGCTCTTATGGCAGCAGAGTAAACATTTCACACTATAATTTCATAAACATACATGAAATGGTGTTACTCTTCTCAGTTTCCCTCTTGAAAAACCATCGGTCTTGGGTCCATGCTACTTGATGCCTCGTCTGTTATTTAACTATTATGACAGGTGTGTGTGTGTGTGTGTGTGTGTGTGTGTGTGTGTGTGTGTGCGTGTGGGTGGGACCTATACTGAGCCACATATGAAAATCTAAGACATGCCACCTCTGTCTCTTTTATTGAAAGTTAATGAAAGAGTATAGCATCCATACTTAAAGTATATTTTTTTTAAGTTCTGAAAACAAACAGCAGTGTTTTAAACTTTACATCTCACTGTGGAACTTCCTGATGAGGTGAGTTTAGTCACAGAAGAAAGAGTCTTGTAGCTGTAGAGATGCTCATTTGTTAGTTTGGATATTGTTGGTCTCCTGTCGGGTTATGTTGAGCAGTGAAAAGGTTATTTCTAACGAAATACAAATCCTGAGTTAAAACTAAAAACTGCAATGAACAATGCAAAATGAACTGAAACTGAACTTGGACTAGTTCCAGAAAGAGGCAGCTTCTGATCTGGGGCCACACCAACATGTGATGGGTTCTTCCCTGATGTTTTTTAAATAATTCTGCCACAAACAGACAAGCAAACAAACACTGAAGAAAACATAACCTCCTCGGTGGAGGTGACAGAACAAAAACTTGTCAATTCCTCAAAATAAAACAAAAACGACTTATGTACTTAAAATAAAAAATGGAGATAGAAAAACTACATACAAGTTAAGACTAATGAAACATAAACTATAACCACTCTGGTCTCTGTGGGTTTTATTATACTATACTAAATATATAGCAGTGATATATCAATGAAAATAATGCTACACATCAAAAAGATACAACTCCTCAAATCATCAATCCATCCCGAGCACATAGACTGAATATGTGAAAGTATCTCTCTATTGTGTGGAAGTGAATGATCCGCTGCAGTGACCGCCCCCGCCCCCCCGTTCTGCACACTGAACACTTTTTAAATGACTGAAGCACTCATTCAAATTGACGTGCATTCAATTTCCAGCGATCAATAAGCGGGGAGTTAAAATATGTGTTTTAAAGAGACACTACAGAGGCTGTAGACAGGATTGATGGTTTCAGCTCAGAATGGATGATCATAAGAATGAGTGAGAGAGTGAAGGGGGGGGGGGGGTGCGGCTCTCTCATTCCAAAGCCACATCCTCAGCACTTCCTGAGACTAATAAGCCCTGAGTAATGAAAGACCTGGTATGTTTAATGAGGCCGACGGATGAACAGGACATGCTACCCACATGCATGATTTAAGGAACGACAGGGAGACGGAGGAGGGACTCGTAGAAAGGCACAGCAGGGAGAGGGGGGGTGAAGGAAAGAGAATAATAAATGAATAAATATGAGGAAAAGCATTCCGCTGAATGTCAAAGCAGTGATTGACTATTTCGTTTCTCCACACAACAGCAGATATATGAAGAGAATGGTCTTTAATGAAAAACTGGGAAATACGATTCAAAACCAGTGAGAATAAATAACTATTTTTTATTTAAAAACTGATTTGCGTTATCGCAGAGATGGGTCTGGCAGTTTGTTAATCACTTCACAGCCATAGTATTGTAGAAAAGATATTATCCAAAGTGGTGGCATCAGCAATAACAATGACCCTTCCTTCCTGGAACACTATTGATCTCCAGTCTTCAATTAAATAAAGGAAGTCTCTTTGTGGGGAAACAATGTGGGTCAGCGTTCACCTACCACACGCATTCCGATAGAGCTGAGCCTCAATTAATATTCTACATTAGTTAATATTCTGCTGGGATGAGCGGACATGTGTCTCAAATGTCTCTACAACTGCTGTTGTTCACTATCTGTGCTTCAATCTGAGGAGATGAGGAACAAAAGAGCATTCGTAAATACAGGTTTTACCAAGTTAAATAGATAAAAAAGAGAATTGTACTCAAACACACATTTATTCTCCCACTCAGTGTCAAAAGGTGCCATTTTAAAAATGCTTAAAGTTGCTGCTGGTGATAAACTGGTAAGATGCTGAATTACAGCGTCTGACTCAGTGACAGACGGATGATTGACGCGTCTCATAACCTTTTCGGAAGAAAAGATGCTGGAAGCTGCAGTTTGTTTTTTACCGATCCTGAAAAATCGTTATAAACCAGAAGACAAACCTTACTTGTGCAGATGATTCAGTACGGGGCACCGGGGTGTCGCTGACAGCTCGATGAGGATGAATATGATGTGAATGATATTAGAGTGCGTCTCTGGCTGCAATTTTCTGTCCGAACCCATCTGAGCCAGAGAACAACGTAAAAGACTATTGGTTTGAGCCTGAGCACAATGTGTTCCCCAGATTAGAAGGCAAAACTCAAATAGAAAATCTAACCAATGTGGATGAACCCGACGGAAAAACAAGGGCAACATCCCCCATGTCAGGACTATTTTTTGGAATAATAGTGTTTATCCTACCAAAGGAACATCATAGACTTAGAGAACAGGTGACAAGAAGCACAGACATCTGAAAACAGACTGGGTAAAAAACAACATCATTAGGTCCAAGCAAAAAAACTAATTACAAAGGTCAGTATTTACATATAGAGGGGGAGAGCGAGATCCAATCACAATTGGTCACCAGAGACACATTACCACTGGATTTTACAGAGTAGACCAACTAAGCTCTTGCTAGTCAGCAATCACTGACATGATGATTCAAAACAACCGCAGCACAAAGTGTCAACAGCATCTTGGAAAGATACTAACAGACCTCACCTCACAAAGCTTAGCCCAATGTAACTGAGCCGATATGACCGTTGGAGCTTAAAAGGCCCTGATCAATTCAAAAATGTAGTGAATGTACATGTGGTTCTGTTTATTCTGCATCAACTCCCTGTTCCCATGTGCAGTTGGCTTATAGAGTCCATGATGACTCTCTAAACATACTGCTGCATGTGGATGTCCATCTTGTCAGTAATAACTAACATGGAAAGATGATATTATATGAACCATCCAAACCCTCTCTCAGACGATAAACATAAATATTCAAAAGAAGTCTAATCTTGAAAGAGAAAACAAAGGGATTCTTCATCAGAATGAACATCGTCACACCCTGAGAAGAAAGGCAGCTCTACCTGATAAGGCTCAATATTTAAAACCAGTTTACATAATAATAGATTTCCAAAATTAATAACAATAATTTAGATTCCCCCCCCAGTTGAAATGTGATGTATGATTCCACTCAAATCAAACTCAATTTATTTGTTGAGAAGTCGCTGGATAAGCAACTCCCCTCCCCTCGCTCATTCCCCCTGCATCCATCACATTAGCCTCTCTTTTTATACTTGTTGACTGAATGAAATACACTGCACATCAAAGCCTTAATAAAGCCAAATGGTCTTAATGCTCTGTTATTTACACTTCCAGAATTGGACTCCAGCCACAACGACACGGAGGGAGAAACACAGACGGAATTAACTGGTCTATTCAGCACTTCTCACAGAATGAATCACTTCCACCCTCTGTGAGTAACACCTTTTATCTAAGTATGCAGGACGGTGGTTTGTATTGTGTTGTTAACGCTGTGTGTGTTTCCTCTGATGAGAGGACAGTTGTGCTGTCACACACCGGGCCTGACAGCCTTCACAACACACACAGAGCACTCACCTAATTCAGCATCACAGCGGCTCAGCAAAAGACTGTTTAAAATATCAGGAAGCTCAAAGGAAACATCTGCGAAACAACGTGTTTTATGAGCTGCTTAACAGCTTATTGCTGTGTTTACCTTTTATTTTTTCCACTTCTCTCCTCTGAGTTTTATTTGCCTTTGTTTTCCTGCAGCATTCACTGCTTTTATGTCTCATACGGATCATAAAAGACACTGCAGGTGAACCAGTTACTGTGTGTGTGTCCTCAGCCTGCAGACAGATGATGGTACTCACCTCAGACAGGTGCTGTCGGTGAGAGGTTTCTGACTGACAATCAGGCTGTCTGCTCTCAGAGAATCTGTCGTTGCTTCAGCCAAACTCAGCTGCTGATCCAGGTCTGTAGTGAAGAAGAATAAATAACACAGCGACTTTTTTTTTAAGACATTTGCTCAGGCGTCTGAGACCATAGACTGAAAATAAAGTGGTAGGCTTTGTGAGCTACACTGTAGACGGCAAAGTATTGAACAAAGGTTTGCCGACTTTGAACAAAGCTGCTGGTTTACTCTTCGATGGCGACAAATCTGCTGCCTCACCCGTTAGCTTTCCACCAGCGAGCAGAGGAGGTAACTGATGAGTGGAGCAGCATCAGTGGGATGTGTCGTGTCAAATAAGTAAAAAATATCAGCTCTTAAACACAACTAAACATATATTTGTCCTGGGTAGCTACATATTAAATGTGTGTGTACTAAAAGTCCCTTTAACACACACACACAGAATTTCTTCACATCCCTGATCTCCCTTCCAACCTAACCACCGAGCCAGAAGCCAACATACTTTATGATCAACATCTGGGCTCAAGATTCACCGGCCTTGGCAGCACGTATGAATTTTCAAATTCTAGCTGGCTTGGCAGCAGATACATTTATAGATGACTGTTTTTCCCCCACCGAGCTCTGATTTCCATAGACATCAAAGGCAGGGCACCACTAACAAGATGGAAGTGGAAGTGATGGTTTTTCATAGGCGGTGTGAGAAAGTACTTGAAACATCAAAAGAAGCTTGTGAAGTGTGTTGTCACTTTGCGGTATAAAAACAACATTTGTACCGTCACATGCTCTTTCAGAACCACTTTATCTGACGCACAATAAACTGTTCACCTTTCCGGTTACTATCCAGGCCCTGTAGTTCGAGCTGGAGCGCTCGCTTCTCCTCCTGCAAAGCGATCAGGTGACTGTTCCCACTGCTCATCAGTTGCATCTCTGATTGTAGATAGAGAAAAGACAGATTCATATCAAACTCACGCTGCTAAGAAAACTTATCTTCTGCAAAGGTGCAATGTGAGCATGTTTGAAATTCACTTTAACTGTACACACAATCAGATAACTGTATTCCCTTGAGCCCAGACACAAAGAGTAACATGGAGACGGTCTTTGTCTCTGCAGATAGGAGCTATGGCCTTAGACGAGTGGAACTAATGAAAAGAGTTCCAACGAAATCAAAGTGTAGTTTGCTTGGCCGTAAAAATACAATATACTGGCAGAGAAGTTTCCCTACATGGAATCACTACATATTTGTTGGTTAAACTTCATGATTAAAAGGGAAAATTAAGTCTTAAAGTTCAAACTGTGTGTAGGAAACTCAAACTTGCCTTCTCTTTCTGCACACAGAGAAATCCATCTAATAAAGTTTACAATGATGCATTTAACAGAATCCTGCTGCACTGACATGTGAGAGTATGTATACTGGCAAAGATACATCAACCACAAATCTTACACTCGGCTCAATAAACTATTTCGCTTCCTGCCAGACTTATGTTATATATTTGTTTTAGCCTCCATTGAGACCATATGGTCAGTTTTTCACTCATGGAGGAATTTTGAGATTTTTTCAAAATGATAAACTATTTTCTTTCCAAAACTTTTCAGCTTCTTTTAGTCTGATCCATACAGTATAAACGTTCAATTATATTCAGTGATGAGTTCTGATATCAATTTTACCTTCACTCTCGACCATTACCTATATTTTCAGATTATATTCTTCCTGAAATCATATTGACTTATTATCCACTGTATCGGTGTCAATGATCGTGATCATGACAATAATTCATCTGTGTGTGTATGTATTCAGCTACTTGTACTCAATAATATTCCGAGACTCAAATTATAATTTTGTAATGCGCAGGCAGGGCCACATCTGAATTATACAACATGTGTCTCCAGTGACAGCAGTACAATAAAGTGTGTTTTATGACCTTTGTATAATGATTCCACGTCCCCCTCCAGGTTCAGGATCTCAGTGTGTGTTTGGCTCTTGAACACTGTTTCTCTGTTCCCTGGAAGACTGAAGTCACTGTTGAACCTTGAGATCTCTTGAAGAAAGCTTTCCTCTTCTTCTTTAGACTCCTTCTTTATTTTGGCCTGGTATGAAAAGAAGGATAAGGGAAATACTCCCAACAATAACACAAACACAGATGTTTGCTGATGCTACAGCAAACTTGTACTACTGCTACTATTAGTGTAATATATATATATGTATTGTAAATGTAAATCACTGAGTTTCTGTCCCACCCCACAGTAATCACTGTAAGTCGGGCAAACTTAAGGTTTATTGGGGCATAACATTTGTAAGTGCATCCCTGAAGAATAAAGAAGCATGCTCTCTAATAGGGCTTTGTTACAACAGTAGCATGTATCTGGGTTTAAGTCCTTTTAACGAGGATGGCACCTCCAAAAACTTTGAAAATGTATACATTCCCTGGTTTCAGGTTTATCTATCACTTTAAATATAAAGTATTTAGATTGTGTACTGTTAGAATTAAAAGAGTCTGATTAATCAAACTTATCTGACAAATCCACTCTAGCATTATTACATTCTTGTTCACATTGTTTTAATTTTATGGACATTATAAAGTAGATCAGATTTATAAATTATAATAAATAAACAGTCTAATACAGTAAATCCAGCACCTATATGACAAGCTATGAAAAATAATCACCAGGTATCTATATTACACATTAACCACACGCATATGCGATGTAAATATCAATTCAGGCTACAACTGACTAGACGTTCCATTAGATGACTCTTCTGGCAAAGCAGCTCCTCAATTTGCTTCGATATCTGGTCTTCACATTTCTTCATCAGCTCGTATTGCAGCCGCATCACAGACAACTGCTGATCCTGGAGCATAAATGCATGAGAGGGAAATGAAGAGGTGCAGTCTGACAGTCAGATGTACAGGGACGGAGACAGATTACCATTACTTTACATATGAGATATGTGTTACTGATCAGAGAGGAGGAGAAACAAGAAGAATGTTCTAGGACGGGCAGCCAGCACGATGATTATGTACTGTATAATGTTCAAGGTAGGCATGTTGGTGACCCCTTCTGAGAATCTATATGTGAACAAAAATGACCTGTGCCTTTGAATACTTGTAAAAACATATACTTTTGCAGAGTGACTATATACATCGTTCCCTTTGAAACTTTGTGTGTTTAGTTCCTGTTTCTCTTGGTCTCCTCGTCCTGTGTGATTACACGGTACATCCTGAGGAAAGGAAAATTGCTAAATTATATAGGAAGGTAAATTCAATTCAGCGTTGCCTCAGGCATGACTTTCAGCGGTTGTCAGTCTATGACATGAGCTGTCAAGGAGACTGTGATTTTTTGTTTCTTATACAGTAGCCAAGGAGCCCTGCACGTTTACAGCCGAGTGCAATCAGGTTACGATTTTTCTAAACACTGTAATTATCTTCAGACAGCTCTTATAAACTGTAAGACATTACACCAGGAGAGCTGTAAACACTGCATGCTGAAAAAAGACCCTGCATTTCTGAATGATGTAAACGGTTTGTGTATTGGAAGGTCCACGTGCGGAGAGGCAGATGATACTCAGACAGACGTGGTGTTGTGTTCAGCAACATTTCCTTATCGGACTCATTTGCTCTTTTGATCGTATCTCCACTTTAACAAGTACAGGAACAAGTAAGCAATATTTCTGCGAGGTCAACAAGCCGGTCCTTGACATCAAACCTCACACGTCCTAAAAGGTTTCACTAATGCTATCCGGTGGAAATTAGCCATTGATTTTAGACTGGCAGTTTGCTGCCGATTCCTGTGCACAGTTGATGAAACGAATGCTAGAGATTAAGTGTTTTAAATCATAAAGCAGATCAGCTCATCAATATGCCAATATGCACTTCTTTACCTCATGAATCAATCCCACTAAAACAATATGCCACCTCAAGGTAAAGAGAGGACATCTTTATATTTGACATAGTTAGTGATACAAATGTAAAGTGTATATTTAAAGAAAACCATAAATATGTATCAGTTGTATAAAAGCGATTATTATCAGACTTTCGTTATCATTCAAACATTAGCAATACATAAAGGAGACAAATGTAGACCCACCTTTTCATCCAGTTCTTTCTTGGACTTTTCAATCTTTTCAGAGGTGCCCTTGATTTTCTCACTACATCTGATGATGGCAACTTTCACTGCAATAAAGAATAAACCGATTAGTTACGCACAGGATTGACTATAAGGTTCAACTCCTTACATACAAAGCTATTTTATCATGTTTATCACTTTATTTTGTTTATATGCATTTTATTTTTATTTTATTTCAACATGTAAAGTTAATCTTTTTATTATTAGCTAATGAAGCTGTAGACTGCAAAACATTAAACAACCTGTCACAAATCAGTGTGTAGAGTGAATTTGGTTGATTAAAAGCAGAAGAAAATCAAATTGTAAACTAAAATTGCTCAAAAAGAGTAATTCGTTTTTGCTAACCTGGCTAGCCTCACTTAGCTAACAGCTAATGCTACACGAGGAAGGAGGACTTACCTTCTTTAAACTTCTGTGTCTGCTCAGTCAGCTGTTGTTCAGTCACCAGTATTTGGTGGAAGAGCGTGTCCAGACTCATCTTGAATCCACAGCTGGTTGAATAACTAAACTAGATTCAAATTAATATATAAACTCCCGGAGTGACGTTAGCTGGAGGCTAGTTAGCCCCCTGAACTTCAGCTACGCAGGAAACAAGCTAGCCTTTCGGCTTTTTTTTTTAAGAATGGCGGCTGCGTAGTTTCTCATAAACTGAAAATGTTTTTTTTTTATAAATGTTTAAAAATTAAAACATAACCTCAACGCAGCCGTTAGCTACAATTAGGACCCAGATGTAGCTAACACCGACTAGCACCTGTTGAGCCTCTCCTCAGTTAGCTAGCGTTAGCTTCAACTCTGTCAGGTGTGTTCGAGGCTCTCAATCAGTCGCAGAAGTCTTCCGCGCCAGAACACTAGGCGGAGTAATGCTTTTTGTCGAAGACGACCTTAGAGACGCCTTCTTTCTTCTTCGTCGATTGTTTATTTACACAAATCCGCCAGTCAGTGACAGGTTATACAAGTGATCATACTATCGGATATCTTCTGCCAAGTGCTCTTCTATTTGGTCCATATTCGTTCTTCTAAATCTTCCGTGATTTCTGCCGGTATTATGGGGCATGAAACCGGAAATGCAGCTCCAGAAGGGATGTATAGCAGACCAATCACAGCTCGCGCTTACGGGCCCGTGAAAACGCAGAAGCATGTTTCAGGCTTAGCCGTTATTAGCTGCGTTATTAGCAGCGGCTAGGTTTGTTTTTAGGATGCCTTTAGCTAGCTACAGTTAGCGCCAATCATGTATCTATGTTTAGCACCACTGCTAGCACATATTCGGTTCGTGAGGCTCCCTATTAATTAGGGTTAGCACCTGTGATTATGCAATGCTAACTTTAGTTACTCAATATTAGCTTCAATAATGTCCACATGGTTAAAGCCATTGCTGGTGCTGGTTCATCTTGTTTTAAAACAGTTATTAACTAGCCAGTGTTAACCTTGTGTAGGTGCTTCTAGTTAGTATAATGTCCAGGACTGAATAGTCTCACTTAAGCTAGCTTAGCACCATTGCTACCACTGGTCAGGCTCTCTTTAATTACCCTGTCTGTGTAGTTGACATCTGATGGGAGGTATTTTGTAATTCTATGACAGTGTTGGTCTTAATTCCACTGAATGCACAATGCAAATTATTACAAAAGTCTAATTTTTCAATAAGCATTTGCCTCTTTGAGTTCCCATCTAGTTAATAATTCACAGCACCATTAGAGTACACTTTGATTAATCAGCCCGGACTCATGGTGTTGAACTTTAATCAAGTGCTGAGTCGGCACAACTCGGCTGTCTCACTTCTCCACTGTCTGTCACACGATCCCGGCCTTTGACCAATGTTCTCTTTTCACCAGTGGGACAGGATGAGAAAGAAACGCTCCTGATCCGGTGCCATGAAGCACATTACGCCGTGGGACGCTAAATGACCCGAGGAGTACATCATTCTGACATTCATTTTCCAAAATTAATATCACATATTGATTGTGGCTTTTCATAAATCACCACATTGAGCCTTCCCCTGACTGGCATGGTTCCCTTCGGAGACTTGAGAACAGCAACGTCATCAAACTGTGAGCAGACAATTAGCCCAGATAGGAGCCTGTCGTTCATCAGTGCCCATTTTCTGTCTCTTCTCCAGCTACAGTATATTCTCTAGGCATGGATATAATTCTATTTAGCTAAACTAAAAGTCATTCTGAAAAGTGACTGCACCTTTCCGGATGCTTCCTGTTCAACAGGGGTTATTTACTGTAGTTCAAATGAGCCATCTCTCTGTAAGTGTGCACACGTGTTAGGGTTGATTTATTGTGCCGGACGCCTGCATCCTTGATTGATTCAGTCCAGTCTGTAATGCAGAGAGAGGTTCATTGACATTATCAGGTTCCACATATTTAGCCAAGTGGATTAGCCTTCGAATGGCCCACGTAGACAATCAATGAGCCACAGGAAGAGTTACAAGCTGCAGGATGCTTCATCTCTATTATTATTACAAGCATGTTCTGTTTGTCTGATTTTTCGCCATTTTACTACATATTGATCCAACAAATGTGTTAAGAATACGATGCTCATATTTCCACTTGAGAAATGTGTGTGTTATATGGCACCACATCATTATTCCTAACAGTGACCTTTACCCCTAAACCTCCGACAGATGGCGACACACGCACAGGGAGGCAGCTTTACCTCAGTGCAGCGCTGCTCAGGTTGGCAAGTATCACATCAGCATATTGTGCAGAGACTTTATTTTATATCACAACCCCCTGGTGTGTGTCAGCATCTCATACCTCACAGCTTTAAGTCCCCTCGCTGTTGACAGCTACTGTTGCATAACTATACTTTCTCCTCTCTCTGACTATTATAGCAAACAGGGAGGAGCCCCACACAGGGCTGAGACATCCTGAGCACAGCGTGAGGCTGAAACACGTCCATTCATTTTGTCACTCAAGTGGCACTCACTTTAGAATTTGCATTGTAAGCTCCTCTACGGGTTTAGCTCTTTGCTATATTAATCATGTCATAAAAATGCACAGGGGTCCTGCTCTTTGCCCTCTGCCTGTCAGCGCACTTACACTGAAATGTAAAACCAGCTTGTGCAGACTCGATGACTTCCAAACGTTTTAAATGCGACCACACATGGCCTCTGGGGTTATGTAGCACTGCCTGTGTCTATATGAACTGCATAAGTGATTATGTTCTTTTATATACTTTAGGCAGAACGTGAGCTGGGAAGTAAACATAATTAAAAAAATAGCATATAACCCAATCAAAGATTTGTAGTTAGTTTGCAACCTTCCAAAATAATCCCTTTTTGTGACTTAATTGAACTTTTGCGCTAATTGTTAAATTTAGGTGTTGTCATTGCAGCATTGGAGTGAGTTCCCTGTGATTTATGTTTTGCTAATTCATGATAAGATGACTGCACTCCAGAGCGAGGGGGGGAAGCTGGCACTCTCCTCCTGCTGAATGCGCCAGACAGCAGTGGGGCTCCAGTTGGCTGAGTGCGCTCAGACGCACAGACGCAAGCATCCATCCCACTGGCTGGAGTTGGAGGACGCTCGCCCGCTTCGCCTCCACCGCTGCGCTGATCCCTTGGTTTCTGTCTCCCGGCGGCGACAACACGGGGAGGAGAGAAATAAAGAAGCTCGTTTCCATCTTTGAACATCTAGACTTTACTGAGAGTGAGAGAACACTGCCGAATCGGGACCGGACACTTTTCTGGAAGCGGATTATCTCTCGCAGGAGGCGAAGCTGGATGTGTTGTGCACAGCGGAGCGCACGCTGCTACGTCTTTCAATGGATTTCCAAACGGTGGAAGTACCCTGGGAATTAAACTACTGTTAAGTTGCTTTTAGGTCGCACATTTTGTTCTTTGCAAGGGTTTGTGTTTCACATGGAGACGAAGACGATGATCCTCGCAGGGTTGTACGTCCTCCTGCCTCTTTTGGGTAAGTTTTACCTCAGTATTTACCACCGACTTCTGTGGGTTTGACACGAATTAATCCCGTAGATTTATATTAATGTTTCTTTAGTGCTGTTTGTGAGCTGGAGCTGATCATATATGTAAGTCCTGCAGAGGCAGCGGCTGCTCAGTGTAACGTGTTGAGGCTCCTAGAGTCCAAACTGCTCCAAAATGAGTCTGCATGACAGAACTCATTCAGTAAAATCAGATTTGAATTAGTGTTGACCTGCTGTGTATCCTCTGTTTAGATCTGTGACAATGCATGGTAGACGTGTTTTTCATGTGTTTACAGAAAAAGCTCAATTATATCACAGCTTGCAAAGTGCTCAAGAAAGCAAATACGCGTCAATGAGGGAATATGATTTCACTCAGCATCGTTATTATAGTTATTAATAATGGGCTTGACTCCTCCTGTGTGTACAGATGTGTTGTCTTACGCCGAGGAGAACGTGCGCAGGCTGGACTGTGTGAGAGCCAGCGAGCAGTGTCTGAAGGAGCCGGGCTGCAGCTCCAAGTACCGCACGATGAGGCAGTGCGTGGCCGGCGGGAGAGAGAGCAACTTCAGCATGGTGGCCGGCCTGGAGGCCAAGGACGAGTGCCGGAGCGTCATAGACGCGCTCAAGCAGAGCCCCCTGTACAATTGCCGGTGTAAAAGGGGCATGAAGAAGGAGAAGAACTGTCTGCGCATTTACTGGGGGATCTATCAGACATTACAAGGTGGGTGTTTAGTGTGTGTTGTGGGACTTATAGTTCTCAGCCCTTGAGCAGACTCGTGTTTTTTATTGCGTAATGTCCTCAAGTGCTCATGTTTGTTATATTTACCAGTATATCAGCTTTTGTTTGTGGGTAATGCTCGACAAAATCCCGATTTTGCTTCTGCGTACTACAGCTATAGTTTATTAAAAAAATGTACGTTCCCTGAATTCGTTGTCTAATCTAAAGGGTGAGATGATGAGTTGCGCCTGCTCCTCCCACTGCTCTATGGAGGGGTCAGCATCAGTCCACCACCCTCTCCCCTCCAGCTCTGTTGCCCTCCCCTACCCTGCCTATACCTCAAACACAAAAACACAACAAATAAAACCCTAGCACACACAGCTCTGTATCTATTGCCAGTCCAATGCCATCCAGCACAATCACTCAACTCTCCTTTAAATTTGGCCCCTGACTGGGTTCACACAGCAAATGGTCCTGCAGAGCCTGGGCCCACGTTTTGACCTCTTAAATCACGTCCCTTGAAGGTAATGGAGCGTGAAGCTCCTCAGCGCTGGCACTGCCATCTTAAAGTGTTGATCATGGCAGGAAGAGGGGGGGGGGGGGGGGGGGGCTTTTAGTCCCTAAACTGCATCCAACTCGTTGCCAGCGAGGCGACTTCCAGTTGCGCAACGCAGCTGACCAACCTGCCTAATCAAGCGTGTGGCTGTGTGCCAGCGTTGATATTGACTGGCCCAAATAACCCTGTCACATGCAGGCCAATGTGTGTGTGTGTGTGTGTGGGGGGGGGGTGATAAACAAACAGGAGAGGGTTAATCTGTCTGTCTTTGAGGAGAGGGTCTATCTATCTATCTATCTATATATATATATACATCTATCTATCTATTTATCTATCTATCTATCTATCTATCTATCTATCTATCTATCTATCTATCTATCTATCTATCTATCTATCTATCTATCTATCTATCCATGTACAGAATCTGTCTGTATGCCTGTCTGTCTTACAGATAGCGATTGATAACGATTGTTTATCTTCCTCACAGGCAATGACTTCTTGGAGGATTCTCCATACGAACCTGTGAACAGTCGTCTCTCGGACATTTTTCGCCTGGCTCCCATCCTAGGTAAGGACAAAAACTAAATCTTCCTCTGTGGAGGCTTTACCTCCATTTCCTTCTTTTTGTGTTTCTCCTTGTTTCATTGGATGCCCGTCTCACTTGAGAGGTGGTTAAAGCTCCAAGCTGTGCATGCTCTCACTGAAGGTTATCCCTGTGTCAAGTATTTATCTCCCCTCATCCTCTCCGCTACCTGTCTTTCTCTCCCCTCATACTCGCCCCAGATATACTGCATGCTGGCTGGACCCGACCTTGCATGGGGAGCTATAGTTCTACGTCTCATCGAGCATATGAGGAAGAAGCCGCGACTCTCTGTTGTTTCTGGTTGTTTTTGGGGCTGTTGTCTCGGACAGCTTCCTCCTGTGGCTGCTTGAATCCACTTGTTGAAAAGAGTGAGTGAGTGAGTGAGCAGCTCTGTGAGTGATGTGTGGGAGAGCATGACAGTCATTCTACTGTTCAGAGCTGTGCTTGAAGTGGGAGATGCTGGGTCGTGCCTCTAGATGGCGATGTTATTCCCTTCTTCACAGCCACGCAGGTACTCTGTGGTCCTGTGGTTGAGACTGTTGTGGGTGTTTGAGCGCCTGCCCTGTGAATGTGTCGCTGCTTAGATTGTCACTGTTACACTGCAGGTGATGAGAGTCGTGTCAAATCAAGCAGACAAATTCTGCCGCCACATCCTCAAAGAACAAGGCAGATATTTTGATAGATAGTTTTTTGGTAGAGAGGCACCTTTTACCTTCTGTTACCACCGTCATATTCTGTCTCTAAACCAATCCTTCTCCCACAATGTGTGTGGTAAGATACAAAAATGAACCCCATCTACAACTGGGTATCGACTTAACGACCAATTTGATTCTAAAGAAACTGTTTGAAATGCCAGCTTCTTTGCTAAAGCCTATTTCCCCTCCTCCTCCTCTTATTCAAAATATTTAACATGTTACAGTTTTCATGACTGCTTCTTAATTTGCAAACTAGTCTCAGGAAGGACACTCTCAGGCCCATAAGTGTGGGGACAGACAGATTTATAGTGTCATTCTTACCGCCACTCCTCATTCGATGTCCAAACGCATACTTATGTTGATTGATGGCTCAATGTACATACAATACATCTCTTTGTAAGCACCAGCGATAAGTAGTCAGTAAAGAACAGTTACAGAGACTGAGGTGTCCATTTTTTATTCTTCAAATTGTACTTAATCTGTTGATTATGTTTTGCGTGCTTATATATATCTCAGAGTGAAGTCTTTAGAAAGTTCTGGTTTGACCAGCAGTGCGAACCCCAGAAATAGGAAATATGCACATTTAAGAAGTTGGAATCAAATATCAGTTGTCTGAAAGATTCAAATGACTAATCAAGTTTTTTTACATTGTTCATTTTATATTGATAAATTCAGTGATTCACAACTTTTTTCCTTAAAATGTGACTCACTTTCAAAATAATCTTCAGAAGATCTGAAATGAGTTCAATCTTAACTTTTATATTCTAAGATTTTTATCTGATGAAGAGATAAAAGAGTTTATATTTGAAAACGACAAATCGCTATTTATGTATACATATTTTTACATAACTCTTATATAACTTACAGATTTATTTTTAGACTTTGATGAAAGATAAAATATGAGATAACAAGATTTAGCACAAATCTGTTGATGACAGTTTAATCCTTGGGGGATAGTCTGAGGTTCTTTTTAGATCACGTCTGCAGCGTGTGGTCAAGCCCCCTTTTTATTTCAGGAGGCTCTGTGAACATCTGTGATGCTTGTTTAAGTGAGGCTGTACGACACACTGATCCAGGCTATAGGAACAATACCCACACTCTGCGGTCCTGTAATTCCATAGTCGACCCCGTGTCTCTGACCGAAGCCACTAATCTCTACTGACACTCTTACATACAGTCCACAGATGCTCATACGCACACACACACAGACACACACACACACACACACACACACACACACACACACACACACACACACACACACACACACACACACACATACTGCAGTGTCCTGGACACCTGTTCCCAATGACAGGCCCATATGTGTCAGTCTGATTTTATTATAGAGACATGCAGGGTGTTTTCCTGTATGTGAAAGTGAAGTGGACCTATGCATTATCAATACATACAGAAAATCATTAAATGATACTTGAAGGTTCTGTTACATAAAAAAATACCTTGTTAATAATGAAGTCAGCTTCCTGTTGTCATTCGTATGTAGGCGTAAGCAAATTAATCATATACCATTGAGAGTAATCCCCAAAGTTTAAATGGATCTCCCACTTGGTCACTTTTACCACTACACCATCTTATTCCTCTCCATGTCATCATCTTCATTATGAGTCACTCTAAATCTGTGGAAATGTACAATACACATGTCTTAAGGAATGTTATTACATTTTTATTAAGACAAATTTAATATAACCTCCTGGCTTGTATGTGCACACAACATGCAGCAGCTCCACTGGTTTAATTTAGCTAATTATTTTCGGATCTTTGCCGGGGGCAGAGTGCTTCTACCTCTGGGGCAGAGTCCAGTGAGTCACTGTGAGCATCTCGCTCCTCTGCACTGAAAAATGAGCAACTACTGTTGCAGCAGAGAAGAAGTCTGCAGTGGTTAACTCCTTACTGGTGCCTTCTGAGACATGAAATAAAATAAAAGTGTGACAAAAATGTCTTATTTGAACATGAAAATATTGAGAAATAGTGGAATTGTAACACACTTAAGAGTTTGAGATTTAAAAAGCAGTAAAACCAGACTGAGTGGCATCCGGCATCTGTACTCACTGATTCACAGGGTCCAGCTATCTTGAAGGAAAAGAGGGATTGGAACATCTCTAGTTTTTATTAATTATTTGATTCTATAAAAATCGAGTGGACGTGGTGATTAACGTCTGTGACTGACTTGCGATTAAGCACATGAATCGGTACAACCTCGATACTGCAGAGAGGTGTTGACTATGGTTGTTGTGCTGTGTAAGTCGATGACACATAGGAGCCTCTTCTACTCTCCATGTACACAACTCACACACACAACCAGGAGAAACGTTCTCCTGTGGTCGTGGATGTCATGTTTTCACAGCTGAGCATCATTAATGGTTTTATCAGAGACTCTATTTTCCTCTTTTTAAACTTGTGATTAGTTCTTGCGATGAAGTGATGACAGCTTCAAACTAGGAACCTGTGAACATGAACTGCACACAAGAAATAACTACTTTCAGCTGTAGTGGCAGTGATAAAGACTCCGTGTGTGAGGATACCTCCATGTACACCTGTGTTTTCTGTTCTTAATTCCTTTTCCATTGCTAATTTAAGCTGTTGATTACTTCCACTAATTCCTAGCCCAACAAATTACTCCTCTCTGTGCTTGTGCTGCATTTGTTTCACATTCACTGCAATAACATTGGTACATTTGGAGTCAACCCTCCTGTGAACTCGGAGAGATGTGAGCTCTGTAAGATGCTATCTTTGTGAATCAGAAACCCCAAAAATCACGTCAAGCAGAACAAAACTATCATTTGGTATCGCACCGCATGATTTCCTCTCAGCTCAGAGGAAGGAGCGGGTGGAGTTTAGATGAAATGGCCGCCTTTCTGCCCATGTTTATGAGTCTGTGATCCATGCAGGAGGGAGCAATACAGAAACGGGGAGCATTATTCTGAGATTCAAGCCGACTTAGAATTACTGCCACACCATTTGTCCCCGGCCGCTGGAAAACCAAAGCTGTGGAAATGGATGAATACACATCCTGGTTTGTTTCACATTCTATTCTCTCTTCAAGGTACCTTTTGCCTTTTTTCAAAACATTTTCCTCGAATCCGTTTTGTAGTCCTCTTCCCTCTTTTCCTTGTTATTTTGATACTTTGAATATCTAAAATATATTCCCTCCTCAGCTCTCCTGATCATCTCGGCCTCTTATTTGTTATTCCTCTGGTCGTGCACAAAGCACAACTCAGTTATTCTTGACATTTCTACATCTGAGGAATGAAGGTTTTTGGGCATATGGCCGCAAAGATTACGGTGCATGATTGTCCTGTTTGCAGATAAGACAGTGTGAGCCAACAATCATTTAGCACAAGTGTGATTAGATGGGAGAGAAACGTAAGGCGCGACAAAAGTGACAGGGACCATGATCGACAGGCTGGGCCGCAGCCAGAAAGGTCTCAATGTAAATACAGCAGCTGTGGTGAAGTGACGGGGGGGTAGTGGGTGAAAATGAATGAGAACATCACAGTTTCCAGGGAGGTGCGACCTTTAAATAAAGATGAGTTTACACAACTATGGTTTACACACCGGCCTGTGGTCTGACCTTTTAAAGTAGTAAACAGTCGTGATAATGTAGTGTTGAGGTTGGCAGCACTTATCTTAAACTACACTTTGTACTCTAGAACTTTATGGTAAACGGCATCTGGAATTTTAAAATGTTTCCAAACCCGTTATGCTTTGTTTTTCTTTGTTCTTGCAAGTCAAGGGCATAAGGAAGTGAAAGTTCAATTCAACTTAATTGAGACCAAAGTTTGTGCAGGGTTTTGCTGCTATTTATTTCCAGCCTGAGCATGTTTAAACTTTTATATATGTTTATTTTTAAGAAACCGTGTCCTCTGGCTTGTAATGAATGTTTATCCTCATAGTGTATCAATGTCTGTTTGGCTGAAACTCTCTCCTTAATCTATGTCCTCCTCCCAGTTGGCTGGTATCTGTATATCACCCACTCACCACTCATAAGCCCCAATACGCCAAAGCTCAATATGGTCCATGTGTCAAGCCTTCAGACACATCTCGTCCTCCTCCCTTCCTCCCTCCCTTCCTCCCTCCTCGCCGCTCTATAGCGAACTCGACCTTGAAGCACAGTTGCTGCAGTGAGTGCATGTAGACGTGTGTGTTGTGAGTGTGAAAACATCTGTAAGTGCCTGGCCTGGCCTGTCAAAGCCAAAAGCAGTGTTTCAAAGCCCCCTGTGCTGACATGCAGGGCTGAGAGGTTGTCAGCACCTCTCAACCACTGGCTGCAGACGAAGTCATTCTAATTACGAGCTGCCACTGCTTAGAGATAAGAGTGTCCGCTGCTATCTCCTTCCCTTCTTGTGTTTGCGTGCAACTGTGTGTGTGTGTGTGAGATAGAGTCAGGGAGGGAATGCAGAGGAGTTACAGAGGTAGAACCATCATTTATCCGAGCTGTATCTTACGGAGAGAGCGAGAGAGAGAGAGTTGCCTGTTTATTTTCGTAACTTTGTTTTTCTGACTTTATTCATCCAGAGTCGGTTGACTGAGCGCACTCGCTCCCTCTCCTCTGTGCCTCACACTTATTCACTCAAATGTGTTTGTTGCTGGGAGTCGCTCTGGATATAAACCATCCCACGCTGTTTGCCACCAAGCAGATTTAGTGTTTACCTTACAGATGGAGTTTGTGAAAGAGTGGGTGATTCTCAGTGACTCAGGGACGACGTGTCTCCACTTCTGAACGAAAGTGAAGCCATAATGTCTTCAGCATTTTACAGAGTGATGCATGATCCGTGCAGATCCTGACAACAGATCAGGCTTTGGCCGGACAGGCCATCAAAACTCTAAGACAATTGAAACCGACAAAGGCCTACTGCTCAGCTGATGGTTTCCACCGATAGATGTTTTAGTTGTGTCAGAAAAGAGCAGCAAGTATTGAAGGGCTGAGTTAATACCAAACAGTTTGAGACTGATGTTCGAGACATGTTTTAAAAGCAAAGCCAAGAACTCAAAATCTTAATCTCAAGGAAGAAATGTTTTGGTCAGGAAAAGAATTCCTTCTAATGGCAAACCACACTATTTTCCTGTTTTCTTGCCATATTTACAATAGGTTTATTGTTTCTCTCATAACACTGGTAGAAATGCATTGATTCCATAGTGATATTGGTCGATACTCAAACAATTCTAACCAAAGTTATTAAAGAAGTTATTATCGATATCTGTTAATATTGGGCCGATCTTTGCTGTCAGTGTAAATGTAATTGATAGTTGTGTTTTTCTGTGTGCATGCACTATATCATGAGTCAGCAGACCCCCCTCCCCCCCCCCCCCACCAACATAATTCTGTGAATAGATTTATTAAATACAGAAAAAGTGGAGTCACGGCTAAAATGAGTTTTGTGCTCTTCTGGGAACGTGCAGAGCAGCTGATGAGGTTGTGAGTTTTCCTGGTTTTGTTTTTGGCATCACAATCATGATCACTTCTGACCTCACCGGCGTACTTATAAACCCTTCAGCATCATTTCCCTGAAACCGGCAGCTCCATCTTCATAAGTTAAATGACTCAGTTGCCTGGAGCTAATATCATTCAAGCTGCATCATTTACAGAGATGGTTTTCTCTTCCTGCATGCCGATCAGACACAAGAGCTGCAGCTCCACGTCTACTCCGACTCGTAGCATCTTTCATTTTGAATTTGAAAGACTTTTGCAGACAGTTTTATCAAGGGTACTTTCCTCTTGCCTACACTTGGTGACTTGCATATTCATTGCTTACTTGTTTTTCTTCCCTTCAGCAACAACACAACATACTTCAGAATTAACTTAGTTTGAGAACAATCACAATACTTTGACTTTCACATTCAACACACATTCTCGGAGAAACCCTTCTGGCAAAGTATACATGGTAGAAGTACATGAAACCTTTGGACATGTGCCACCAAGGTTTGGCATGTTAGTTGTCTGTACAAACCTATGAAGCTGCAATTGTCTTGATCAGTTGCCTATGGCTCACATTTACTCTATATGTATATAAACATGACCCAAATCCTATTTTCATGATACACGTGTGTTTTCTCACATCTAGCTTGTTTAAAAGATACGATTGCGTCTTGAGTTCTCAGTCCATCCAACACACAGATGGCCTACACTTTACACTGTGCCTGAACTCATCGTGTGTGGACACACCGAAGCAGCTGCTCAGACTGTGTCTCCTCCACAGACTGTGTCTCCTCCACAGACGAGGTGTGTAGTCTGTCAGTTGCTCCATCTGTTGGTGACAACACATTTGGCAGAAAGGAATCTCTGGACGGCGACTGCCACAAATCTTTGGCACAGACATTCCCTAACTACAGGAAGTTGGCTGTGACGACTTCAGGGATTATTCCTCCAGTGCAAGCAAACATGTTTTTTTAATTTGAGATAATGGTCCCATAGAATGCTACCAAGGGTGAAGCTTAACATCACGTGGTACCAGCGGGTCATGTTACCACGCTGAAGTACAGCTGATGTGATTCAGGTCTGAGGAAAACCCAGTCAGAGTTGATATCAGTACCTTATGCTTCTGCCCACTCTGGCCAGTTTGAGAGAGAAGCTGGTATTTCCAAATTTATTCTCTACACTCAGCTACTTCACCTTGTCTTTAATTATAAGGAGGTTTAAGTAATTCTGGTTCTCAGACATTTCTTTATAGATGACATTGGTCTTGATTTTCAGCTATGGTCTTAAAATGGTTTAACTTTAACAGAAACACAGATTTTTGCCCTTTAAGCTCTTCTAGTCATCACGTTTCTGATACACATTCTAATTCTGTGTCTATGCATCCATCCTTTGTCCGAGGCCTCATTGTCCCTTGCTCGTAACGCTCCACTAGACCTCGCCGTCCCATCTCCGGCACAGGAGTTGGTTTTCTTAAAGACTCCCAAGTCCACTGCTGAAATTAGTGTCCCAGTGCCTTGTCTCACATGAAGCCTGATCAATACGGTGCCGTGTTAGATTGGAAACTTGAGGCTGTGTCTACAAGAATCTATTGATTTCCTTCCTTTTCCCCTGTTCCCTCCTCGTTTTCTGCCGAAGCTCTTCCGCTCAGGCCAGGATCAAAAGATTTTACCCTTCAGCAAGGTTTGAGGTGTTGGGTTCCAGACTGAGCTGCTTTGTTCTTGGAGAAGGACGCGGCCTGTTGGGGATTCGTGTTTTCATTGACCTTGTCTCATCTCAGTACAGTGGATTTTGTTATGGGAACTATATCCAGAGAGTCCAAGAGATTTATGGGGATATTTTTGTTAAAAATAGAGTCAATGAAGTTGTTGGTGGTTTGGGAGAAAAGGCTGAATGCCTTGTGTTTCTAATTCACTGGTCGCTGTCAGCTTGGATTGCAAAAAGTACTATTATGCAGCAAGGACTAAACTTATATCAGACTTAAGGTCCTTAAGGTTGTAAGAATATCTTTATACTCTATGTTTCACAGACTGTATAACGCTTTTATTCATCCTTGTCCAAACCAGGCATTTAATAACCCTCCTTCCGCGTGCTGCAACATGTCAGCTGGCCTCCTAACTCACCCCACTGTTTCAAATTGACTCATCCAGCTGTGGGACCATGACAGAATCATTCTAACAGCAGCCATATCATCAGGTTGCCTGTCGTAATCACAGGCTGGCACGCCATGGGCCGAGCAAATCATTTAGTTAAAGGTGACCACATTTGAGTCCCTCTGAGGGGTTTGTGATTGGATGTGAAGTCGGGGGGGGGATGATTCATCATAGTTAATAAATACAGTTGACAGCTCAAATCAGTGGGAGGGAGCATGTGCCAGGTCTGCCTCCTGCTGCTGCTTTCTACGGCATGCAAATGTGGACAATTAACTTTGTACATACACAGTTGCAGGCACCTACAAAGGGAAGGATTGATTGTGGAAATACATACAGTTAGAACAAAGAAATAACTCTTCTAATCAAGAAAAACATTTGATTTGAATTATTAATTGTGACCAAAATATTGAATGGAGTGAAAAGATGTTAACTTGGCATTAAAATGGTAAAACAGTTACAACTTTATCTGTGAAACTGTGGTTATTTGTAAACAACACTAAAACAAACTTTTGCTTTTCAACTAAAGTCAATCGAGATTAGTTTTAGGTCAAACGTTTATACAGATTAGTGTTGTTAATGCATTTTTTTTTATTTCTGAGATATGCCCATTCTATCTCTGCTGCTTCTCTCTGGTGCCACATTAACAGATCAGAATATTTATCTCAGCTGCAAAAACAATTAATCTTTTTATTATTGTGGATTCTACGATGTGTTATAATGGTCTGTGTGTTGCTCAGCTGGTCGTGCAGGCTGACCAGTGGCAGGTGTGTCCAAGTCGGGGCCTTGTGTTAAGCTGCTGCTCTAAGCCCTCAGCTGCACTCAGTTAACTCGCAGGATTAACTCGTCTATAGGCTCCAAACGTCAGGGCTCTCCGTGGTGCTGTTGTGTCTTAATAGAATTTCATACCTTGAGCTATACAGTTTCATTCTTTTATAGAGGTGGATTAGTAGAGATAGGCTTCTTCCGCTGCTGCAAATAGCTGAAATGTCTTAATTCCGTGAGCGTTTTACTGTCAGACCCCAACAGAGACGGTGTTAGCGTTGAATTCTTCGTAGACTATAGGTGATGTTTGAAATGCAGATTAGTCTAGTAAATCTAAAGCCTTGCTCGCAGTCTTTGTTTCTATTTTTGTACTTTCTCACTCTTTTGTTTCAAATATATCTTTTCATTGTTTTTACTTACTCTCTGCTGCACCAGCCTGTTCATTCAGTGCACGTGGTGGATTTAGGGTTTATGGTTCAAAAGCTCTGCAGCCATGTGATGCCACGGGATTGTTAAATTAATGGAGTGCAGTTTTTATTTTTGTCACCACATCTGGTTGTTCCTGTCGTTTCGCAAAGCACTGCGTTCGTTTTGTTGCAGTTTTGATTTCCCGAAGACATAAAAAGCGAAATCCACACTTTCATGACTGTTGCACACATAACACAAAGGTGTTATCATGATGCTGTTTTATATACCTGCTTCATTGGATCCCAGTTTATTCTTTTCTCTGGTGCAAACAGCTTCCATCCAAACTGTTGAATATGTGGTAATGTGACATGTGTCAGTAGCAGATTCCAGTTTCCATTGAAGACAGTTGCTGATGCTTGTGAAAAGGATTTTTGTGGTGATCACCATGCAAAGCTTTTCCATGATGCGGCTTCACATGGTTATTTAGAAAACACTTTTCCAATTCAATGCGATTTTCAAACAACTTTTTTTTGCTTTCTTGTAGAGCAGCAGGGTAAATTTGGTTCTGTGGCTTCGCTCTTTTTGAAGGTCCCACTGGACGATATGAATTTACACTCTGTCCCCCGTGACCGCGTTTGTCAACAGCCACAGTGCGTCTGATTAAAGCCGCGTCTCTAACTAACAACCGCCTCTCTTTGGAGAATAATAGCTTTACCCCTGTTCTCTCTTTCTTCTCCCTCTGTGCTTTCCTTTTGATCACAGAGCAGCAGCATCCCTGAAAAGCAAACACAGCTTTAAACAGGCACACACACACACACGAAAGCCAAGAGCGCTGACACACACACACAGACACGCACATGCAAGAATGCATGCGCCCGCTGGCACCCGAAAAAAAAACACACAAACAGTATCCAGCTGAGTTCTTGTTCCGTGCCAGTCTTGCTCTCAGAGATGTTAAATGAGGGCATTGATACATAAATTTGCATTTGTTTCATCAACAACTGTCCTTCTAACTAAAAATCTATAACTGCGTGCCCCCAATTTGCCAGGCAGCTTCAGATGCTTCTATTGCAGGCTCGTTTCATGAGAGTCTCGCACAGCGTTTGATCGATTCTGGTTGTGTGTGTGTTCACCCCCTCTTCACACACTGGTGGGCTCTATCAGGATCTTTCACCACGCTAGATGTGCCGTTGGTCAAAGAGTAATCTATGAAAATGCAGCACAAATTGTTCTTTTGCTGCATCAGTGGGTTTTTATTTTCACTTAAAGCAGTGGAAGCTCCAGCCCAAGTGTTATATAAGAGTTTATAAGAACAATGGGAGAGTTGTGGCGCTTGGGCAGAACCTCTCTGCTGGTTCCGAGCATGATTTGGACCTGTCTGTGTTTTCTTGATTGACATTGACACTGAAAGAGCATCGGGCTTTTACTGACAATGTCTGCTGCAGATAAGAACTATACTCCCTCAGCGATGTTACACACAACGATTCCTCTTTCCCTCCTCTCTTAGCATACTCGGCTCCTCTTACAATTCTTCAGGCATCATTAGAAACCTTGCTCCTGTGTACCTCCTGTGCCTTTACCTCCGCCTTACCTGGAAAACACCCGGAATGTGACTTTTGCCCGTTAGCTGAATGATGTGAATGCTGTCTTTCCCGGTTCTTTGACCTTTCCCCTTTTGACCCGAGCACCGTTTGGAGTCTTGACCTCCCTGTGACCTTTGTGCACCCTGATGACCCCTGATGGCTGTTGCTTGGTGGTCCTGAATGAAGCGCATCTCTTGCAGAGGGTGGGGAACCTTGGAGCAGCTCCGCAACCTCGGCTCCAGGCAGGGGGGGCGCCCTGGGCAGAGAGCCCGTTCTGGGCCGCGGGAGCCCCTCCTCCACGGACCTGCAGGACCCCAGTAGAAACAGGAGAGCTCATCCCAATTGGGCCATACTGGGTAACGACATAGAGCTGTGTTTGTCTGTGTGTGTTTCATCTTGCATGATTGTTTTCTTAAGATAAAGTTCGACTCAGAACCACAAAATGTGAATAAAGGAGGACGATGTGATGTGTACCCAAAAGGGAAGGGGTCCTAATTACCCCTAGTGGCTGGCTGTGGTATAGGTCATAAAGCCTGCCTCCTCCATGTAAATGAATGAAACATGGACCAAACTAAAACAATGTAAGTAGGCTATACTTAAAACAAATTTTTCAGAAGATGGTTAACGTCATTTTAGGTATGTCTTATCAGCATTTGTCTGATAATTGGTAATTGGCAAAACGTAATTGGTCGATAGCTTGGAACCTAGGACTCTGGCTCCAATGATGTCATCTGTGTAAGATTGCTGTGTTGGTATCTGGGACATTTCGGCTGGATAGTGGAAGGAAGGAGAGACCTGTCGGCCATCTTTACTTACGATCTATGGTCAGAACAGAACACGATCCATTTCTATAGGTTTCTTCAGATTTGAAATTGTCCTGCAGTTGATTTTCTTTGAGTTTCAGGGTAGCAAGGAACGAACAGGCCCTTCTACTCTTTGGCAGTTGTTCACTCTGTACCAATGTGATCATATAGCTTTCATCTATAGGCTGATGTGCGTCATCAGATTTGTATGTGCCGCTGTGTTTCTGAGCGGAAACACAACCGTTCTGTGTTTGTGCTCTTTTTCCTAATCTCCTGCTCTCTGACCAATTAATGATGCAAAGATAGCTGGAATAGAAAAATGGGTTTGCTCTGGTTTGTTTTGTTCCTTCTCTCGTTCCCATAAACCCTCATTTGTGGTTTGTTCTCCTGGAGCTGGTTAAGATTCCTCTCTGCTGATGGAGCGGACCGCGTCTGAACCAAAACAAAACGATTACAGTATATGTGACAGAATTTAAAATGAAGCAACAATAACAAGGGAAATTATTGCATCTACTCCAAATATGTTTGCGGTTGAGATATGAGAGTCGCTGTGTTGAGCTCTATTTAACTGGTCACTCCTATTCTACCCTCCTTGGGATCAGATTAAGACGGGGTTATTGATTGTGAGTCCACCGGTGTCGGTCATTGTCTGCTTACTCCGCTTTGTCATAGAGGGTTGACATGTCCTTCAGAGTTCCTACAGCAGATGTGCTCACCGGTGAATAAAGAGACGGAGGGATGGAGTGCGGTGAGAGACGGAGAGAAGTGGGTTGGGGGGGTGAGGGAGTGGAAAAAGTAGAGGATATGTCATATTTTGATATCCCAACTGTGCCATTTTGTCTTGAATTTCCATTTTAGAGGGCAGTCAATGTCCGTGTCTGCGAGTTTTATGGCCAAAAACAGCTCATTGCCGGCTGTGATGGTACAAAGGAAATATTTCATTTGGCATCGCAGCCTGATGAAAAGTCTTCCTCAATAAATCAGATCTTTATTTTGCAGTTCATTTCGTAATTAAAGTTTTGTTACACAAATGCATTACCCCCGAGTGCACACGCAGACACTGGCATGTGTCGTGTTGACAGATCATGAGCTTCTCTCAATAACTAACGCATGTGTAAAAACACCTTCACATATGTGTGGGTGTTTGCAGGCAGACCTGCCGCAGAAGCAAACTGAGAAATGCACATTCACCAGCAAACACACACGCAGGTTTCCTGCTGCGAGTGGTGCCGAAGGGGGGGATTACATCAATAGGATTGTGAGGTTGAATCATACTGAATTGTGGGTTTTGAATCAAACCTGTGGGGGAGCGCACGGCGTCCCTGTTGATTTCATTAGGAGCGTTTCCATCCACCTGGTAAATGCAGATTTTCAATCTGGGAAGGAAACGCTTAAAAGAAAATAAGGATTAAAGAGTAAAGGTTTAAACATTTGGCAAGAATGTCTCTCAGCAGAGCTCAAACCTGACTGAACTGTCCTCTGCACCAAGTCTGACATAAAACTATAAGACACACATAAACTGCTGAGTCTCTACTGAATCCACATTCTTAGCTACACATCGGTGGTAGTTTCTCAGAAGACATTTATGTAAAGCTCAATATGTTGCTGTGACAAAACTAGATTTGATTGAAAAAGAAAAAACTGCAGCTGCCTGTCGTCCAAACTGTTTAGAAATCAACCCTCCGTTTACAAACGGCACATCATGAATAGTTTATGTTGTTTTCAGAGCCCTCGTGTTTGTGTTGCCTAACTCAGAAACCAGGGTTCATGACTAAAGCCAGCTGGGTACATCACTGATAATCAACAATGATCCAACAGGATGTTTCAGACAAGTCAGACTTTTTGAATATCGTAAGTTTGAACCACTGGTTTGGATCACAGCTCATAAGTGTCCCTAATCTCAGTCAGGACGCCCTGACACACAATTCAGAAAAGACGGTTTAATGGTGAAACTCCTTGAGAGAATGATAAGTGTTAAACTGCACCACTAGAAAATAGTTTCTTTCCTTTGCACAATATCTGTGATGTGGAGAACGGCTTCATGTCAGTTGAAGAGAAACGGCTTCTCTCTGAGCTTTTCTGTTTCCCAGGCAGGTCGAAGTGTTTTCTTAAGCCGAGAACTGTGCAGCTCTTCAGTGAAACGATGGGAAACAGTGTGTTTTTTTTTTTTTCTTTGAGCAGCATTTCATATGAGGTGGTTGAGTTCTGCAGTTTCCAGGCAGCTGACAGTTGGAGACAGCCGCCGAGAGTCGAGGTGGAAAAAGGCTGAGGAACAAAACAGGGTTGTATTTTTCAGAGAAGCTTCAAACTACATGAAGTATTTTATAGTGCATGAGGTCCGCTCTTTAAATTAGAAATGGGAAATACCTTAACCGAGTGCAAGTATGTGTTCCAAGTACTGGAATCTGAATTTTGACTCAGGCTCACCCCAAGACCCTCAAGGGAATAAGTGGATGAATTTCTCGAATGTTTAAATTAGACATAAATATTTAATTATTTTTACTTGTCTGCTCTGCTCTTGGGCATTAGGTTAATTGAGACTCTAAATCGCCTGTAGGTGTTAATATGACTGTGGATGGTTTGTAGGATATCAACTGAGATTGGCTCCAGTCCCAATCAACCCTAATCTCCAGTTTTCATTTGGAACCAAAGACAATAAACCCTTTCACCTGATCTTAAAATGTAAGAATTCTGTTGAAGTCAACACAACAGGTCAAGTGAACCTCTGGAGCTGAAACCTGTTCCTGATTATTCTCTCTCTACCACCCAGAACATAATGTCATCATCCCGCTGCCTCGTCAGCTCAGCACATTCGCCTTTCGGATGAGCTCTTATCATTTAAATGACGAAGACGGAAATCTCCTCCTGAACCAAATGAGTCACGACTGTGTGAACGAGAGCGAGAGCTTATTTCAAATCAGCGTTCTCACTCAGAAGATTACGAGGGGGCCACGCCCAGAGCTTTTCGCGCTTTCACTCCATTCTTACCGCCTCAACACTGCTGATTAATTAGAAACAGAGCTGTAAGGTAAATATATAATTCAGCTCTGTTTAAATAGGCACTTTTATTACTGCACTGCCTGAGACAAATATTACTAATCTGCATGAAATAAGCGTGGAGTCCAGGGAGGAGGCAGAAATGAGAGATGTGCTGATTAAAAAGGTGAAGCCGTCAAGCACACAGGAAGATCAGATATTTCTCAGCCACTCTAGGACAGAGGCCGTCATTAAAACAGTGACACTTACTGTGGAATATTCATTTTCCTGGTGTGAAGCAGGCAGCACGCATCTATTTTATAATTCATGAGGGAGGCATGTGTTTTCGCTGAGGAGACACAATAAGTGTAGATCAAGACGATAGTAGACTGAGTGATGTTAGGATTCAGGCTTTATTGATAATATAAAACAGATGGCGCATGTATAAATATACTTATAATTGTATAGAATTATAGATGTTAGAAATTTAAACAAATCCAGAAAGTGTCAGAGGCAAGTTCATAAACCAAGGCAGGGTCAATAACATGACATTACAATTTTTTTATTAACCCATGAATTGCTTCCGCCCCCCCCCTGTTGTATTTGCTCGAGTGGAGCAGCGCAGGTCATCGAGCGTGGAGCGAGGTACCAACCCCACAGGTTACCGGCACTGAGCTGGAAAACGCCTCACAAAACATCACACCGACTGTTCGCACATCTGCATTCTCACTGGTGTGTGTGTGTGTTTCATACACATGCACGCTAAAACGAACAACAATGACAGGGAGAGCATTTCAGGAGAGCTCGAAATAGAATCGTGGAGGGTTGTGAGAATCAGAGCTGGCACGACCGTGCAACCTTAAGGGGACGGTGAGCGATGTGTGCGTGTGTGTGTGTGTGTGCCACGTTGCTATTATTCATAGTGAGATGGACGTGGTGTGAGTGTTTTTAAGGTCAAAGAAGAGCGTTACAGGTGAAGCTGACCGACCCAGGGTCAGATGACTCGAGGCTGTCTGACAGAACAAGTTTCTGAGTGAGATGAAGTTTTCAGGAACTTGAATCCTGTGGTTTTCAGGCTTGTTTTATCTGCTGATATGTTGGAGATGAAGACGGAGCCGAACAGAGACGTAAGACGGGAGACAAGAGTTAGAGACAGATGCCTGCTGTCCCCCCTGTGTCTCTCTTTGTCTGTGTCCATCATGCCAGTGCTCTGCTGTGGTTGCTCACAACTTGTACTTCATCCATTATTCACAGCTTCACATTGACTGAGAGCGGCAGACTTATCGCTGCCCAGCCAGAGAGATGGAGAGGTGAGGGGGACCAGAGAGAGGGCCGCACACTTACTTACTGTGTTTGTGTGTGTGTGTGTGTGTGTTTGTGTGCTTGTGTGTGTTTGGAGTGCACAGATTTGGCCTCGTTGTGCATCCTGCAGAGAGCCAGGTGTCCTGATGTGTGATTCACAATAATCTGCTGCTTTTCCTGTGGAGCATATCCATTTAAAATCACACACACACACACACACACACACACACACACACACACTCATTGCTCCTTTCTGTGAACTGAAAAATGAGCAGGGGCATTTCCTTCCCACTGCTCCCAGTATGCAGTGATAGTGGAAAGCCTGCGGGGGCTCAGCCCCTGGCGTCAGACTCTAGCGGGCAGTACCATTACCCTCCTGAGGACAAGTGTGGGGATGTGGCAAACATGTGAGAGCTTCTGCAGAGAAGTGTTGACATTTTAACTAATTTTGAGTTTTAAGGGCTCATATATATTATATCTATGGTGCACCGAATACACCGTTAAAGCTGTGAAAGACCTGCCAAGGAAGAACCTGACTTATTATAATAAAATATCACCTCCATTCATAGGAAGCCTGCAGGGATGAAAGTTATTTCACTAAAACGTAGCCTTTAAATAATGATATAATGAGCAGTAAAGTAGATAATCGAGCTTGTCTTCACTTTCACCTAAATCACATATTTAAAAAAAGCCTCTCCTCTTCCTGGAGAACATTAAGTCTATTAATTTCTGTAGCTAATAGTTATGTGCCTGGAATAACTGTGTACGTTCAGATATGACTTCGGTCATTAAGATAATGTTTGTAATTTAGGTTCGGACCATACATCACTAAACATTCTTTCATGTGTTTGTTTTATTGTACTTTGGAAATAATCTGTGAAATACAATAGCACATTGAGAGTAAACTACCGCCAAGGCCCAACAGCAGGCTGGTCATCTTAGTGTATCTGCAGACCTGCATAGAATTAGGATGTAGTGAGACAATAACACAAATCCAGAGTTTCAAATCAAGTAATAAATCACAGTCTGAAGATCCCACTGTGTTTACTCTAGTACCGACTCTGTGAAAGGGTTGGAATATGTTCAGATACTTTTAAGAACCGAGGTAGTTTCAGATTGAAATTCCATCCGGTTTCCGTCAAAACAACAGTGAATGTTGTGTATCACCTACAAACACACACTCTGGGTTTGTCAGTCTCGCTTTGTTTCAGCCTCCCTGTGAAAACAACAGAAGGTTGCAGAACTTAAACAAGCTCGTGAGAGTTTCCAAAATGGCCAAAAATAAAACTGTGAAATCGCTCGGCGAGTGTTTTACACTTATGGAGAGAGACACGTGAGGACAGCAGGACTCCTGTGCCAGATCGCCGTGAGGCAGAGGCAGCTCGCTGGAAAACGCAGGAGATAATGATATAAATATTGGACATTAGGGCTCTGAGTGTTGTCGTTCAGCTGAACAACTCTTTAATTATGCTGCATTTGCTGTTTGGATTCATTTTCTGGTCTGGATTGAATCTCCAGACACGTGAAAGTCAAAACACAAGAAGCTTTCTTTGGCTTCAGGTGATGTGTGTGTGGTCCTGGGATGCAAATCAAATCCAGGTTTGTTTTCATGGTGTCAGATTGAAGCGGTTGAGACTCAAACCAGTTGTTGATTTGCGTTGGTCAAAATCCCAGGTCGGGTTTGTGATTTATGGCTTTTATGTAACGTGAGGTTTCACCACTGAGATTTCAACAGAGCCACAGTGAATTAACAAATGTCAAACCAGGTTAGAGGAGATGGTTCCCTCACCGCTCAGAGATGGGAAAGGACTCACTTGTGTATTATCTGGACAAGTGAGTATGCACCTCCTCAGCTTCTATCTGCTTGTGCTTGAAGGACAAGATGTTTAGTAGAAACAGAAAAACACAATCTACCCATAGCTACATGGCAGATAGACGCTGATTTGTGTTGTGTAGGTGTTGTTGCGTATCTTTGCTACAGCTGTGTTAATGATTTAATAAATGTCTGTGTGTGTGCGTGTCTGTCTGTGTGTGTGTGTGTGCAAGCTGAGTGTGTGCACACTTGAACTTGCTGGTCTCTGCCAGTGACTTCTTTTGGAATTGCCCACAGTGTATTTCACAGGAAATACAAGTTGTAAAGCTTTAGAGAGTTTAAATCAGAGCTGGATTTGCTGTGCAGCTTTGTGTGAGATGTGTGAGAGAGCGAGTGTATGTGTGTGTGTGTGTGTGTGTGTGTGTGTGTTTGTGTGTGTGTTATAGAAGGAAGGAGACAGACAGAGCCAGTGAGCGTAGGCTGTGTGCTTAAACTTGTGCGATTTACATGCAAAGTGCTGGTGCTCCTGCATCTTAACTTGGGGAAGTGAAGGTTGAAATGTACTCAGTGCAAATGCGCTTACCACTGGCGAGGAAACCAATTTCATTTACGAGTGGGAACTCAAAGTAATGTATTCCCACACTCAGCCACACTCCATCTTCACGTGTTTGACTTGTTTTCCTGACTAGAGATTTACCCCCTGGAATAACCAGGATCCGATGTGATGAGTTAATTCGGCCATGGCTTATGTGGCTGATGCACTTTGAGACCGAATTAGATCTCCCGTGCCGCACACTTGAATTTATCAGTGAGGTCACTCTGTGATGGCTCGGCTGTTGATAGTGTTGTTTGTTTTTACTGCGGCCGTTCAGGTGAACCACTTCAGCCTGTGTCAGAGGCTTCACATGAGGTCCCAGCATGTGAAGCACTCTCCTCCTCAGGGCTAGTGGAGATAAAAGGAAGGTGAAGTGTTTAAACACGGCTGCAGTGGTTTAAATGAATGTGGGCGTTTGTATATTTATGCATCGATTCATTTGTTTAAAAAGAGCGAATTTGATCCTGATGGAGTCTGAGGTCACTTTTCTCATAAAGCGAACGCTAATGAGATCTTTAAACTGTAAATGTGAATTGTGCATGGAGATATGAGCTTAAAAAGAAGGACATCTGATGCCTAAAAGAGCAAAGCTTGGGTATATGTGTTGTCTAATCTCCTCAATCAGCCTTTACATTATTATATTCAATAGATTAATAACTAAGGTTTTCACAAATTTAAGTCGTCTGATGCTTATTTTTTGCAAATTATGAAAGAAGAGGCTTCAAATCCAGATCTATGGAGGAATTTGAGTAAATATTAAAGTGTGTGTTTCAAATTATAGTTTTGATATCATGATTTATTTTGATCACCTTTAAGTGCACGTTCTATTTAGTTTCTGCAGCCTCATCTGCTGCTGTAGAATTATAGTTTAGCAAGAAACCAAAACTCATTGATGCTGCCTGGATTATGTGTGGTTAAAAGGAACTGATCCCTCCCCCCCTCATATAAAGTGCTGTCAGGAAGACTTCAGGAGCCCACTGTATATATCTATTATTTCAGTAAATTTGAGAGGCTACTGCAACTATCTCTTTTATTTTGTGCTACGATTTACTCCAAGTCTTAAACATCAGTAATTAGAAACCAGTCGAAGCTGAATCCAAACATCTCTCCTCACTGTGTCTTTCAGGGCTTAGCCTTGATTTGTAAACTGTAAATCAGGATGTAGAGAACAGATGTGAGTCGGTCCAGCCTCCCCGTGACTGCATCTAATCTCATTGTCCACATTGGAGATCATGTAGCAGCTCAGGTTGCAGCCAGACATAGGTGGAGTTAATTGCAGTAAGCCAGCGTGAAGTCTCACATGAGCAATTAATTTGTCTGCCCTCACTGTGGTTGAGCATCGTGGGACTTCGCCCTTCAGCTCCCAGGGATCGTTTTTTTTTTATTAAGACAGTTTCTCTGTCCATCCAAGTGACAGATTGTTCATATAGAACACAGCATCTCGACCATATAGTGAAAACCATTTATGATTAATGAGAAGTGATATCCAGAAAAATAAATAGCAGCTGCGAGTCAAAGGGATTGAATTTAGCTTTGCCTGACACGAGGAGCGGGAGGTGCTGGAATTATAGTCCTTGATTTTGTTGCCAAAACAAAAAAAATAGGAAACTGCACCTCTGTGTCCTCAGCCCTGTAAAAAGACAGATTCTCCATCTCAGATTTAAACTGCTGTATAAGTGACTTTCCCAACAGAACGACTTTACTGTCTCGTTTGTTCAGTATGATTTAAATGGGTAATATAAAGTTGTAGATGCATCTGGTCATGTACATGAACGCATGGCTGAATAGCAGGTTTACTTCTAAGAGAGATGGTGCTGTGGCTTCCTGGTTCAGTTTAGTTTCAAGGAGCATTCAGCTGAACTGAACTTCTGTTTGTCTTTTCCCCTTTCACTCTATTGTCTTTTAACCCCGGCTCCAGAGCGATATATGAGGCAGATAAGTAAACAAGACGGTTATTGGTCAATAAGCGTGTGATGTCTGCAGGAGTCGGCTTAGTTTCAAGATAAAACTCCTGAAAAATATCTGGAATGATATATATGCTAATGTTCAATAAGTAAACCTCAGTATTTATAGGTGATTCTACATTTGCAAACACTGAAACCCACACAGAAAATTCCATTTCATCCCCACGCTACCACAAAATAAGACTCTGAGCTCATGGTGGAGGAGGCAGCTTTAGAGGAAATGGTAAAAGAAGATGGAGGGACAAATAGAGAGAAATAAAGAAATCTTTATTAATCAATGATGTTTGCTTGCTTATTTTGGCAGCTTGAACAGCAATTTTCCTGAATCACAGCAATTCAAATTTCATTTTCATCTGCTACTGTCTTTCGCTAGTTAATGAAACCATTTTGGGTCTTGTATTGAACAGGGAACACAACTCTGTGTGTATTTATTTTCCCCTCGTCAGACTTAATAAAGATTAGTTAATAGAAACATACATTTATTTATAGTTATTTCTTAGACTTGACCCAATTAATGCAACACAGTTAAATGTTCTAAGCTCAGTTTCTATTGTGCAATCAAATATTCAATAGACAAACAGCATTTTCGGGAATTTTCACACAAATAATATTTATAACACACATGCCTTAACACTGATAAGATTTTGTATTTGTAACTGAGATTTATTGCATGTTGTTGACTTATTGCCTAACATCCAAATATTTGTCTTCGCTGGTTGCAACAATGTGGACGTTGATTGATGCTCGAAGGCTTTTATGGTTATGGAGTCTGTTTTTAATGTCCACTCCCGCTGCCCTGTGAGCTCATCGATCTGTATACCTGTCCCTTGCACTCTCCACACGTCAGGGAGATGACTCCTCACTTTTATGCTGATGGTGTGTCAAACAGGACAGTTACAATGAACATGTATTCTTACAGATCCTATCTTCTATAAAAGAAAACACAAAGATTACATCCTGCGGTGAAGACGGTGGGAGAGGGAGCGGGTGAGCTGCGGTGGCACAATTCATCCAATAAAAGCTCTCGATGCTTTTTAGCTGAATTGTGATGCTGCTGCAGATATTGAAAGTGAGATGAGATGTGTGTCTCTGAAATGAAGTTTAATGCAACAGATTGAGGCGGGGAGTGTGTTATTGCTTTGTTGCTTGCCTCCTTCCAGAGTAATCTGTTTAGGTGCTGACACTTGATCTAATCAGCTGCCTCAGAGTCGGATGGAGAGCGGAACATTTACTTCTGTGTGGGGACAGCGGTGTGAATCACGGCCGTGGGAGGGTGTGGGGGTAAACGTGTAGAAAAGGCAGATTCACACACATTAACACAAACAAACATGGATTCACAGACGTGTAAATGTGCACACGGGCACTCAAATGCACAATCACGTGCACACTCCCCCACTCGTAGTGTCAATTAAAGTTGGAATTGCTGCATCTGTCCCTACAGGCGCTGTGGCAGGATTCATTTATGTGCATTATATCTGATGCTGCTAAGAGGCAAGATTCTTAAAGGACTTGAAGGACATTGGCATAAAAGTTGTAACTCAACAGTTCAATCGTGACCTTGTAAAGCAACTGATTATCATGTTCCCCTCACTCGATTGTTTAGAAGTCATAAAAGGCTCTTGAGGCGATGGTTGTACAGGGATAAGGAGCATTAGGGTTTTACAAAGACACAATAACAAGTCTCTGTGATGTGGTGTTTACACTCCTGAAGGTGTGAACCAAGCTTCATATCATTGTTTTCATTTGATCACATCATAATTTAGGGACTAAAGAATTTTAGCTGACATACGTACGTCCTGTCGTCATCACCTATGTGGGCGGCGTCTACCGATACTTGACACTGATTGGTTGGTAGACGGCATCTGATATGGGCGTGTTGTCAGTCAGGTGGGGGTGGAGTCAACCTGTTTGAATGTAGAGATTGAATGAAGCTGTAATTTGTTTGCCATATCAATATCATTATGGTAGTATTCCCAGCATCAATACTTTAAGGCGTAGTACTCCACAGTACTACAGTACTCCACAGTACTGCAGTACTCCACCCTAGTTCAAATACACCAAATGAAAGTCCTTGTGATTCAAACATTATATTGTCGAAGGTGAAGACTGCAGCTGCTTCTTCTTCTTTTTCTTCTTCTATTGTTTAATTGTAATCTTAATCTTAATCTTAATGCTGTCTCTACTTCCTGGGATTAGTCCAAACGCCCAAACTATCCAAAAAGTGTTTTCACTCTGCAAACGAACCAAACTTTGATCAGTTTTTCTTTTGGTCAGACTAATGTTGGTCCTAGGATCTGGACGATAGCCTGACGCACCTTCTATATCTATATTAGACTAAACTGCAACGTATGAAAGTCTGAATCAAACAAAGGTGTAAAGGATGTGTGACTTTGATAGACTTCTAGAAAGCATGTTAGAAATAGCTGGCTCTTATTGCACATTTTAACGTAATTGTACAATTGTTGTCATGTACAGTTTGTGTAAGTGGCACCTGCTTCCTGGAAGGACTCCTCTTGCCTGTACCCTTCAGATCACTGATAAGCTCGGACATTGATTTATTGCTGATCATTTCATTTAGAAAGACAGTTCCCTGGTATGAAGATGGAATTCCTACAGTTTCCATCGTTAGTGAATTCTGGGTCATTAATCATTCATTGTTAATGCTGTGAAATCCTGACAGAATTAGCATTCGCCCTTCTTCCTGCAGAGCAGAGCTTTATCCCTCCTGCTCATCCCCCAAGACGTCAGGGCGTCACGGACCCACGCGTGTCAGCACTTCTGGATGTTGGCTTGATGGAAACATTAGCGGTAGCTTTATACTGTGGTTGTCAGGTACAGTTTTTATTTTCCACCTTTATTGGTGGATCTTTGTTCCACCAGAGTTTGTCAGAGTTGTGCTTTGAACAGATTTAGAGGAAGACACAGAAGGATTAATGAAGGCGTAAGTTCAGGATAATGAAATTTCATATTTTATCTTGGATTTGAAGAAACTAACAGTCAAGTACAGACGACACCTTCTGAATGGAAATGGTTATTTGTTATTATTCTCTACAGATAATCGCAGGATATCATAGTCATTACTTTAGGTCATAATCTTATTCATTCCCTCATCTCTCAGTTATTCAAATCTCATTGCACATGTTGTTGCACTAAAGGCCTTAAAGCTTATTCTCACTTTTGAAATGTAACTTTTTTATTTGGATTCATATATAATCCATTTATCTGTCTTTGATCAATCTTTATATCATCTTTTTCTTCAACACCCGTCTGTTTATCCTGTGTCCTTTCACTTGCTCTTAACATTCAGTTTATGATGTTGATGCTGAACTTTGGAAAACACTGTTTGGGATTCTGCTACCTGTAGCCATCAGTCCTCAGGTCATCTCTTATCTGAATTGTCATCTCCTCAAGAAATACTTCACGTCCCTCGCTCCCAGCTGAATTACATCCCCCCTCAACTTGCTTCACTCGGCTCTAATCGTTAAGTAGAAATAAATCCTGTCTACCTGTCCCTTCAGCACTTATTCCTTCTCCCTGCACTTGTCTGTCATACAAATCATCTATCAATCAAAGCAAGATTTTTACCAATCTTCCTTTGAGCTAATTAGAGTGTTTTAATAAATGTTATACATCTATTAAATTGGGAAATGCAGGAGGGACGAAAACAAATCCAAACTGGAAAAGCTTGGTTTGATGTTGCGATGAGCTGGTTTGTCTGGGATTATCCAAATAAAGAATATTTCAGACCGTAGGCAACATTCATCGGTTCCCACAGCAAATACTCACCATGGATACTGGTCTCACAACTGCTGTGCAAACACCACACAGCTCGCTGGTTGTGATAAGCTGCATTCCAGTTCAGTGGCTGCATCCAAGAAAAGCAACCCCCTGATTTTTACCAAATACAGAAAACACATCACTGGAGTCAGACCAATAGAACGTTTGCTGCAGGATGCAGGTAAAAGAAGTGGAGCCCAATTCGTATGGATTCTTTGGAACCAATGATGATGCCCTTATTTGGCATACATATAAAAAGAGGAAGTATTCAGCAAATGCCAATGAAATATATATGAGGTTTGATATTTTACTATTTAAGCAACAACTCTAGTAGAACTAACTATAAATAAAAATATATTGCACAATTGATTTTAATGAAAGGCTTTACTAAGAGAAGTTCTGATTTGATAAAAGCCAAATAACAGCATCTCTGATTCCCTTCCCTTGTTTATGTTCCCCTCTACTCCCCCTACTGTCTTATTTCCTCTCCTCTTCCCCCCCGGTATCTCCTCACCACCTTTTCTTTCTCTTCACTCAGCTCATATCGCTCCCTTCCACCCTCAGGCTCTGATTCGGTCCAATCTGAGCATTGATTTTCCAAAGAGCTATCGAAGTTGTCAAGGCCAGGCAGAAGTGCTCTTGCCGGGCACAAGTTATGAACGTTATTAAAAAAGATGCTTTGGGAAGGTGGGCGCCAAGAATGGAATGACGGATCAGCTTCAAACACGTGTAGCTTTCTTCAACTTTGACTTTGCATTCATAATTTACGTTGGGGATTGAAGCAAATGATCAGCTTTATTACTGGTTGATTGTTAAATCTATGAAACCTGAAGAAAAATAGCTTGAGTTTCCATCACGTTGTTTGTGTGGGTGACTCATATGTGTGTGTGTGTGTGTGTGTGTGAAGGGGGGAAAGAATGGTACCTCCTCATTTTCCTCTGGAGGCAGAGGCAGGGCTGATGGATTTAATATCATGGCTGCCAGTGATCAGCTCGGGGCTGCACTCGACGTCCATATGCATTCAAGAGAGCAGGACTGAGCAGAATTGAACTTCCTCTCTCAAGATGGAGAGCGGCGGTCACAGGAGTGGCTGCAGTTATTTGTGATGTGTGTGTGTATGTGTGTTTGTGTGTGTGTGTGTGTGTGTAGGTATGTTGACGGAGGCCCTAGCTAAGCTGTGCAGCCATTCATCCTTCCAGCCAGTCTGCCTTCTAAGCCCCTGTATTCATCTGATGCTTTTTACATCCAGCTGGGTCAGACCTTCCCTGCTCAGCCCGGCCACTGGCAATCTGTCCTGCAGCTCATCAACAGGCCAGATAAACGGCTGCAGAGGCCGGAACACACACACACACATACATGTGCTCTTAGAGAACAGATACACAGAAATCTGGCAAAGTCCAAGGAAACGTACTAATCTGTGGCCTGGAAAAGTGGAAATTGGCAGAATTCATGAATTTTCTGTACTGAACTGCAAACTGAGTTGTAAGCAAGGTTTTAAATTGGGCAAGAAATCAAAGAAAATGGCAAGAAGAGTAGACAAGGTTATTTGTTCTAGTCAACAAATTCTCCAGGGTATTGGATCGTATATAAAGATAGAGGATCCATCCAGGGGGTGATTGGGAGCTCCACCTGGGGGAGCCATCATGTTGTCCATCTTTACAGTTTATTATGACAACATATATTATTTACAGAGCCTACAAAGGTTACATGTCAGGATAACATAGGACATTTTAAGTTGAAAAAGTCTCATTACAGTAGGAATAGCAAACAAGATCTGAGATGAAACTATAGGTCAACTAAGATAAAACTTAATTTTAAGCAAAACTGCTAAAGTTCAGCTCTTACATTGTAAATATCGAATTCCACAATCCTCTAAACTTCTAAAGTGAATGCGTGTAGAATTTGGTTTCAACTGTTAACGAGTACGCGGTAGTACTCGAAGAGAAAACTGAATCCATAAAGACTTCAGTAAGTTCATCTGCTGTGTGCCTCTTTGTTCCTGGAGGCAAACGGAGGTCACACCTTCATCGCAGCAGTAACAGCGTGAGGCGACGTTAAAAAGGCGAATCCATGTGGAAAGTAGAGTTTGCTTAACACCAGCTAAATGTTCACTCCATTTAGGGGGGAACGACAGAGGTAAACTCTTGGATGTAAAGTCTGTGGGGCAAAAAAACAACATAATCTTCTTTTGTTTGTCTCGGAGCACAGGAGGCATTGTTCGGTGGTTGTTAAATTCAGAAGCCGGGGAGAGAAGCTCCTCGAAGAAATATCAAGAGCTCACACAGACGGGCTCGGGAAGCGCAGCTGAAAGGAAGGTGGCGGAGAAGGAAGCGTGTTTTGAAGTTTCTGTGTGGTCTTTGTTCTCGCTCACATGAAGACTGCTGGTATGATAATGCTTAGTAGTAGAGTGGAATACTGTTTTTTCTTTCTTTTTAAATGTGTGATAACTAACTGGCTCGGGTATTAGGATTTATTTCAAAGTGGTGTGCAGGCTCCTTCTTTAAAGGCGACAGCAGCATTAGCAGACACACTCCTGTGGCTGATGACTGATTGCTTTCTCTTTTGCTCTTTTCACACACACACACATCCTCTCATACAGTAAAACACCAGGTTGAAACTCGAGCAGTTTGCAGAAAGCTCTCCCACACCTTCATCAACAAAAGGAGCCATTCTCTTTCCTTCTCTTCCACTTAGCTGGAGTATTCAGCATCAGCTGAAACTTCAGCCTGTTCCTGAGTTTTTTTTCTGAGTACTAATGCAGGCATATTTATAGCAGAATGCCCAGGAGACGCCAGGCAAGGCATTTGGCAATGGTAAAACAGCAAATGTACATTTTCATAGGTTATTAGCCATTGATTTTCCCCCGGATTAAGAGGCGTTGTAATGCTAAGCAGTAGAAATTGGAAATGTGTCCCGATATGCCGTTATCAGCTGGCTGGAGAAAGCTGGAGAGAGTCGAGGCAATGCCCAAGACGTATGGGATATGGACTGACACACACAAATCAGCAGGCAGAAAGACACACACAAATCAGCAGGCAGAAAGACACACACAAATCAGCAGGCAGAAAGACACACACAAATCAGCAGGCAGAAAGACACACACAAATCAGCAGGCAGAAAGACACACACTCTGCTTCATAAGGACACACACTCCCATAAACCCAGGAACCGGTATGAGTGAAATCTTAACAGAGGCAGAGAGAAATATAAATATATGGAGAGGAAGAAAGAGAGAGGCGGATGCCTGTTTAAAAAAAATCACATCTAATCAGCGTTCGAGCAGCCTCTCCAATTAGCTCCCCTTATTATTCCAATCTGTAAGATGGAAGGGAGCGCAGCAGAGAGAAATCAAACATCCCCAGGCCGAGCACATTTAACATATCCTCTCAGGATGGCAGGGAAGCAGGCAGGCAGGCAGGCGGGTGGACTGGGAAATTAAACAGGAAGATTTCCAGTGAGGAGCACGCTGGCTGTGTTCTACACCTGCAGCCATCACGCTGCAGCGCGGTGGAAATTTGACAGAAACAGTTTGTGTGTGTGTTTGTTTTATCTTCCGTCGCTAAATGCTGAAAAATATCCACATGCTGGACGACCGCCAAGAAAGTAATGGAGTCTGAGAGGCATGGGTTTTATTATTTTTTTTCAGTCCACTTGGAGAGCACTTGGGTGGGATGACTTGCATCTGTCTGAAGGAAACTATCAAAAATGATAAGGATTGCACTTAACTTGCAGCCAGTGCTGAGTTCCACTTTTTCAACTCTGCTTGCACTGTAACTTTACCTCAAAGACGTTTTGATTTAAGCCTTTTTTCCTGCTATTAAAAGTTCGTCGACTTGAAATATTACCACTTTGTGTTACAATATATAAATGCAGCTCTTTGAGAGGAATGAAAAATGGCTGGTGGAGGCCGATTCCATGCAGGTGGAGGATAATTGCAGCCGAGATGCGGAATGGGGATTTGTTTCAATAGCCACCGCTTTAATTGCACAGCTTCTGCTGGATCTGAGGATTCAGTGCTTTTGAAATTCTTATAAGAAAATGTTCTGTAAAATAAAGGTAACGTATGGTTATGAAAATTCACATCCATTAATGAACCTAAAATATACTCTGTATTGTATGATGAGGGCCAGAGTGGAAAATAGTAAATCAAGACTTGCACTCAGGGTATTTTGCACTGACAGTGGTATTGTGTAATGACAGCAGGGGGGCTCACATTGTGGTGGAAGTGGGTCTTTAAGAGTACAATTACTTTCCATTAGGAAATAAGTCAGCTCCGTATGGTGCTTGGATTGTTCCAATGTAAGGATGATCAGGAGAAAGTGCAGATTTCAAAAGCTATGTGGAGATTTGATGCTCTGAACTCAGAGGATAGAAACCCTGTGACAGATTGATTTACAGCCGTGTTGTCATATTCTTCATTTGATGACGATTAAAGTAATTTATCACAGCAATATTTTTTTTAATTTCCTGCTCTTTTCATGCTGTACACAATTCTGTGTCTCGCTAAGAACTGAGCTGATAAAACATTCATGATATCATCTCTGTTGTCGCATCGTGTCACAGAGACGTTCAGTGAATTCCTGCAATATGTATTAACACATAGAATGCATAGAGTGCACGTGTATGGAATTTGGTAAACAACATTTTAAAGTATTTATCAACTGTTTTTATACAGATAGTTGAATAGCATATAGAATTTAATCTCTGGTAACAGCGTATGTGTGTGTTTTGGGTCCTGGACTATTTGTTTTAATGTTTGTGTGTATGCTGCATTGTGTGTAAGCAAGTGCAGCTGTTTGACCCAGATCTGTGTGTTTGTGTTTTTCAAGGTCAGACCGTGTCCACCAAATTAGATAGTCAATAACTTGTGAAAATGCAATGGTCAGTTTTAGCCTGGAGGCGGAAAATCACATTATTGTTGGAGACACAGAACCGACAACTGCAGTTGTTGTGAGAACATTTAAATCAGTAAAACCAACACTTCCTCAAGGTTTTACTTTTTGAACAGCTTTGCAAAGTTTCCTGTTCATTCTCCGTTGCCGTCTCTCAGTCTCCTAACCGGAGATTTATTTCACATTTGTCTGGAATACACGATGTTTTCAGAGAGTCGGCGCTGCAATATCAACCTCATTGAATAATAAATTAGCCTCTCTGTGAAATGCCTTCAGGTTAATAGACATCCAATGAATAAATAACAGGAAAACTCAACACTGAGTTACAGGATATTTTGTAGTGATTATTTAGGCCAAATGAATGAGTTCTTTTGTGTACTCAAATTGCAGCTGAGTGCACTGGTTTCTTCAGATTTTAATTAATGCACTGGGGTCTTTAATATGGATGTCGGTTGAGCCATATTGTGCTGGCAGCAGTTAAAAGGGAATTACTTCTCTGCTCTGACATTGTCTCTTTTAATTGAATAAATAAAGCTGCTCGCGCTCAAATAGATTTTGTTTTTTCTGAGAGTGAATATTAGAGCCAAGCTCGATAATAAAAAGGTGAGTTTGATTAGCATTCTCACATAAATAGCTTGAAGAGAAGTGAAGGAATATAATGGAGCTCTGTGTTTCGGGTGATGTGCTGCATTCTCTCTCCTTTATATTGTTTTCCTTACATAAGGATCCAGGGTAAAAAGTCATATTATTGTATATGTTTGTCTGTGTTTTATCTTGAATGTCTTTCACATTTGAACAACATGTGTAGACTCTTGCTGCTCTTTCCTTCGCGTCCCTTTGTCTGTCTCCACCCGTCGCTGTGGCCTCTTCCAGGTGAAGAAGCCCTCACCCCTTCTTTAATCAACCATCGGCCTCTTCCTGAGGTCCCCAAAAGGAGAGCACCCCCATTGTTCCCCCCCATCAGCCATCACGTTCCTGCGGCCACTCAAACACATAAAAAGCCCAGCGGGTAAAACCGTCAGACGCCACTTCCATTTCCTCCACTTCAATCACCAATCACAGCCCCCCCGACGCTGCCATCTGTCTCCGAGGCGAGGTGCGGAGGGAGAGAGTGAAGGGTCGAGTAGATACACTTCTACCTTTTCGGATGGAATTGAAGTCATATTTCACAGCTGGAGACCAAGTAGGGAAATGTTGTGTCTGAGAAACTAGAACAGCTCTCTCTTTACAAATGGTCCGGGGGAAGCGTATCATTGAAGTGCTACCCCAGTGCTGCGGAGGTGCAGTGATAAGTCAGGGCGTTTGAGCAACACTCACCAGCACCACGGTTTGTGACATTTCATTTAGCCCGTCACTTTTGATAAAACTTTCCCTCTCGGGCGTCAGATGGATCTCAAGTCTGCATCTTATCTCACTTTCTGTCGTCGATCAAACACACTGACTGTTGAAACACGACTTCTGCACGTAGACAAACGTGAGATGTGTTGTCTTCCAACACAACAGAAAAGGCTCCATTAAAGGAGATTCTTCTCATGTTCAGGTTGATGATTGTAGGAAGTGTTACGACTGTAAAATGACTCCATGCTTTAATGTTCAGAAAACACATCACTTTCCTCAGACTGTCCATTTCTGCTGCTCCCCCTTTCAGCCTCTGTCACAAACCCTTTTCAGCTCCTGTCTCTTTAAGACCCCCCTCCTGATGAAGCCCAGTCTGCTCTGATTGGCCAGCAGGTTGACTCTGTTGCGATTGGTCAACCGCTTCCAGTGCATGTTAGAAATATCGGCCTCTGCCTTTGTTTTATGTGGAACACGATAAATCTCAAAACAATTTGAAAATGTTTCCGGGTAGAACAACATATCGGGTCCAAACAGGCTCAAGGATGTGTTCCTTGTGTGGTGGGTGTGTCAGAGGTGTCGTCCAATCACCAGTGACATGTTCATAAACCTGTCGTATTAAAAAGGCAGTGACACATTGGAATCTAAAGTTTGTACTTTTTTAATGTCATCTCAGCTTCCTCCATTATAGAATTTTTACAATCTCATCAACTCCCCCTTTGATTTTTAGACAGAGTAATGATTCCGGGCAGGATTGCTCAAAGGCATTTTTCTGTAACTCTGGTGGTCGTGCAGACGAATGACCAGCACACTACGTTCTCCTTTCATGAGCTCAGGCCCAGATCCTCTTTCTGCATCAGTTGCACCATTGAACAAATTCCACCACTGTTGGGTTCGTCCAGTCCTGCTCTGGTGAAGTCCCTGGGATCGGTCGGATCCTCTCTGAGCCTCCGACTGAGGAAAATAAATCCACTTCCCCCCAAGGAAACAGACAGACAGCTCATTTCCTTTGCCCACAAGCCCGCGAGGCCATAGCTCACCGACATGGCTAAAAGGATCGAGAAATAGATTGCCCAACAGCCTGAACACCTGATGAATGACCGCTCAAGCAAAACAACAGGGGACCTCTGCTCCCTGCCCCCACCCCCACCACACTGTTTATCTTCTCCATCATCTTTACAACTCGGGAACTCTTTTTCCCCCCCGTTCGCTGGGCTGGAGAGTCTGACATCTGGAGTGTCTCCACGTGATGAAGGAGTTTGGAATGAATAAATGTTGGCAGAGGCGATGGGTTTCTCCTCGGATAACCCGGATTACAAGTAAGAGTAAACGTGTGGTAGCAGCAGAAGCTTCACCAGAAACCTTGAGGGAATGGAAGTTGGAAATTGGGAACTCAGCTCAACGAATATTTCTTCTTTTAGGCCCATGGAGGACAAAGAAAGAGTTCTCATGTGTAGATTAACTGTGTGTGATGCAGTCAGGTTTATTCATCCAAGGAAGACGTGTAGTTTAGTCAAACTCCGTTTCACCAATCTGTTGTTATTCTGTTTTATTCAGATCCTAATTATGTATGGCCACTGGAGCAGCAGGGGTTTGAGCTGTCTTGTTAGTAGTATGAATTATGAATTGAAATTATGAAAAATTTTAGACAACTTGAAACGAACTTTTTATCAAACAATAAATATGAAAGAAAAAAATGCAAAGTCCGCAAAAATAATACTTTTTAAATACAAAATATATGAATCTGCACTGAATCCACTTTCACTCCATCTTTTCTTGGTGCTGATTTTTCACCTGCTCTCCTCTCCTCACTTTACCTTCCTGAGCAGCAAAAGGTAGAAAAATAAATATTCTGCAGTGCGCCAAAGAATTAATTTGTCAATTTACTGTTGACAAAAGAAAGGAAGCTGCTGCTGCTGCATACCATGTGGTCAGTCTGTGTTATCTGGTGTGATTGTGGAGGTGAGAGGTCACGGGAGGGTTCACGGTGCGGTCGCTGCTCCATCGTCACAGAGCCGCTCAGGACAGTGTTTGAATAACACTGTCAGGGGACGAGGCTCTGCTACTGCAGCTGATGGATGAGAGAGCAGGTCTCCCAAGTTAGACTCCGAGTGTGTGTGTGTGTGTATGTGTGTGTGTGTGTGTGTGTGGCATCGTCCGCTTTCAAACAAATAAGGATCTATAGTGTGACGGTGTCCAGGTGTATGTATACATTTGTTCTGTGGAGCGTCACTTGTTCCTTTATGACCTTCTACATCATAACACTTGTCTTTATAATAGACAGGAGAGATGTTTTATTAGGTGACTAATGAGAGAAGGTTCTTGTCCTTTCTTGTTTCCAAGTTTTGTGGAAATCCGTTCAGTAGTTTTTGCCTCACAACAAACAAACAAACAAACTATCCGAGAGTCGTGACCAGTAACTCTTTTGCAAACAATCCTTCTCAGCATATCACAAGTTAAAATCTATGTATAGAACTATATGTGTAATCTCGGGGGAAATCACTGGCAGCTTGATTCGATGGTGTGCTGGTCAAATGAGGGTGAGTGTGAAACTTTCCAGCTCTGAGGATTCAGATTCTGACTGTGTTCATTCTGCTCTCCACCTGTTGGACAACAACAGAAGCATCACGATGGAGATAAGACTCCGGTATCTTTCACAGCGCGGATTGTTGCTGTTATTTATTACATCCAGAATCACTTAAAAGTTCTTCAGCAGATAAAAACCAAAGATCCATCTCTGAAGTTTTACTTCTGCTTGCCTTGCAGCCTTTCGGGATACAAATCAAAATCCTTCATCAATCGGAAAACCGAAAGGGCAGTGACCTTTGAGGAGAATGCGTCTGTGGCTGCTGCCTGAATATCACTGGACAGATGCAGGATTATATCAGGTTGCTACAGGGAGAAGAAGAAGAAGAACTACACCGAGCTTCTCCCTTCATTAGCTGCAGGATCTTGGCTTGTGTGATTATGAGGGAAGTTTACTACAGGGGCTCAAGACGTGAGCCCCTTCGTGACATCAGAGTTGATTAATGTTAACAAGCATCTTCATTCCCAAACACTCCCAGATCTGTTGTTTTGAGTCTCTGCATCACCTCCTCATCACCTCCACCACCTTCACTCACTGAGAGTTATGAAGCTCATTCCATCTGGAACGGCCCGTCCCACGTCAGACGAGCACACGATTTATAGAAATAACAAAGTGCCTAAGCCAAGGTGCAAATAACAGTTAGATTAAATATTAGAGACGACGAAACGGCTGCACTGAGCAAACAGAAGCAGAAAAATTAATAAACAGACTTTGAGTCATCAGTGAAATGATGCAGGAGAAAGAAAGGCTGCTGTGTTAGTGATGGTGGGCGGGTGTCTCCAGTACATCTGCCTTCAATACTGACACTGTTTCACTGTGAGGGAAGTTTTAAGTTTCTTCAAGTTCTTATTCATGAAGTTTGTTCTCATTTCTTCACCAAAACCAACCAGGGAACTATTTTATATCAGATCAAAGTAAAGATGTACATGTTATGAACTAAAAGAGCAAAACAACACAATCAGGGAAAGTTAACTCAATGTTTGCTCATTAAATCAGACATTGCATATTTTAACTTGGTTGAGTTCCATTAATCACTCAACCAAGTTATCGGTTGGCACAGATTTATAGATATGAATAACTTGTTATTACTAATAGTTTTATTTATACATACTTTTCCAGTGATTTATTTCAGTGATCGCTTACTAATGCCTAGTTCCTCCTACACGGTTTCCACTCACCAGCATAATTTGGATCTCAAAAGCAAAGCCCCAGTTCTGAGCCAAATTGATAGACTGTGATCTTCAAAGACACGATTCAATAGGCTCGCTGGCACGTCGAGTCCAACCTACAGACCGCAGTTTAATCCGTGGGTGGACTAACTTGTTATCTATGTGAGTTTATGTTTGTCTCGCTAACTCGATCAATTATTAATTGTTTCAGTAATGGACCCGGAGCCTCTGGAGCGGCTCCACGTGTCCCTGATTAAAGCAGCCACACAACTCGATGCAGTCTCCTGCATCAGCATATTGAAATGAGAGCGAGACCGGCTGGAGGAAATGGAAGGAACAGGCAATAAAACTGTGGACAGACCGGGGGGGATGGGGGGTTCACGAGAGAGACAGAATTGGAGAGAGTGAGTTGCTGAGGAGCAGTAAGCAACAGGAAGACAAACAGAGAGAGAGAGAGAGAGAGAGAGAGACCTAAAGAGGGGAGGAGAGCGACAGCGTGAAGAGGATTGAATTAACAGCTGGCAGAGGTGATGGCTCCATCGGTGCCTCTCCAGGCGTGCTCTCAGAAATGGAGTGGGAATGGTGCAGCTCTGAAGGTCCTGATTAGCGAGCGCCGCAGAGACCGACTCTGGGTAAAGTGTGCGTTGATGAATTCAGATCTGGGACGTGGCCTCGGCCTCCGTGGGATTTGTTGAGCGAGCGGAGTTAGCGTTCAGGTGATCAGGCGGGTTTATCAGAGGAGATGCTCATGAGGTGACGTCTACTTGAAACTCCCTCGTGGTCAGCAGCTCAGTCACTTAGACCCACAGAGGCTGGAATCAAACGTTGATTTGTAAAACGCTTTAGACGAATTTGTGGAAAAGAGATTTAAATAAACATGAGCGGTGGGTAGAAGCCACTTAGCTCCAAGTACAAATCAAAGATGTTGTTTTGTCCTTAAAGGACGCCGCTGTTTTCCTCTTGTGTCACTGGCTCGGCCTCCCTGTCCCTCTTTGTGTGTCCTTGTCTCCCTCACTCTGTCTCAGAGTGTGTTGCCACTTGTGTCTGGTACAAGGGCGAAGTGTATGTCTCAGTGTCAGCAGCTGTCTGTAGGACTGTGCGCCCTTTCACAATAAAACTACTTCACGACTCACTTTTCTTTACAACCCTATGACATTTTTAAGTCCTCCTTTTTTCCCTTTGTTCAGTTCTGTATGTGCAAATAATATTTTTCAAATGTCACTTTTAATTCAAAGAAATTTAGAAATTTGTTGTCAATGGCCTATTTCATCACCAAACCATTTTTCCGTATTTACTTATTTCTTCTTTATTTTAAATGTTGGCAGTTTTGGTCCTCGATACTTTTCTGTAAATTAAAGGCTTTTATATCAGCACATACATTTGTTTATGAAAGGCTCATATTAGCCAATAATATTGACCAACCCAATTGAAGCTGCGGAAATATTTATCATACACCTTCTCTATTAATTCATAAACTTGGCCACAGAGATTTAACTTTCCCCTGGCAGGTATTTAAGAGTGTAAGTTGAGTATTTATCAAAAGAAGAAGAAGAAATCCCAGAATCTTTGAACATTTCTTTCCTCTGGTTGAGATCCAGTGTTTCTCCTCGAGCCCCCCCGTGTCTCTGCGTGGCCGCAGCAGAGATGAGGTGACCAGCCCCGAGCCCTCTGGCTGTAATGAGTGGATGTGGTCTGTCGATTACAGCAGATTAGTTCATGTCGCCCCTGAGGCTCATCCAGCCCGGAGCTAATGTCCTGTGTTTATCTTCTGAACACGAGCACATGGGGGAGCTCCCTCTCTCTGCTCGGCCCCGCTTCTAATAACCTTCTTCAAACAAAGAGCTAAATACCAAAGAAAAGGCTGATTGTAATGAACAATACCCCAAAGCTCATCGTGAACGAGGAACCTCAAAGTATTTATATTTGAAAGACCTACTTTCCAGGAAACTGTGTCTCTGTACTCATAATGAATGGGCTCTGCTTGTTTTGGCTTTTAACTAAAACCCATGTTGTTGTTTTTGTGTCGCACGGCTCGACACGTTCTGCATTTTACGACACAAACATTTTTAATTTTTGATTATCCTAATAATATGTTATCACTACTTTTAAAGGAACTGTCAGAAACTGCTTTTCATGGAATGTGATCTAGAGCAAATCAACACCTTTCCACTCACAGGCTGATTTATGGCAGTCACAGATTCGAGGGGCAGTATTCCATCATATTGATATTCCCATAACAATCGTAACAAGCCGCCTATTTTTCTAATGATTGCCATCAAAGCTGAACGTATGAAACAAGCCTTTACTCTGTCGGTTAATGGAGTAAGTAGTAAATAAAAACACCCCTTGTTGCAACTGACAGGGCCTCGGGCAAGGCATCAGCCGGCAGTTAGTGATCACATGATCAGCTATGCCGATCGATGTTATGGATCAGCTGCAGAATATGAGATTGATTGGAGCACGAGGGGGGAAACCGAGTGAATTGGCTGTTGAGTGTAATGAAAGTTAGTCTGGTGTGAACTCCAGCAGCGACTGTGACCCGCTCGCTGTTGACAAACTCCCGGGTTTAAGAGAAGCTTGATTGCGAGTGAGTCGTGTTTACGAGCGCCGGCCCGGGCCACGCTGTGATTTGCTGCTGTGACTTCCTGTGATTCAAGCAGATAGGGACGCGTTCGGGTGATTTGTTTCTCATCATCTCGATACACAGCGCCACTGACACACGGGGGTCGATCCGCCACACAGGAAGATAGATGCCTTCATTCCTGAGATGTCAGGAGATATGGACGTGTGTGTGTGTGTGTGTGTGTGTGTGTGTGTGTGTGTGTGTGTGTGTGTGTGTGTGTGTGTGTGTGTGTGTGTGTGTGTGTGTGTGTGTGTGTGTGTGTGTGTGTGTGTGTGTGTGTGTGTGTGTGTGTGTGTGTGTGTGTGTGTGTGTTTGTGATTGTGTTTTATGCATTAGCAGATAAAACATCCCTCCCGTCCCGTGTAACCTCTGCCGTAATGGTTCTGTAATGAATATCCATAAACCACAGGCGGGAATCTGGACAACACTCAGCAGCCACACAGACACATAAAGGTAAACACTCATATTTATGTGACTGCCCTCACGGAGAGGGGATGTGCAAACACGCAGCCACAACACAGATACAAGTTTGGACTTAAAGCTGCAGATGCAAATTGACTTTCTACAGATTCACATACACATGAACACAAACACACACCTCCATCTCAGTTCAATTACAAAGAAAACACAAATCGGATTTAGACGAAAAGTGTTTACTTACTATGGGATCCGTCACTTATTGTGTTACAGTTATACAATGTACAACTGTTGTAGATGTTTTACCACAATAACAAAAACCCGGCTTTTGTCCTGCTGCGGCCAGATATCGCCTCGGTCGTTTAAAGAGCAAAGCACTTAAAACATCTTTGTGCAACTTTTGTTCCTTCTTCACTTTCTGACATTTTACTCCCACCTTGTTGTGTAGGATAAAGAAAGCTCAAAGATCCTGATTCACTCGGCAGGCGGATTTATAAAATAAGTAGAGGCGCAGCTTTCTGCAGCCGCAGCTTGGCCAAATGGACGACCCAGGTACTGGAGGCCACTGGTTATTGCCTGTGAGTGCTTTCTGTTTGGATTTATTTTTATCGAACACTATATATATGTAATGAATATATAGGATGGAGTTGTCGGGCAAAACAAGAGATAATGAGAGAAACTGAGAGAGACGCAGAAAGACTCGAAGTACAAAAGCACAGAGGACGGTAAACCTGCAGCAATGTGAGGAAACACAATTAGATCCAGAGACCGAAAAAAAAGCATCTTTTATGAATAAAGATCATTTTAAACATGGAAAATTGCCTCACTTTTTTCTGTTGGTGGAAACTCTCCTTGTTTGAGATGAAACAGAATCCACAGTGAATGTAATTAGACCACGTCAGAGCACAGTGACCCGTTGTTCTCGTGCTGCCAAATAATGAGCGTGCAGGGGAAGTCATTGGTCAGTGAATGAGCCTGGGGTCGCCTGTCAAGTCATTAGGTAATCATTAACTAATCTCATTTAATCATGACCTCATCACCCGCCCACCCCCCCTCCTCCGAGCCCCCAGACCCCGTTCAGTGTTGTGGAGATTGTTATACTGACATTGAAGGGCCAGATAATTACTGCCCATGATTGTGGTGGTGTGTGGGGGGGGGGGGGGGGGGGGGGCTTATAAGCTTTGTCTGTTCTCTGCTACATGAAACATGCGGCTTCCTGTAACAGTTGAAATGTTTGACTCCTACATTGATTTGCCCTGTGCAAAAGTAGTGAGTTTCTAAACGGGACATAAACAATCAACAACAAACAATTTGCTTTAGAAAACGATCAGTTGATAACGAGGCAGCAGTAACATCAAATACCTGATTGGTAGAAAAAATGGATACAACTGTTTGTGTTTCTAATATGTTGTGATTCACTCCGGGTGAAAGATGGCGGCTCCCCCTCGCCCTTTGTCTTTCTCCTCTCGTTTCCAGTTTGACCATCACATTGTTCCCATCTCTCTCCCACTTTGCTTTCCATCCCCAGACACCACTCTTTTTTGTTCTCTCTGTTTAAGTTCCGTCCCACTCTCTCCGTCTTGCCCATTTTCCCCTCTTTCTTTCTCCTTCCTCTCATCTCATCCGCCTTTGTCAGCAGTCTGGACGCTGTCTGCTCCTCTCCTCCTTTTTTCTCTCCTTATAAGGCAGCTTTCATACACTATCTGCCCCCCCCCCCCCCCCTCCCCCCCGTGCTTCATCTCAACCCCTCCCACCGAGTTTTCCACTTTCAACCTGCCAGCAGAGGTAGAGGAGTTCCCATCCATCTTCAAGGCAGACGTTGACGGGCCTGGATGTTAGATTAAAAACATATAGCCCAAAAGAAGTGGGCAGCTTGCACCTCAAGTGTCCAACACACATCCCAGAAAATGAACATCATCCATCAAAAGCTTCCTGCGTCCCCGCAAAGGCTTCTAGACAAGAGAGTCTGACATCAGCCAATTATAATGCACGAGGTGACGGCAGTTTTATTAATCAAAACAAAACACAAACTAGTCCACATCACTCATTTGTGTGTGAATACAAGAAGACGCACAAAGTCAGAGACAATAAAAGAGACCAGTCTGATGTTCGGCCTTTAGATTTTTTGCGGCTCCGTCTTCTTCCTCTCAGATAAACTGTATTTGAAGTGACGGCTATTAGAGTAACGCTGCATATGTGTGTGATGTGTTTCATTCATCCAGACATCAAATCAGATGTGATACATGGACTCTCTGTCTCTGAAGAGGAGCAGTGCTTGTACAACAAGCTTGTAGCTTGAAGCCACTTCGTCAACAGCCCCTTGATCCAAAGGGATTTCGATTGTTGGTATTTTTATTTATGTATTTATTCAGTTTTTTTCTGGTTTCTGTTCAAAATGCTGCCTTTTGTCTATAGTCTTGATCTAGTGTTGGACAATATGTCTCACTACTGTCCACCACACAATGAAGAGCAGGATTATGTTTTGTCTATTTCACAAGGCGATGACAACAACTTTATCTTATTTATTCTAAAAACTCTCATCTGTAGATTAATGATAATAAATGAGGGAACGCGATAAAGTAGAAAAACGTGTGAGACCAACCTAAAGACACAGAGGGAGAACATGTGCAAAACACAGACTGAGAGCAGGTTTAACATGAGCTCAAGATTGATGGAGGAAAGGAAAAGTAGTGGGAGTCAGTCCTGACACTGCACAGAATGTAGATGGTGTAATTGGAGATTTGGAATGTTAATTATCAAACCTCCATGAAATGTTTTTTATCCTAAAGGATCCGCACATCCAGGTGGAGACACTTGAAATCTCTGCTCCCTGTTTTTAGTTTTTAGATTTTAGGTTTGTGGAAATAGGGAGACAAAGACACTTGGAAAGGATAACGCAGACACATCCTAAGTGGTTCTTATCATTTACGACTTGTTCAGCTTCCAGCGGCGAATGCAAAGCGTCGCTAACACGTCTGTTCCTCGTTCGCAGGAGTGATTGTAACTGAGCAGCCACTTGTAGATGAGACGGTGTGATTTGCCTTTTCATCATTTCTGACATGGAGCTGAAAAGCTTCATTTTCCAAGATGGATTCATCAACATCAGGGAGATTTGTGAGTCTTTGTGACTCTTATTGATTCAGAGGAGTCGCATCTGCATTCTGACTAGAAACACAAAAATAATCCAGAGATGACCTCAGTGTTCATGTTGACGTCTCCGCTCTGATGTGACCTTTGACCCTGCCTGCTGTAATCAATCCTTGATGCATGTGGAGAGGTTATTGACGGCTGACAGAGGAAAACAACAGGGATTCAGTGTCTTGCTCGAGGGCACTTAAGCAGGACATATTTGATGCTGGAATCAAACTCACCTGGTTGTCTGTGAAACCACTCAGCTGTCAGTGAATCCCCTGTGTCTGACACAAATATCTGTTTGGATCCCTGAAGACAGCTCTCTAAATGATGACCTGCTTCTCATGCAGGTTGAGATACTTCTGATAAAGGAGAAGATGTCACACCTGACAGTCTGTGACTCCGCAGTGACAGCCTCCCTCGGTTTCCTCTCTCCGCCGCTGCTCCTCAGTATCGATCTGGAATTCCTGGGCCTCCAGACGTCTTTCAGCAGCCATCAGCTCCTCCTGTCATAAAGGAGAAGCTGTGGTCCCCCCCCCCCCCACTCTGCTGGAGTGTTGTTGTTCCCAGTGTTTTCGTTGATTGTGGTTTTGGACGGCAGAGAAAACGAAATCTTCTTTGTCTTCCTGTTTCTCCATTTCTCCCCGGCCAACTTAAGTGTTTACAGTGTCACCAGTTTAATGTTTACTGGGAACTGTGCCCCCCCCCCCCCCCCTCCTTCTCCCTCTCCTCCCTCTTGGCTGTGTCTTTCTCTTTGTCTATCTCTTCGCCGCTCTCGAACACATGCAACACCTGCAAGGGCACCTGCAGGACTAATTATGAACCAACAATAAACAATAACACCCCCCCCGACCCCCCCTCCAATCTACCCAGTAACCCTGCTCCACTCCGGCTTCATAACAAATTCACTGGCACATCGCTGCCACTACTGTAAATCAATCTGACAGACTCCGGGGGTAAGCTGCTGAATACATTCATGTGCCATTTGCTCACGCTGCAACTTGTACTCAGAGCCGAGTAAACAGGCCGTCCTGTTGTTCGATGTCCACATCCGTCTCCGCAGTGGACTTTTTAATGTTCCGGGAGGGACCGCAGGTGGGTGGGTGGCAGAAGGGTCGGGAGATATTGGAGACCGGGGAGCAGGGACAGGGCGATTTGAGGTGGGGCCCAGTGGAAGGAGATGGGGCAGACAGAATGGCTGCATATATTAAACAGAAGGGAATGGGCTCTCAGGGTTTTGTCCAGATATGAGTGAGGCAGCTGGGGAGAGGCGGGGAGATGACACATTAACTTTGAGGTACTGAGAAGTTCGACGCCACAGAGCCTGATATTAAGATAGTGATTTGGATCTGGGGTGTTGATGATAAAAGTTTTACTGCTGCTGTTTGTTGGACACCTTTAATGTTATGGTCAGTAGCAGTGGTGAAAGAGGGATTAGATCTGTGTTGCTGCCAGGTGAGCTGTGAAGTCGCTCCCTGGCCCCTCGGAGAGACGGCGATTTGTTGGGTTCCAGCTCGTCTCTCAGCCAAGTCCCTCTAAAGGCTCATTTATGCTCATTGTGGGGAAGTTTAGCCAATAGCAAGACAACCATGTGACCATGGCCACGAAAAGGTTGTTGCAGTGAGTGTTACAACATGACATGAAATGGACATATCGCTTCGTATATTACAAACTGAATGAGGCTGAAGAATCCATAGCAGCGAATAACAATTATTTTTACCATTTAATAAGACACATCATTTCAAAAAAGGTTTACACGGCTGTTTTAATTAGTTTGCATGAGTTCACACTTACTTTTAACTTTGTCATCAGTACAAACAAACTTGAATATCAAAAAACAACCAGGCCATTACTTCTGAAAGATTCACCGCTCTTCAAACTTTATATTTTATTCATTGTGTTCTGTTGGTGCATAGAGCAGATACCAGTGGATAGCAGTGTTCCCCAGAGGCGCTGAGAGAGGACAGATAAGGTGCAGCTCCCCTGAGTTTGATCCATAAATTCTACTTCGGAAGAAGAACGGCTGACCTCTCTGCAGACATCGTAAATAGAAGATAACCAATAGTTGCTGATGGTATTTAGTCAAGGAAACATTGCACTCTTATCATTATAAATACAGCTCTGCTTATTAAGTATATATATATATTATTATTCTTTTCAAGTGTTCAGTTCTGTGAAAAATACAACAGCAAGGCTCTAATAGGCTATTTTTTATTGAGGAGTTTTATTGCAAAAGTTGTAAACATATAATAGATTTTCTTTTTCAGACCTTATACATTACATTACGTTTGATACCCCCCCGCTCCGTGCAGAGGGCAGCACTGACCTCCTGAGAAATTTTAATTCTGTACATGACAAGGAGGTTTGCGTTGGCTGCAGGTGGCTCGTGGTCACAGACCTAAATCCAGAGGAGTGGAGATAGTGGCCCCTGAGGGGTGGGGGGGAGCAGTGTGGGGGTGGTGTACCGCACAATACTGTACTGGAATGTGTTTGTGGAGATTATTAAAGAGCCATATATTTCTGCTGGAGCCCCACAGGGCCTGCTCTTACCGGCTGATCTCCACGCTGGCAGACGGGTAATGAAACAGGCCTTGCTGGAGATTCATCTCTGTGGAAAGCCAGGGCAACTCTCTCTCTCTCTCTCTCTCTCTCTCTCTCTCTCTCTCTCTCTCTCTCTCTCTCCCTCTCTCTCTCTCTCTCTCTCTCTCGCTCTCTCGCTCGATCTCTTTCCCTCTCTCTCTCCCTCTCTCTCTCCCTCTCTCAGGTCTATTGAATGTGCTGCAGTGCATCTGGCTCAAACGGAGCACACATGGGTTTGCATCTTGTCGGTTTTCTTTCCCAGCTCGTTGCTGGTTCTGCTCTCTGATCACAGCGCGATTAAAATGCTTCCATTACAGTTAGAGATCACATGATTTCTGTTTGAAATCAGATCGTCCCAATGTATCTAACAGTAAATTGTAAATAGAGATTGAAGACAATCATCCTCTTCATCTAACTGTGTAAAGCAGACACCTTGAGGATGATGGAGAAGTCATTTGGACCCTGAGTCACTTTCCAGCAAGTTGGCTTAATTGTTTGTCTGCTCAGTGATTGTTGACTTGCATGCAGGTTACACAGATAGAGGCAGAGAGTTAAAAAGTAGTAGTTCGTGATGAACATAATGCTGAGGCAAGGGAAACGTGTACCAACACTGAGCATTAGCCTTGAACTAGTATTTGTCTTCCTCAAATCGGTTCCAGCACCATTTTGGATCTAACGTGAAATTTCCAGGCAAGAAAATAAGTTCCATGTATGAAATGGGAAGAAGGGATGAGCTCCCCAGAGTTTATCATGTATTCAGGTATGCACCTCTGTGGAGCCCTGGCTTATTGGAATGAGGATGAAATGAGGTGAATGGATTTGTTGGTGGAGTGTAACACTGGAACAGGAGGAGATGTCAGGAGGCTAACAGCGGAAAACGGCCAACGGGAAACACAGAAATCATTTTCTTTGGCAGGTGTTTATTGGACAGTGTGCCAATAAAGCTCAATAAATCCAATGGCAGTGGAAGAGAGAAGCGGGTGGAGATGACGAGAGTTGATGGAGGCGGAGTTGATATAGATGGAATTGAAAGGGAAAGGGAAAGAGAGACTGTGGCTCTACAGGGATCAATTACCAGGAGCCGCGAGTACCGTGTGGCTTTATTGCTCTGGGACAGTGTCGGGAGGAAGAGGGAGATTATTAACCGCACGGAGAGGCGAAGGAAGTGAAGAAGAAAGAAGGAGAGTTCACAGCAAAGACACGGAGAGGGAGAGACAAAGACAACGTGGGAGCTCTCCCAGCGCTTCTCCTCCCTCGACCCTCCGCTCTCTCCAATTCTGCTTGTCTTGCACTTTCAAGCGTGGAGCCCATTAAAGTGGACGGTGGTGTAACTCACCACTGATAATCAACAGAGAGGGAGAAGACCCCAGGACTCCTTTATCATGTTAGAACGTTTCTATTGAATCTGACTGTGCTGTAATTTCTCAAAGTGGGGAGGAGGCGCAAGCAGCGTAATTCACACAATGAATAATCGAGACTTGTGTAGACAAGGACGAGGGAGCGTTTAGTCTGATTTGAATGAGTTCACAGGGGAAATCGGGTTATGGCCACGAGGAACATTGTGAACTGTTTACTCTACTGAATTTATGGTCCTCAAATATGAGTACAATTAAACAATGGTCCGGTATTTTTTATTTCCAATATAATTCCTGGTTTACAATGCAACTGTAGAATGGGAAATGGAAATCGAAAACAGCCTCTGCAGTAAAAAGAAGAAGAAAAAGAAACTCTTGTGCTTCTGAACTTATTACCAAGAAGAGATAAAATCCCTAAAAAAGTTCTAAACGCTGGCAAATATGTTGCTTATGTGAGCCAAGTTTTTTGATATCAGAATGTAGTTGTGCAAATACTTAATTAACAAGCTTTGTATGATAAAGTTTTTATGGATTTGAGGAGGCCGATGTGGATATTGGTAAGAAAATATTCTGTCATCTATTAAATTGGCTGTAACTTTATTATCAGTACAAATAACGAGAAAACTCAGAAACAACCCAGTGTATAGAACTTGAGTTAATTTGATAGAAAGACACCCACTTCACATTTTGTTATCTTAGTGTTCATAGGATTTGTGTTTATTTATACTTGAATAAAAGACACTTCACACTTCTTGAACACTGAACTTTCCATTTCAAGTTGTAACCACTGAATTTTAATTTCTTAAATATTTGATTAGTTACACCTCTTGATCGACTAATCGATTAGTTGACCAATTACATTAGCACAACCTCTTCTCAGTGGCAGTTTCAGGGCTCAGCCTCAGAGCGCTGTGTTCTGAACGTACCCGTCTGTACCCGTGTGTGAAGTGTTGTCGCCCCTGCGGCGAGTGTCAGTGTGTTTGTTGTGTAATCCCCTGCAGCCACGCCACCGGGACAAATCCCCGCACATTTGTCGTACTTAGCAAACAAAGAGGTTCCGAATTCTAGTTATTCACCCGGTGGCTCCACATGCAGCCACTCTCTGTGGGTGGTGGAAACAAACCCACCCGTCAGAGTTTCCCCTCACTGATCCTCAACTGGCTGGATGAAGGGAGCTCTGTCTAGTGGCAAGCATGACAGTAATGTGGCATTATATTTAAACAAGCTATGACAAGGACAATAACATACATAATGCCGCTATACCAAGGCCCTGAGAGCTGGAGTTAGGATACTTTTCTTACCTAATGTTGAAAACTTTGTCTTTAAATCATTTAAGACTGTTGAACCTGCCACCTGCAGGTTTTCTTCCAAAAGTCAAGTTTCTTGGTGAGAAAAGTAAGAACCCACGTCACAGAATAGAATAATCCAGAAACCACAGAGTCAAATTATACAACATTGATAAATGGTCAGAGCTGCCAATTGAAATCATCTGCAGCATTGAAAGGCTACTGGAGGCCATTAAAGGACTTTACTTCTCCCCAAAGGAAAAACAAAAAGACGCAGGGCAGATGGCAGAGGGGAGCAGAGACACAGGAAGAAACCAGAGAGAGCCACCAGAGAGAAGTTTAGAGATGGATGATGATGACGAAGAAAGGGGAAGGGAGCTAATGATTGGAAGACAATCCAGAGCCACATGGATGAAAACATGAAAGAGCAGCACAGAGAGAGAAACAGAACAATTGGGGATTCTTTTCTTTTAGGGCGGGGGGGTGCTTTAAAAGTCTGGAGGAGTCACAAGAACAGTGAAGAAGAGATGAGAAGAAGAAGAGATGGACTCCAAGAGCGGTGCCGGGGGTCCAGAGGCGGCCGAGGTCAGGATTCGACCCTGTGGTGTCCCATGGTAATTTAGATTAGGTGGGGGGGGGGTGGAGGGGCAGCAGGGACTGGAGGAAGCAGGCGACATGATAATCAATTTGAAGCTGAATCGGAAACATGAGCCACTCGGGGGCGGGGGGGGGGGGGGGGGGGGGCCTTCCCCCTACCAGGCCTCCAGATGGCCCCAACCACAACCCTGTGTGGGCGCTGTGCTGTCACACTACTGTGTGTGTGTGTGTGTGTGTATGTGTGTGTGTGTGTGTGTGTTTGAGAGACAGTGCCATCTGCCAGGAGTGCAAAGGGAGTTCAGCAGATGTATGAGCTGACACTAGGGGCGCAGTAGGGTACAGGCGACATACTGTTTACATGTTTGTGTGTGTGGCTCTGTGTGTGCACGCACTCGTGAGGGGGGGGGACTCCCACGAAGGCTCGTTGAAGGAAAGTGACTGAAGACGCTGTTTGTGCAGATTTTGGCAAAACGATGGTGAACTCCCATGATCCCACGCTGCTTCACGTCCGCATCACACTAGGCTTTTTGTCATTGTTTTGATTGAGAGACCCCTAGTGGCCCAAGTTCACAGATTCTGTGTTTATGTCTGCGGATATGAATAGCGTATATTTTACAGAATGAACATAGCAGATAAAATGTGTGAGTTTGTTAACATTTCAGAATTCAAGTTTAAGTTTGTGGTTCCATTTTAAAATATCAAGCTTAAATTGTATTTTATTTGTTACAAGGGTTTGAAATCACCCTGTTGAGATCTTTACCAATTTTTTAATGTATTTTATAAAGGCCGATTTATCGATATCAGAATATTTGAATATCAGGTCCCTACAGTTGGATGAATTGGGCTCCATGCAGGAGATGTAGATGTCAGGTACATAGTTCAATCAGTATTTCACCTTCCTCTGCACGTGTTCACGAGTTCTTCTTCATCGCTGCTAAAAGTTTCAGTTTCTATAGAATAGTTCAATTAAGCCGTAACTAGCCCAAGTAGGTTGTGAGTTCAGTTTTCACTTCAGTGTTTACTTGACAACACAATTTGCTGAAAGTTCAAACTGACAAATAAACAATGTTTTACAGATGTTTTAAAGCTGAGTTTTTCACAAGAACGACCTGTTTCTCACCTCAGATCCTTTCACAGCCGTTTGGGAGAGAAGTGATGTTTTCTGAACAGGTGCCATATTCCAGTGAGTGCTGCTCTCATCCAGTCAGGCGGGGGGGGGGGGGCTTCAGCTTGCTGTATGAGTGAAGGAAGCTGTATATCACTCGTTTTAACGCTTTCTTGATGTGGTGTGTGTCAAGCTGCTGTCAGCCGGGCTGAGAGAGTGCAGTGTATAATAGCAAAACTCGTGATATGAAAAGGATGGAGGGGCCAAGTGCTCGATCAGCTTCACGTACATTAAGTCCTGGACTCCGTTCGGTGCTGGCGAAGATAAATGGTCACAGAAAAGGAGACGTTCTCGAAGCACTCAGGCAGAGCCCGGAGAAAACGTAAAGCCTTAGTCAGACATCATGGTTTGAAAATGTCTACCTGTTGTGACCTCCTCTAAACTTCTCTCCACTCATCCTCCGACTCGGAGACTGAAGTTTCTCTTTTCTTCCATCCATTTTACCTCCTTCATTGAATGTTCACTCTTTACGCTGCTGTCAAACAAAGCCATTGAGGTTTCCTTCAGTTCTCAGGTCTTTATTGATCCACTGCTTTCAAACCTGAGCACACGCAATAAGCCAGATATTGTTCCTGTGCTCAGAGGAGGTCTGCAGGGTTGACGGAGGAGAGTCAGTCCCTCAGTCTGAGGCAGATCGTGACTTTTACGAATCTGATCCCTGAACAAACGGATCCAGAGAAGAAGAGAGAGATGGAGGAGGAGAGCAAAGGCAGACACAAGGTCTGGGAGTGGGAGAGGGGGGTCGGGATGGAAGCTGTCTCAGAGGGTTTCATGAAAGAAGGAGAGAAGTTTTTGGTACGAATCTGATGGTGGTCGTGTTTTTCAATTTCTGTGGTTGTGCGATTCATATTTCTATGTCCATGTTCTGCCTGATGAAGTCGGTAACGTAGGAACCAGCCACTAAACAAGTTTTTTTAATATCTTAAGGAAGATGAATTAGCACCAGAACTCACTGTCTCTGTTTCTGTACTGCAGAATGTCATGAAAAGAAAAATATCCTTTTCAGAAAGCTCATTAATGCTCCCATACAACTGTCATCAATGAAACTACAAATGGCGTTGAAATGTTGTCATTATGCTAATGTTAGTGCATTCACTTCCTTCTTTAATCTTGCATAATGAAAATGACAGCAGATCAAGTGTGAACTAAAAGGAAAAGCAGCATCAGTGAATGGAAGCATTGACAACTTAACATTTAAGACAGGTGCCATGCCATGCGTGGGTTATCTCCAGGTACTCGACCTCCTCCCACAGACCTGAGACCTGTGGGTTGGGTTAATTAAAGAGTCTCTACTGCCTGTAGGAGTGAATTTCAGACTCAATGCTTGTAAAATGTCTCTTTACATCTTTGCCTGTGTCTTCTACGTTTGTGACGCTGCTTTTTCATTCAGAGAAATTGTCTTTTCTTTTTGTGTTTTCCATTTTTTGCATCTGTGGCGATGATTGATTTAAACCATTTATGCAAAACAAATAATTTTTAATTGTTAATACTCTCTTTTAAGCTTCATATTTACATTAGATTAAACTGAGCTCATATGGAGTTTCTTTTATTCTCCCCACCACCACAGTGTTGCTGGGAGGGAAGTGTTTACCGAGGGAACAGAGAGCGGAGAAGAGGGCATGTGCAGGGAAGCAGAGCCGCTGCAGGGAACATGTGAAAGTGAGGACAACAAAGGGAAGTAGAGAAATGAAATAGACGAGTGAGCCAGCCGAGGTTTCCCCTCAGGGGCCGATAGAGGTCCTGGAGAACATTCATCTGGAGGAATCTCCTCTTCTTTAGCAGAACTAACAGCATTGTCTCTGTCGCCAATTAAGACGTCACTGGACCAATCACCTCTCTTCACACACTCGTGTTTGTACGTCCCTTTTAAAAGGTCTTTCTCCTCCCTTCCCCTTGATGTGTGGAATCGTATTAACGCCATTTTTTGGGAACAACACAACAGCCAATCACTCGACTTTCATTTAAATGATGCTTGTTAGAGTGAGGGAGAAAAAATATATTTGTTTGCCTCATTTTTCTCGAAAAAGCCGGATGGAGATGAAGTCTATAGAAAAGTTAATTAATAGCGGATTGAGGAGAACCCTGGCAATTAGTGGAGGCTGCCAGATGAGACCCTGCTCTGGAGAAGGAGCTGCACACACACACACACACACAAACACAATCACACACACACACCCATGTCTGCCGGGTTAGCCTAGAGCAGTGGTTTTCAAAAGTTTCTGCCCAAGGCTCACTTGCATTCTTATTCACACAAATCCCCTGTAACCGTCCGTTTTCACTTGTATTTCTCTCTTTTGTTAAGTTGCTCTCCTTCCCACCTGCCGTCAATCAAGGTCTTTGACGTGTGTCACTCACTTATCATCATGCACCGTCTGACGACTCCTCCTCTTGTCTGCAGGTGAGCCTGCGGTGGCGAGAGAGAACAACTGTCTGAACGCCGCCAAGGCCTGCAACCTGAATGACACGTGCAAGAAGTACCGCTCGTCCTACATCAGCCCCTGCACCAGCCGCGTCTCCACCGCCGAGGTCTGCAACAAGAGGAAGTGTCACAAGGCCCTGCGGCAGTTCTTTGACAAGGCAAGGCTCCTCTGACACCAGCTCATCACAGAGAAACAAAGAAGCACGGAGCAGAGAGAGCACACACGCTGGAGGTTTTACAAACCACTGATGTGTGATAGAAGCTGAACGTATAAATCACAAAGGAGCTGCTTCAGAGGGGAGAAGGATTTGAAGGGGTAACGTTGAAGGGGTTGTCAAAATCACAATAAATAATCATGTGGGTTCTTTTTGTTCTGGGTTGGATTCTCCAGCATTTAACTTTGACTTTGATTCCGTCATCAAACACAAAAGATATTTTCCCTCTCGGCGTCGTTTCATAAAGAACTGATGTGAAACAGTGTAATTGCAACGCAGCTCCTGTGATGTCCCCTTTGGAATATCTTTACTGGGACCACTTCAAGAAAATACTAATACAAATAAATAGAAAAACTAGAAAGAGCACGCAGCTTTGTTAATGTGAGGATGATGTGTAATTGTGTAAAAATTCTGTGTGGGTGCAGCTCTGAGCTTTGAGTTTCTTTGTGTTGGAGATAAAACTGTGATGACATTCCTCTGTTGTCGCCCGACTGAAGAGTGGAGGCAAACTGAGACGGATCCTTCAAGTATAAAACTCCTAATAACGATATATCAGCCAACATCTATATACAACACTTGTAGTGTTCAATTATTTCAACAAAATTTAATTTGTAGTGTTTATCATTAACAACTATTGTACATCCAAATATATAGAACTTATAGAAGAAAATAACTGTAGTTTTTGTCAATGTTTAAAATGTAAACATAAATGCACAGCTTCCCTGGTTTGTTTATTCTGTAAAATAATAGCTTTCACAAAACGCATATCGTCAAAGATAATCAATGATTCCATATCGGCAATAATATCGTCCAGCTGATAAAGATTCAAACATTAAAATGTTATAGTGGCAGCACGATCTGATTGTCTGAAGTAAACAAAAGGAATGGGCAGGTACAATATAATCTATGGGTAATTAAATACACAAAAATACAAAATCAAAAAACACAAAATCCACAGAAGGAACGTAATCTAAAGAGTTAAAAAAGAAATTCAAAGATCTTTCCTGCTACATCACAGTTCATGTTTTGCATCTTCTGCTGAACAGGTTCCACCGAAGCACAGCTACGGCATGCTGTACTGCTCCTGTCCGCTCAGAGACCAGACGGCGTGCTCCGAGCGCCGGCGTCAGACCATCGTCCCCGTCTGCTCGTACGAGGAGAAGCAGAAACCAAACTGTCTGGAGCTGCAGGTCACGTGCAAGACCAACTACATCTGCAGGTAGGAAACCATAAACCACTGAAAACTGTAGGAATTCATTTTGTATAACTTTATAGGACAGTCAAAGAAAGAGTTTTTATAACATTCAGATGAGAATGTGTTTGTCTCTCAGTCACAAACATAAACCTCACTCTCAGGTATATGCACTGACTAGTCCCAGCAGCCCGGTGCAGCTCGGTGTAGAGAGGTGAGAGTTGTCAGCAGCAGCCACTCGACTCCACCTGACATATGGAGAGGGAGCTTGTGGTAAAAGCAAAGGCTGTGATCTATCTGTGCTAACTGACAAATGGAGCGGGGGGGGGGGGCGCTGCACCGAGACCTGTTGTTCAGCCTTGAGCTTATGTCTGATGTATAGAGTGCAGTCAGTGTACTATGGAAAAGAGAAACGACAGACACACAGGGAGGGACAGACACTTGTAGTGTGAATTTACCGCCGTTGCTGTTAAGTGGCGACAGAGAGGGTGAGGAGAAGAGGGAGAGGGGGGGGGGAACCTGAGGCCACAGAGCAAATGGAGCTCATTTATGATGCTTAATGCTTCCATTTAATCCCAGAGACATACACACAAACAAACACACACACACACACACACACACACACACACACACACACACACAGACTTTACCGTTGGCCAAAACCTTTTCAAAAGAGATAGCACCTCCTCCAATACTGAGTGGCCACTTTATAACCATATTGCAAACACATGTTTTGAGATTATGTTTTTCTTTATTAAATCTGTTCTTGAGAAATTCCCCAAAATGTTGAGAAATCATGCAATTTTTAAGAAAGTATAAAAAAAGTTTTTCCTGTATTAGCTCCCTTAATTTAATCTGCTCCAAAAGCAACATAGTTTTTCCACCCTTCCCCCAGGTTTCAATAAATGAGGTCCAGATGAACAAAGATAGATCCAGATTATATGAACACATAGATGAAGACCTGTAGATGAAGAGTTAGAGTCCGAACTCGATGTTAGAAGGTCCGGCTTCGTGTCAGAGAGTCGCTGCATCACACTCAGTATCTCCTCAAACGGTGGATTCCTCAGGAACCAGAAGCTCATTTCAATTTCACATGCCGCTGCATCTGTGGCAAAGTGTAAACAAACATTTGCAAAAGGCAGTAAATGAAATGGAGCCGACTCGGTGCAGAATTGCCTTCAGCCTCATTCACTCCAGGATATAAACCAGCCCCAGCGAACGTAAGAGGGTCATCTTACTCGGCTGAAGACGACCATTAAGGAGCCTAATTACATTGAGAGCGATGGCTTCCAGCACACGCTCGGTCGGACCGGGCATCTCGAAGCACATTCCAGTCACATCGGCCTCCTGAATCCCCCTCGCACAGACTCTGTTGGAGCTCTAATCGTGTTTGGCTCTGACATATTTGTGGATTTGTTGCAGGTCACGACTGGCTGACTTCTTTGTCAACTGCCAGCCGGAGCCTCGCTCGCTGTCAGGCTGTCTGAAGGAGAACTACGCGGACTGCCTCCTCTCGTACTCGGGTCTGATTGGTGAGTTCACACGGACACTTGATCATTATGGCTCAGCTCTGTCTCTTTCCATTTGCTCCTGCTCTCTGTGGATTGTTGTGGATCTGTTTCCTCTTATTTCTACAAATCGATTCTGTTCCTTCTAAAAAATGTCCTACCAAAAAATAGTAAGAGGTACAAAATCTGGGAGCTGCTGCAGAAGTCAGGTCAGAGCCTGAGATACAGTACAGGAGCTTCTGATATTTGTCTCCAAGCAAAAACAAATTTTGAAATTGGCTCAGACTCCACGGAAAGCTCGGGGAAAGTATCAGCTTGTGAAATTGAACATTCAGCTGCTGTCGAGAGTTCCCCGCTGCAAACTTCAGCAGAACGGCAGTGGAGAACACACCGGGCTGCACGAGGAAGGTACTGAGCAAAGCAGTTGCGTGGATTTGGCAAATCTGCAGCATCAGTAGTATCGGTGGTCTGACACGACTCCGACCGTGAGCAAGCACACGATCTGACGAGCTGTCAACGAGAAGCACATATTTAGATCTAATACGCAAAATAATGGACACGTTGTCCCTCCAGTTGATCCACTCTAGCACCAACCACAGAGTTTGACGTCAGATAAATGTAATCGTAGAACTTCTTCTTGAAGCTTGGTAACTTCGGAGCGCCCCAGTCGAATCGTCATTTAGCAGAAAACGATGGGAGCTGAAAAACAAATGTTTAGAGTTCATCTGATTATCTGAACACTGTAGCCATGGACTCTATATAAAGATGGACCCCATGGGCGGCTCCAACAAGTGAAGATGTGTCATTGTGAATCTGCAGCACCTGAATACAGTGGCTCCACCCCCCCCCCCCCCCCCCCTCGCTCCAGACGGTGCTCTGGCTCCAAATTATGTCATTGGCGTTAAATGACAGTTTTTGTATCACAGGTATGTTTGCTCCATTTCTGAAGAAGTGCAGACATCCATCTTTATTTGTAGTCTCTGGTCATTACTGATCAAGACAATGAGTAAACTCTGAACCTAAGGCCCATGTTTCGTGAAGCTCCAGCTGTGAGCCTCGTCTCCGTCACGTCCTCGCCACAACAACACTCCCCTGAAGAGTCAGTCCCCACGAGTCCCTGACCAGACCACACACACACACACTCGGTCCAGGCAGCACCAGTTCATTCTGCCGACTGCAAAACAAAAAGGCCTGATCTGGAGCGCAGCCAGCACGAGGGAACAATCCATTGAGGGAGTGAGAAATCACTGACTGGAGCTATTTACTTTCCCTCACAGAGAGAAAAGCCGATTCTTCACTCGGGCGTCTCTGCATTCTGCTTCCTGCAGAAGCTCCGGCACTCTGCTCCACTTCTGCACACGGGGTCGGAGAGAGGGAAATAAATGTAGCAGTGATTTAACTTTGTTATCATTTAACACCGATGCAGGATGATAACTGTCTCCTGAAGGATTTAAATAATCCTGCAGCATATTGGGGCCCTTGACAGCAGCAAGTCACAGATAATCCTTGTTTATGGATCACGTTTCTTGCTTTTACAAAGACGTATGAATGCATGAATGATGAACTGTGTCTCCCGTGCACCGGCTGCAGGAACCGTGATGACTCCCAACTACCTGCGTTCCCCCAAGATCAGCGTGTCTCCGTACTGCGACTGCAGCAGCAGCGGCAACAACAAGGACGAGTGCGACAAGTTCACCGAGTTCTTCACCGAGAACACCTGCCTCCGTAAGTTCTCCCCCTGACCAGCTGTTGTCTTCTCTGCTTTCTCCTCCTCTTTTCTATCTCTGTGTGTTCTGAATTCTCTCTCTCTCTCTCTCTCTTCTGTTACTATCTATTTTCATCCCCTCTGCTCAGCAGGGGGGATGCTTTTCCTGTTTTGCTCCTTTATCCTCTCTGTTCTCTTCTCTCGCCGTCTCCCCTTCCACCCAAATATATCCCATTGCCAAGCTGGCATTGTTATCCCTCTGCATCATAAAGAAACCAGTCATACTGCGCCACAGTCTCTGGAAGCCTGAAAGCTGCAGCACATCTCCTGCTCCACATCCTGGGCAGAAAGCCTGTTTTTCATCCCACACTGTTTAATTAACAACCCACACTTTGTCCCCCCCACCACACACACACACATACAAACACACCTACTGTATTTCCAGCCGAGATAAATAGGTTTCAGGGTTTTCCAGCCGAGCCTCAGTGAGTGAGCGTTGCTGTGTAATAGGAGCTAACTCTGCTGCTTCTGTTTTGATGCTACGCTCAGTTCAGCAATCAGCTCGAGTGTCAGTCGACTCCTCATCGATTCCTGTACGCAGGTCAGAACACAGGGTCATATTTACAATATCTTGCTCAAGGACACCTACGCTGAGTCAATCACCTGAGCGTGGATCTGGTTATGGAATGTTTGCTGACTCTCGATGCACCAAACTTCTTTTCCAACAAATCTTCTCTGGGTTACAAATCCACTTTGATTCCAAAGATCCAGCTTGATATATAAAAATGACCCTACTTGGCATTTCCCTTTTGATAACAGGGTCAGTAAGTGGGTGCTAGTTGGATTAAGATATGGTTGAATCCTTAATCACTTATCCTTTGAGGGCCATGAGGAGGAGCTGGAGCCGATGACATTGGACAAGAGGTTTGGATTTTTACCCTAAAACAACAACGCTCATTCCCATCTACTGGCCTCCAGTTAACCTGACCACAGACCGGCTCTCTGTCTTTGGCCTGTGGCAGGAAGCCGGAGCACCCACAGAAATAAAGGAGTGTGGTCTTCCAGCTTGAGGGCAGCAGTTATTGATTATAAGTTCAAAACGTGCACTCAAAAAACATGCGCTCTATCTCATGTGGCCCCTGCTGGTGCTCAGATGTGCTCTGCAGGGTGAGTGTGCTTGAATTATAATAATAATAAATCCTGCTCTTACACTTAAAGAGGAGAACAAGCAGGGAAAGCCCACGCAGACCCGGGGAGAGCATCAACACGGAAAGACCTCTGTGGATAGAAGCCCACTCAGCACTTCAGCCACTTTCACTAGCTGCAGTGACATTGGTAAACTGATCAGCTGTTGCACACCGTTAATCCAATAATAACTTGACCAAAGGCCAAAATGAAACTTGGCTGTTGTCGACCTAATGAGTTTTCAGCCAAACGTCCGTGTATCAGCAGCTTTGAAAAGCCCTTTGCATTTCAACAAGACCGATGTGATGGAGAATCAGCTGGAGGTGGAGTCTCTCAGTTAAACCTTCAGTCCTGTCTGTTCTATCATTAATCACAGGTTTCAAGCTGGATTCAGGTTCAATAAGAATAAGCACAGTGATAGTCACAACAAAGATTCTGCTTCTCCGCAGACACACAATCAGCAGCTTGAGGCTGAATTACAAAATGTGTCCCACGAGTAGAGACACACTCCATGATGCTTTATCTGAGGACGTCTCACATTAGCCAGGTGAGCGTCTGCCTCGGGGAGAAAGTGGTCTGCTCGCTTCCCACCTGTTCGATAGTTACCGTGATGTTCGCATGACGGGGCAGGGAAATGGAAAAAGAGATTGAGAAGGAAAGAGTCAAACTCCCAGCAGCCGAGTCGTTAATGAATCGAGTTGTTAGGTTTTCCATTGACGAGGCAATCGGCCGTGAGACACCTGTATGAGGCGATCAATTGGTTAATGTGCTGGTCGGTACTCTGCAGAGTGAGCGTGAGAGCAAGTTGCAGCTGGAGGTGCTTCCGTTTGGTGTGTGTGTGTGTCTTGCACTGAACATCTCTGCAGCTGACTGTGATGATTTCATGCGTATGTGTGTGTTAGTTATGAGATCTGCTTGATCAAAGAGGGTTAATGTGGGTTAAAATGTTCTCTCCGTATATCTGGTCTCTGCTCTGATTGGCTGAGGGGAGCTGAGGACTATGCGTCCTCTGACTTCTCATAATAAGTCTCTTCTCTCTTTCACTGCCTCCTCACTTCACCACCAGCTCCATCCCTCCTTTCTACTCGTTCTCCTCCCGCTCATGCTTCACCTCTTACTGCTCTTCCCATCGCTTTGTCTCTCTCCTCTCATTCCCCCCCACCCCCCCCCCCCCCTCCTCTCTCTTTCTGCTCTCATTAAGCTTGCTCAGCAGTAACTGGAACTGGCAACTCTGAAGATCCTGACACATGCCGGCTACAGGGTCATGGCTAAAGAGGAACTACAATAGAGAAAGAAAAGAACACACAGAGAGAGAGAGAGAGAGAGAGGGAGAGAGAGAGAGAGAGAGAATGTGACTGAGGGAGAGGGCTGTTCTGTTCTTGCGCTTCGTTCTAGTTATTTTATCCTCGGAGGATATAGCTTTATAGCTCTTTATTTTCAGATCTTACTGTGGATGGTCACATATTGATGTTAGCAGCCTCTATTACAGATGTCCGACTCTTTTGAAGCAATGTAACAACACATCAGTGCGAGTTTATAATAATCCGTGAAATATCAAACCACTGCCATCCATTCATCAGAGATCCCAGCATATCCCAACCACTGCTTCAATATTCTCAGGGAAGACTCTGGTATTCCAACGATTGAATGTATTCAAAGCTCGTCCAGTGTTAGTCCTCCCTCTGTTTCTGGGATATGCACCGACTGCAAAGGTCACACCATCCAACAGGAAATCATAATTCTAGTATTACAGAAAACCGTGTTCATGTAAAGTGAGATAAAGTGGTAGACGTCCGTGTGAGGCGAACGCACACAGCTAACACAAATATCTGCAGCGGTGGAAAGATGATATTGTGTGTTTGCCCAATGCACCACGCTGTTTGCACTGGTGAAGGTTGAATTCATGTTTGCACTGGAGCTTTGTAAAGGTGTGTGTTGGACTGTGCACTCTTATGTTTTTATCTTTCGAGGACCAATTAGAGTTTCAGACTTTTAAAGCGAGGATATTTGTGGATTGGGATTTAGCCCAGTTGACACCAAGGGCTGGTTTTATGAATTTAGACCAGGGCTAGCACTGGGTTGATGGGTTTCTCTTGATCCAAGAAGTTCAGTCCCCCACATCTCGTCAACAAACAGGTCTATGTGTCATGTTCCCAGCTCATCCCGTTATGTGCTAGTCAACAAAAATAGTTTCAGGGTAAATGTGTTGATGTCATCCTTTCTCAGAATCGATGATGCAGCTCCCAGAGGACCATGGCATCAGCTTTCATCCTTGGTTTAGTGGCTTTAATGAGACATTTTAAAAGCACCTCAAGGTTTTAAAGTGATCAATGCCTTCGTTTTTAAACTTTAAACACCAATAATGGGCTTAATTTTATAAACACATACTAAGATCTGATATATTGATATAAGAGGAGGTTTTCTTGCTCTGTATCTTCAATAACGTCTTGCATTAGCAGTGTCCAATTATGGCAGCAAGGAGTGTGAGGTAGTGTTATGGTGCTTTAATAACCTCAGTGTTTGGTTCAGACCTTCCGATTTTTAGTTTAGTCCGAAACTAAATATCAGGTTTAGAAAGTTCCTCCATTTTTTGAAGAGGTCAGACTTACGGACCAAATGCAAGTTTAGAGGGAGCTTGTATTTGAAGGATCACTGTACTTCGGCGTATTATAGGACTACTGGGCCTGAGGTTGGTGACGCTGGTAGTAATACAACAATAATATGACTATGGCAAACAAATTAAGTGCCTCATTAATTCTCCATTCAAACACAAAGACTACCTAACAACGTCAGCCTTCTACAAACCAATCAGAGTCAAGTACAGGTAGACTGTACTTGACCAGTGTTATGCAAAAATTCTTTAGTCCCTAAATTTCAATGTGAACCCAAAACGAACCAAATCAAATGAAAAAATTGATCAAACACATGAAGCTTGATTCAGACTCTCAGTCCTCAGTGATTCAGGAGATTATAGCTTAATAAAAAGAAGATACCTTATGAAACAGAGTGTGTTTGTTCCGTCTGCAGTGGCTGCAAAATCATTTTTATATATTCTGATTTAACAGTAGTGGAAGTGGCTTGTTAACTCCACAGTATGCACTCGGGTTTATTATCCAAACACACTTTAAGCACTAGTGCAATGTACTTTGAACAGGACCTTCCCTTCTTGAAGTTGAATCTGTGTGTAGAGCAGTGAAACCAAAGAGCTCCCTTCCTAACTCTGTCGGTGATGATCCCAGTTTCACCAAACTCACGTTCGCTGCTTTGTTGACGACATTTTCAGTCACAGCGAGACGTCTTCTGGGATGTCTGTTAATTCCAGAGGTCAATTCAGTAACGGCGAGGAAGTGGGGACGTCTCGGGCTCCACTTTGTCTCAGATTAATAGTTACGTTTATTAAATGTGCAGAGTGGAACTAACTCAGAGGTTGTTTCTGGGTCGGGACGAGTTTAAGCCACAGCCACTTCTGCAGGAGGAAGGAGAGTAAAGACAAGGAGGATGAGCCCCTGCTGTGATCTCTCTGGCTCTGAACAACATGTGCTTAAGTGTCTTCAAACACCACTGAGTTCAGTCCAATTAACAGTGTGTGTCTCGTCTGAAAAACACAAATCCAGTGACGGGCAATCTTAATTTACTCCTCTAGGAAATCCATGTTCTTCTAATGTCTTTCAATCAGAGCTGCAATCAGACGCTAAGCTGTTGTTGACTCTGAGTTGGGAGATGCCAAACACTCCCTGGTTCCTCTTACGTGAGGAAACATCTTGAACTGGGTCAGCAGGAATAAGGGAACGCTGGCAAAGAGCATAAGAAGAGGAGAGCAACAGCCTGCAATCAATTTCTCAACCTGAGACCATTTGAGGGGATTTATGTTTCCAGATGTGCTGCAGCAGCCCCCTCGGCCCTGCAGGGGAACTCTGTGGCTCGAGGATGTCACAGTGCTGAGGTCTGGACTTAAATCATCAGATTTGCTGACTTCGGGCCGACACAAGAGAACAAAGAGACGTACAAGTCACTGTTGAGTGTTACTGGCTGCTACTCAGCAAGACTTCATATCACAACTACAACTGGAAAAGAGAAAAAAAACAAGATTGGTGGAATTCCACCTATAACTTTGGATTTTAATACGTTCTGCATCAGATTTGTGAAATGATTCGATGAAGAGCAACAGCAGGGTGATAACTTCTGCTTGTATGAAGACATGTGTCTTTGCACATGTATGTGGGGATGTGTCAGTGGGGTTAAAGGAGCCACTTTCCAGATCGTCTCTTCCTCCCTTCACTGTATCAGGGTCATAATTGACTGTTGGAGGGAAGAATATCATTACGCTCACAAAGCATCTCTGTTAACCTCAGCTTTTCCTCTGATGTGTGTGTGCGTGCGTGTGTGTGTGTGTGTGTGTCTTTTTTACATCAAAGCTATAGAACGCTATTAATAGGGCCACTAATGGACCCTAATGGTAAATAGCCACATCAGCACTCAGCTTTTTGACTGTGTGGTGAATTTATAATGGAGGGAAGTGATAACAAACCCTAAGTACCTTCTAACTCACCTTTAATTGTGGTTTAGGCCGTTGCAATATAGAGCTTTATTTGAACATGGGGACTAACAAGCGTGTGATTCACGATAGGATCCAGTTTGGTGCTAAAGGGACCGGCTTTGGAAATACAACGTGGTGTTTCTGTTGTTGGAAAGAAAAGCTTTACCTGCTCAGATGCATCAGGAGACTTGTTTGGAGGCTCTGGGATCGTAATAAAGAGTTGAACTAATAACAAGTATCAGAGGGGGGGCACTATACTATATTATGAAATACTATTTACATTTACTACACACTATATTTGCCCTGTCACAGTTTTACAACGGAAATGTTTACACAATATAAGAGATTCCCAGCATAGTGTCTTGTGCTGTTGCTTTATTGTAGATTGTGTGCCCCCCCTATTTACATATTTCAGAACTTAATTTCTTTCACCCACCAGCCAAAAGTATATATATTATTTGAGTATCACAGCTGACTGATCCTGTCCCACCCCTCCCCTCTGTAGGTAATGCCATTCAGGCCTTTGGGAACGGGACAGACGTGGGAGTGTGGCAGCCTGTGTCCCCGGTCCAGACCACCACCTCCACCACCACTCACTCCCAGAAGAACCGTGAACACAACCCCAACCCTATTGACAACCACATCAACACGGACCCTGGGATTTACCACTTCTGTGGCAGCCTACAGGTGAGCCTCACACACTGGTTAGTTTCTGCATTCAGAGGACGACCGGATCCAAGGAGACATTTCAGAAAGTTGGTTTTCTCTTTACAAAGACAAAGTTTCCGCTGCTCTTTATCAGAGCTGCTCATCTTTCCATTCTTTTCTATGTGTCTCACTATCTGCACCATGTATCTCCAGTGTCTGCTCATCTGCTGCCTGTCTGTTTCTGTTGCATACCTCACTGCCTCTTCATCCTCGGGTTCACTCTCCGTCTCTATTTGATTTCAGGCAGACTCCCTTTGTTTCATCCAGCGCTGTCACATTACAAAATCTGTCCAGTTAAAGCAGTGAATCATATGCTGCAAGTAAAGTGAGAGTTGTCTGTAATGAAAACACAAGAAAATTGGAAGTACGAATGGAGAAGTGGAACATTTAACAGGCAGGTGTTCTTCACAGGAGACGGTGGAGACCAAAGCAGAGATAAAAGAGGAGTGATTTTGAACTTAAACGTCATATTACCATCACTCTGCCTGCTCACTGTGCAATTCATAACTGTTTAATAGAACAGAGCGATATCTGTTCTGGGGGAAATTCCTTCTGGTTGTTGTAAAACACAAATTATATCTTTATATATTTGGTCATCAAGACTAAAAAACATAATTTAAAGAAAGTGAAGATACATTTCTAAATGTTCATTTCACAGATGTTCAGCATTGCGATGTTACTATTTCCCAATAACCCCCAAAAACATATTAAAAACAATATAATAAATTATGTTTATTTTTGTACCTGGTAAGACTCTCAAAGTGTGTTTCCCTGTCGGAGCTGCTGCTGCTCCAGAGGAACAAACAGCCGTGTGGCTGATGAAACAAGCAACTCATTCACGGCAATCCTGAACGTTGGTGAGGGGGTGCTCCCGGGTCCGGGAGGAAGTGGAGATAATACTGTCGTTACCAGCGGAGCGAGACTCTCAGAGCTGCTTCGCCCAATGATGTCAGGGCAACCTGATGCAGCCTCGTGAAACCACTGAAGTTGTTAATTGTTTACAGACACTAACATAAAGTCCTCCAGCAACGTCAAGATGAAATCCACCTTCTGACAAACAGCAGCTTACTATCAACACCACGTCTTCTGTTCATGATGTTATTGTTCATGAAGAACATACAAATCTTTAAACACTTAATTTACTCACTTCTCAAATTTAAAGTTGTCACTGTTAATCAGCCAATCTCCAAAAACTAAAAATGAAACATATCTGTTGACCTTTGTTTCAAATCTTAAAATGCTTTCTTGACATTACATTGCAAATATTTATGTTGCAGCGATTCATTCCATATTGATAAAAGTACATACTTAAACATATATATAGTATAGATATATAAGTAACACTATAAGAGGCAAAATGTGAACAGCAGGAGAAATACATTCCTTGTGTTTTGAACAGCAACTTCTCATTCGCCTCGTTATTCTCATAACGAACCTGTGTTTAGACCTGAATCACAGATTGTGACTTTGACTTCATATTTCCAACAAAACAAGATGATAATTTATTATTAGTTTTTCCAACCGATATCTACACACACATACACACACGCTAGAAAAGTGGTTTAACACAGCAACTCTCTTAATTAACTTGTACTTGACGTGTTATCAGAGCAGAGCCAACAGCAAACACACGCACCAGTACACCAGCAAAGCTCATTATCAGTGCGAACTGTGTGTGTGTGTGTGTGTGTGTGTGTGTGTGTGCGTGTGTGTGTGTGTGTGTGTGTGTGTGTGCGTGTGTGTGTGTGTGTGCGTGCGTGCGTGCGCGTGCGCGTGCGTGTGCGTGTGTGTGTGTGTGTGTATGCCGTTGTAATGACACTCTCAAGGGACAGGCATGTCAGAGGACTCACTCCACTCCGCTCATTGATCTCTCTCTCTTTTTCACTCACACAGTCACACACAGACACACACAGACACATGTTTGTACCTCTATCTTAGTGAGGACACTCATTGACATTATACGTTGCCTAGCCCCTAATTTTAACCCTAAAACGAATTCTTAACCACCCAACAATCCATTGGAGAAGAGTTAAAACCTCTCACCCTCCAGAAACACCCTCACTCTGTAGGCTCTATGCTTAAAATGGTCCTCACAACTGAGAACAGGAACACACACACACACACATACATGCAGAATAGTACCAGAGAAACTCCAATCAGTAGAAACACAGCAACACATACAACTGTGTGTTTACCTCAGCTTGACAGAACAGAACCAGCTCCTCAGCTCTTTAGAGGAACTGGAGGAAAATGTGTGTTTGTTCCACCCTCTGATTTGTTGGATTATAAATCATTTAGTCATTTGTCACATAAATAGTTGGAAACCTTCAATTTAAATCAAATTAAAAAACTATAGAATGAAGCCAATGCAGAAATGCCTGAAAGCTGCATTCTGTGTAATGACCAGCAGAGGGCGACTCCACAGTTTGTCTAATTCACACTTTATAAAGTTAGTAAACATTTTCCCGAGGAGTTTATTTCTCAATCACACGTTTCAAGTCTTCTCATCAATAAAGCTTATTGCCATTCAGATTCAAATAGACCATTAAGCATCTAGCTATCGTCCAATAGGTGCAGTGTCCTCGACCTCTCAGTCAGGCTCCACCCCCTTCTCCTCTGAGCTATGGTTACTTCTCGTTTAATAAAAAACAAGATGGCGCTTGACCAAATGTCAAAGTGGAGTCTTCAAACGGCTCAGAAATCAACGGATGGCTTCACAACGGGTGGACACTTGAATCTTTCTTCTTCATGTCCCCTTGTTCTCTCCCGAGTGTCTTTTTTACTCTTTTCATTCCGGAACTCTCTCACATGTTTCTGCTGTGTTTTCCTTCTGTGATGTAAATGTTTTTGCGTAGAGAAGGCTTAGCTCAGGCGCACAGCAGAGCCGCCGCAGATAACAACATATACATGAATGCAGACACACACACACACACACACACATACTCGTACACAGCTCTCTATATATATATGTTTGCAAAGCCCGGGGCTCCATCAGCGTGTTCTCATGAATATCGTTGACTCCAGAAGCAGGCAGGAAGTGCCCCGGACAAATATGGAAATCTACCACATGCTAATGTGACTTTTCAGAACATGGAGGTTTTAGGCAAATCTAAACCAAATGGACACAAAGCAGAAATAAACAGGCACATTTGAATTTGTTCTCGTCCAGATTGTTTTTTTTTAAAGTGAAAATAAGCATCGGTTTGTTTAATATACTATAGAATGCTTAGAAGTCATTTACAGGCTGGTGGGGGGGGGGGGGGGGGGTATCTTATCACAAGTAATGGAAGTGTGAGGTAATTTAACGGCTGAGTTAACGGCTGTGATCTCATGCATATAGTCTTTGCTTTATTTACCAGGGTTTGAGTTAATGACCGTCTCAGGCGAGAGTTCTGATTCCACCTCAATCGAATGCGGGTGAATGGAATCGTATCTTTGGTTCTCACAAGATCGTAAAGAGAAAACGTGTTAGGTTTTAGAATTCCAGCCGCGACTGTATGTGTCTGAATAATCCTCAGAACAAACTGGAAACATTTATTTGTTATGTTGTGATTTGAATTTGGTGAATTTTGAAAGTTGTGCTTTCAAACTTCTAAATTCCTGCTTCTTAATGGCTGAATTAGTTTGTTTTGAAAACCGCAGCGGCAGATGGAGTCTGAATGGGAATTCAACATTCACATCGGTGTAATCTCAATTTCCGGATGTTTTGGCTGTGCACCACAAACGAGCAGCACCCTCGGGATTCAGCAGCGAGCTGTGGAAGTTTATTATCATGATCTTGTCTCAGTGTTTGCGTCTGAGAGGTGAAAATGTTTAATTCATCCGAACACAGATGGAACCTCCTCCTGAAACACAAACTGGTGCCAGTTGTGTTTAGTCATCATGTTCCTCAGACCACTTACGTTTTCTGCTTCCACGCTTACAATTCTTGTCGTGTCCGTCAGTTTGGGTCTTTTACACAGAGTTCATGATTTATAGACTTCATTCCTGCAGGCGAGGTTTCTTTTTTTCATGTAGTGCCGAAGCAAAGGTGTTTTTAAAAGAACACGGTTTCTTTCCCGCTGAATTTCCATGGCCGCTGCTTCCTCTACATCTCTATTTTAAATCTGAATTCACTGTGGTGAACACTGGAGCCATTTATTATTCTGTCACACACATGAATACCCAGAAACCAGAGCTGGAATTACATTCACACACAGCATGAAGCCAATGGGTTTGATGATGGGGTTGATGGAGAATGGATGACCGTGGCAACCTTTGTACGCAGGTCATTAGAAACCATGGAGAAGGAGAATTTAAAAAAGACTTTTTCTTAGTCCAAAAGTCCTGATGAAACAATCCAACACAAAATCATGATGTTCATTTCCTTTCATACTCAGTAAATGACCTGTAAATCACAGTGAAGCAGTTAAAGCATCAGTCACTGATAGAACCCTCTGATACACACATGGAAAGTAGCAGTGTGTGTGTTTGTGTGTGTGTCTGGGTGTGTGTTTGAGTGTGTGACAGTGACTGAGGGATAAATCTGGGATGAAATCAGACTCTCTGGGTAAAAAGAAATCTGCAGGGTTACCATTGTTGTTTTTCAGTTGAGCTCCAGTTTCTGCCTTAACAATCAGATCAGTGCTGAGCTCTCTCACACACATACACACACACACACACACATACGCACACACACACACGCACACACTCAATCCCAGACACTGATGGTTATTGGTATTTCAGTCGCAGCGTTCAAACGTTGGCGTCTGCGTGTCGTCTGTACCTGGTGTGTAAATGTGTTGGCAGAATATTTTAAATGTAATTAGTTTGTTAATTGTTCTATCGATTGTTGTTCAAAGCAAATTAATCAGTTGTGGATTGGTATCTGTCGACTCGCAGTTCAGGCTCTGTGCGCCAAAGCCACAAGATGCCGGTGTTCAAATCCCGACACAGAAATCATCTGTTTGTTACTTGGATCTTTGTCACTGAGGAAATTAACGTGTTCTTTGTGAACGTTGAGTTCAAACACTTGTTGACAGTTTTGTGTTTCTCTGTTTTTCTTTCTCAGGCTCAGAAACTGAAGTCAAACTCAACTGTGGATGGCGTCCTCTGTGTGGTAAGTTCAATGTCCATTATATCATGTAGATACATCATGTGAACTTTATAATTTGAACAGAGGGTAATGTCCTGATGAAGTTAACTAATTCTGGTTGATTTTAAGCAAAATACTTTAGACTCAAATACCTTGAAATTCTCTTAAACCTTAAAACCCATAAATAAGATGTTTCAAGACATCACAGAATAAAAACAAAGCAAGAAGTGAAAAACATCTGGTCATGTCGATTGTGTGACCTTTGCCAAAATAGCAGCAGTGACACATCTCGTGTTGTGCGCATGCTTCAAGTCTCTGCGCTCTGACATCTGTAAATTTGGGATAAATACTAAATCGTGTAAATTAAAGTAAAAACAACTTGTTTGAGTTATGAAATGATCCCGGACTGTGATCCTGTGACAGCCTGGCGCTCCCTCCCTCCTGCCTCCTTTGTAAACTCCTGGTCTTTGTAGTTCCTCTGAGGCTGAAATGGGATTGTTGCTTATCTGGTGGCTTTTAAAGTTCACCGCAAATGTCATTGTACAATAATAAGGCAGCGTTATGCACTGGACTGACATTTAATAGAAGCAGCGACAGGTCTCGAGGAGATGACCCAGCCCTGAGCTTGCTGCTTTATTAGCAAGCCAGAGACCGTGGCTGAGGCTCCACACAAACACACACACACACACAGACACACACACACACACACAGTCATGCAAATTCACACAGACAGACTCACAAATGTGGTTTTTAGTTCTCCCACTGTGGCCTTTTACTTACAGAAACAACCTTTTGATTTTCCACTGTGTCACAGCAGAAGAATGTATTATAGATTTTATGGATGATTATATTCAATTAAAAGGACTAATATCTTTAAATGTGCCACATCTGACATGCATGATTACAACTGCAGCCTAAACACTGTTTAGTTTACTACTAATACAACTGCCTGTACATTTTTACTACACATTTTATGTCATTTTGAATCAATATCATGATAAATCTGAGTTTTACTGAAAATTTAGAACTCGAAATTGGGCTTAAGCTTTTCGCCCACACGAAAATTCAGCTTATTAGCTCAGTATTGAAAAAATCAATCAAAGATCATACAACATATCTGTTTGGATAAAGAGATGTATGGAACATCTTAGCTAAAATATAATTAAACTTATTAATATTAAATTATTTATTAAAAGCTTTAAACTAAACGTCTCCTCTCTGTGTCTGACCCTCAGGATCCTCAGATCGACGGCCCAGGTACGTCCAACGCCATCCTGAGAAACTCGGCTGCCTCCAGACGGCCTGCGGGCCCGACCTCTCTGCTGCCCCCGCTGCTCTGGCTGTGGTACTGCAGCCTGCAGGCCCTCTCCTCCTCCTCCTCCTCTCCGGGCGACTTGTAGCCTCGACGCCTCAACGCGCTCCGACGAACTGACAAACACACATTTGTACAAAAGAAAAAGCAAAACAAGAAGTTCTATGCTTTCTTCTCGGTAAAACCTGTCGTACTTTTATTTCCCTCTGGAATCTGTCTCTACTTTGATTCGTACACTTTTCTTTTATGTTGAATTTTTTTTTTGTTTCTTTGCATTGCAGCTGTGTGCTAAAACACCGATCTACTATATCTACTCGGTTTGGCTGTGTGTTCCCTTTTCGGTTCGTTTAAAAAAAAAGAAAAGGGATTCAAAGCTTTTTTGAATAAACAAAGTACTTGAGGATTAACATTCCAACAAACCACAGCTGGTGGCTTCTCGGATCGGTTCACACACGATGTAAATTCACATTGACCTTCACTGTCGTCCAATCGGTTTCCACCCACGTCTGTTTGTGTGTTGAGGCTATCGTTGGGATCTTTCGCTTAAAAGTCACAGTCCGTTCAGTATCGGCTACGTTTCGTCACGCGGGCGACTCGTTGGGTGTTCCTCTCTCTCCCCCGTGGTCCCTGTTTGTTTCGGTCAGGGCCGAGACCCGGTGTTTTCAAATTCTTGAAACGTCGACATCGATATTTTACCTGTAATATAAAATGTCACTCGACAGTATTTCCTCTTTTCCAGGGTGAACACCGACAACCTGTAACATCGGAGAAGTCGCAACATCCGCGTCCAAACTGTAGCTCAAGCTGAACACACGTCGCCTCTGGCAAAAGCACACAGGCGAGGACCCACGCACACACAAGTACCGCACACGTTCACACACTCAGACACACACACAGAGAAACACACACACACCTACCAGGCTTCTGCTCTTCTGTTTTTTAAACGCATTGTTCGGCCGGCAGACGGATTCCTCTCTGCGATCACACGCTGCTGTGGATGTTCGATTCCACTCTGCTCATTAGTGATTGTACATACGTGTAACTGTTAGAAGGCAAAGCCATGTTCAGTGTTTCTATATGAAAAGTGACGGAGCAGCTGCTTCACCTCCACCTGTGTTTGGTTTTTATTGAGTTTGGACGTATCTCGCCGAGTCCTGAGGACGATCCAATGCTAACTGTCCTCGAGTGAAGTCAGTGGAAACAAAGCTTCTTCATTGGGTCATTGTTACGACTTGTCGTCTCAATTGTGAGCGATTGCGTTGATTTGACCGTTTGCTAAGCCCCGCCTCCTTCAGTCACCGCCCAGACTCAGGTTTTAAAATGTAGCCTAGCATCAACACACTTTACTCTAATAACTTTATCAGAGTGACGCATTTGAATAGTAAAATAATAAGAATTTGATTTCAGGAGACAGAAGTTACATTTTACATCGTGACCATTGAAATTGTACAAAACTGAAAAAACAAATGTTCTCATGTGACTATTCAAACTAGTCGGAGAAACAACACAAAGGTGAAAAGTGACTGTGAGACCAAGGACAGAGTTTGACTCTTAGCAAATGGTCAAATATTAACTTTTCTTTTTTCTGAAGACGACTCAAACACGTGACATGTGATATCGGTACCGTGAGTAAAAAATCCTTTATTGTACGTCTGCCCCCTGGTGACTTCTGCGATAAAAAGACACAACATCGGTTTCACGTTCGATTCTCACACAGACACGTGCGTCCGTTTTCATCAGCCCCCCCCCCCCCCCCCCAGAGGAAATTACGTACATCGTATGTCGAACCTGAGCATTAGCGACGCGCTGCTTCAGTTTACGTAGCTTCTCCGAACACGGTTAATGTATCGTAGAACTTCTGTGTTATTAACTGAGCATTAACATGGTATATGCACTGTACGTACTTGGCTGAAGCTATAAATCGGACAAATAGACGTCCGATGACTTTCTGTTCCAGAGCATCGTGAGCTATTTTGACATTCAGATACTGAATATTGTTTTTTTTACAACTACCTATAATGTGTATATTTTCTCCCAGTATGTACATGATTATGGAATATTACTGCATCTGAGAAAGAGGATATCAATGTGACTCTGTAGTTCAACATGACTGTATTTCCTCAGCTTATTCCTTTGTACCATAGCCCCCCCCCCCCCGTTCACGACATTAGCTAACTATAGTTTTGTTTTATGTTGTTTTTTTGGCTAAGATTTGAACTTATTTTTCTATCTTTTACGAATTTTTACTGTGGATGAGTGTAATCGAAGGAGACGGACCGGCCGCTTATTGATCCGCTCAAATAGCTCCTCTGATTTTTGTTTTTTACAGACTGTTCAGAGCCGATTCAAATAATTACTTTGGTTTTACTGCTGAAAGAATTACGGTTTCGAGAAGAGAGAGAGATGATTGTTCTTGCATGTTGACTGTGAAGGAGAGATAAATATATTCTATACCATAACATTTAAAAAGGGTTTTTTAAAGGTATATCTGACCAGAGGCGGGCGCCTGGGTTCAACCCCACGGACTGAATGTGTGGAGGGAAACGTTAAAAGAGAAATGTGACGAGGCGCTACAGGACAAACTTCTCTTCTTGTGTCTTAAAAAAGCAACTGTTGATTTTATATTTGAATCCCAGAGTCGCATCTTCACAGGCGCTGGAATATAAGAGACGGTCGGAAAGTTCCTCGGGTCGAAACCGGGGCTCTTCCTCCTGATGTTAGGAAGATAAAGAATAAAAAGATGGTGGATATGTTCTCTCCATCCCATCTGTCGTTTTGAAACACCAGACATGGCTTCTCTGGAGACTCCCTCGGCTCTCTGGCATCATTAACCTCTTAGCTTGTGAAAAATGTTCAAAAAGTTATAATTAAAAACTGTCAAATCACCAACGCTGTTTGCACGTGGTGTTTATTTCACAGCGGGGGGAGGTGGGGGGGCACATATATATGAGCCACGCCCGCCTTGAGGATGACGGACAGGCGAAGGCGAGGATGAGAGAAGGTCTGAGGTCAGGCAGCCTGATCATGAGACGCTGATAAGACGTTGAGAGTTAATGTCAATGACCTCGGGGTCACAGAGCAGAGAGAAGAAGGATGAAGAGAAGAGAGATGAGAGCAGATAAAGAGAGTTTCATGTTTGCACGAAGGGAAACAGAAAGAATCAGTTAATCCTAAAAAAAGCGTTGGTCCAGAAGTGAAAGTCTGAAAAAGAAACAGTAAGAAACGTCACTAAGTCTCATAAGAGACAGACACGTTCTCTCATTTGACACTAAACACTGAAAACAGTTGAAACATTCAAAACTTCAAGCAATTCTTTCAATAATCAATCTGTTAAAGAAAGTCCAGACGCTTTAAATAATATTCACTTCAAGGATCTGTGCGGTCGTCCATCTTTATTTACTCTGTATGGTTTTCATCGAGCTCTGGAGCCTTTAACTTCTGCTGATGTAATCTGCTCTTCATGACTTCCTTAGTTATAAAATAGTGATAATGTAGAATCTTTCTTTTACTTTTATGATGTCTGAGGTTTGTTTTGTAGAAAAAATATCTAATAATCGTCTGACAAAGAGAAAACACCTCTGAAAATAAAGTATATAGCCTCAATTCCAACTTTAATTTGATTCATCAGTAAAATGTTTTCATTTACTACTAAGAATACGGTTCTCGGTATTAACGGTGACTCAACAAGCGATTTTGTGTTATTGTGTTGCAGAGTCATAACGGCTGTGATCATTGTGTTGGTTGATAATAGAGAATATTGAGAGAAATGTCCGACTCGTCAGTTTCCCCCTTTTTCTGTTTTACATGAATGTTTTATTCATCATGTTAAAAAGTCGTCGACAAAGTACCAGGAGCTGGAGGACAAACGTGTTTTTATTCTGTTCTACTTGTGGAAGTTTCACAAGAAATGATCACAAGAGAAGTTTGAATTGAAATTAGCTACAAGCAAAATGATTAAGAATCTAAAATTCAATTTCCTTTCAGCCAAATCATTTTCTTTGTCCAGATTTCACAGGAACAAGATTCAAACACAGAATTAAAGCACCTTCTTTTGAGCCCCTCAGTAATTATGAGAGTTCAGAGCGCCACTTACTGAAGCGTGGAATGAAACCCACGTAGCCGACGTGTCAATCAAACGTTACCTCCGGTCAGTGACTGAGCCGGCAGAGTCAGATTATTAAGAGTCGTTAAAGAGCTGATTCCTCTCAGTGAACTGTGTGAACTGAACTTTCCATCTCAGTCATAATTAACTCTGATGTGAACATTGATGAACTGTAGATTCTAAACGTATTGGTTGTCAACGCATCACTTCACTGCAGGACGTCAACCTCTGACATTACAGTGACATCATAATGACCTCATGATGACATCACTCCAGCCGTGTGAACATAAATGTTTCTTTTGATCATATTTATTGTGGATTTTAACTTTTGACCGATCAGCTCCAAAAGTTTAATGTTATGGTGATACACACAAACACCCACACACTCACTCTCTCTCTCTTTCTCTCTCTCTCACACACACACACACAGACACACACACACACACACAGTGCAGGTTAATAACCAGAATAAAAGCGTCTCATCATTAGAATCGACCCTCATCTCATCTCATCTGCTCGTTAACCGACCTCCTGATATCATGTGTTTTTATTCTCTATCGATAACGAAGCTCTGCTCATTAATGGACATTTTATAAGATGAGGTGATAAAACTCCACATTAACACACCAGAAGGACCACAGATCAGAGTGACACACACACACACACACACACACACACACACACACACACACACAGACACACACACTGAGTCCTCCTGACAAACGTCTGTGGGACTGAACAGGAAGCTGCTGGTCACCTCTGCCCGTCAGCCGACCCTCCTACGAGCGTCCATGAAGATCAACGCTGAAATAATGGAGTCATCTTCACTCCTCCTCCTCCTCCTCTTTCATCCCTCACTTTGAGCTGGGAGCAGAGAATGGAGACTCTTTGTTAGAGCAGAAGGCCACTGGTGACGGAGCAGTGCATGCTGGGACTCCGTAGAGGACGATACTGACAGAGAAGACATTCTTCACGGCGTCACAGGGCGCTGACTGGTCGGTGGTTTGTTGGGATGTAAGTGTGTGTGTGTGTGTGTGTGTGTGAGTGTGTGCGTGTGTGTGTGTAGGACGGCAGTGCGCTTTGTAACCCAGTGTGTCCATGTCCCAAATAACCCGCTGTAATTGGCCCATAATGGCATAAAGATTGAGGCCTGGATGAGGCATCAATCACAAGGAAGTGGCTCAGCTGACCCTGAGTCCTCAGTGAGATGGAGGGGGAGGGAGAGAGAGAGTGAGAGAGAGAGAGAGAGAGAGAAAGAGAGAGAGAGAGAGGTGGACGGACAGGGACAGAGGACGAGTTCTAACCAGGAGAAGTAATCAGTTTTATTCCTGGACAGCCCTTGAGAAGGACAAGAGTGTGTGTTTGTGTGTGTGTCTGTGTGTCTGTGTGTGTGTGAGAGGTTGATTTTGCTAATGAAAGTGATTCCAGACTAGACGTTGAGCTTATGTCTGGGAATTTCATCTTGAATTTGCTGAATCACAAACATCGGTCTCGTCTCTGTGAAGACGTCAAAGGTCAAAACGGAAACGAGAAGTCGAGAAGTCGAGAGTCTCACAGATTCTGGATCAGTTTGTCTGAAACAGCCCTTTTAAAATACTTTATTATACGGTATTGCGAAGTTGAGACGTATTATTGGAAATCTGTACGTTTGTCGTTTTTACATTTAACGATCAAATGGATTTCATATTAAAAATCAATAAATCTGATGTAACATCATTTTTTTTTAGATGTGAGAAACTTTATTTAGATCTTATTCAGTGACGTGTAAAGCAGATGTTTCCCAGCTGTGGCAGATCTTCTTCATTTCCTGTGTTTGTATTTTCCTGTTTTCAATCTCTTACTGGAAAACACACACGTCCGCATCTTCTCCTCGAGGCTGAGGGAAAACCAGGAGCCGAGGATAAAAGGGGGAGAGCGGCTCTTCCTGCTGCCGCTGACGTGCAGGTATCGAACCCGACGCAGGTGCCAGCAGCACTTAATGCAAAACACTGCAGTCTTTTATCTGCAGGAGGGAAAGAAATGGGATTGAGCTGAGAGCGTAACAAGGAGCACTTATCTCCTCCTGGTCACTAATGGTGGCGACAGCAGCAGCTCTGACCTCCTGTGATGTTCGGAGGCCTTTCAAGTTCCAGAGGAAGCAAAACGTCAGATAAACACAGAGAAGTAAAGATTTCCAGCTTCTGTTGATGCAGTTTTTAAAAAAAACAGCCGAATGAAATGGATTGAGTTTGTTCAGCAGCGTCAGACGAACATCAGCTGCAGGAGGAGAAGGTATTTTAAGGTTAGAGACACATGGAAATGTTTCATGACACAGAGCTTTTGTTTTCGCTGCTTTTATTTTCCACCACATCAACGAGTGTGAAGGATTCTGAAATGCGGCCAATCGGCAGCGAGCTTCATCCTCCGCTGCCGTTCCCTGGAAAGAATGCACGTCGGTGTCTCCTGCCGGTTATAGTTCCTCATTTGCATTAAAGTGTCTGATTCTCCGAGATGGTCCCCTCGATGATCCCGCCCACGCCGCCTCCTGAAGGACGAGGGTTTCAAATCGCGCCGCATTCAGTCGTCAGAGAAGAAGAAGAAGAAGAAGAAGAAGAAGAAGAAGAAGAAGAAGAAGAAGAAGAAGAAACGGAACGTTAAATAAAGCTGTTTTTATTTCACTCTGCATCTCGATGTGGCAACGCGTCGTAAACAAAGAAGATGAAAGTGTAAACATGATCGTGCTCAACGGCTTCTGGAGGATTTATTAACATCGTTAATTACACGTGTGTTAGACGGGAAACAACATGGAGATGGGAGACGACCATTACTGATTATATTGTTGTTCTTACTGTATATATTGTTGTTTATGTCCGATTGTTGTTTTATGTACAAATGCACCAAACACACCAAGGCAATTTCCTGTATGTGTGAATATACTTTGCAAATCAAAGAATTCTGATTCTGATTCTGATTAGATCGTGGAGCGGATCTGGATCATCTGGGCAGAACCAGGAAGGTTTCTCACTTTCTCTGACCTGAGATCAGAAGTTCACGTTCACTCTCTTGAGCCCTTGGGTTTCACTTTCTACCGTCAGAGCAGATTCAGAGTGGATTGATTGTTGTTTGTTGGTTTATTCGTTAACAGGATTACACACAAACTACGAGTCCGTTCTAGAGCTGAAACCTTTGGATCAGTGGGTTTATTATATAGTATGTTTTCATACGATATTTAATGTTTAATGGCAGAGGTAAGAACACACACACACACACACACACTGAAAACAGTTCCACCGTACGAGTCATCAAAATGTTTTACTTGTAAATGTACAGAGTTTATTCTCATGAGGACGCACACAGGGAGGTGAGCGGCTCTTTGTCAAAACAAGTCTCAACAACAAACTGGTGCAAAATGAAACGGAGACAAAACATCAGAGTCAAAAACAAACCAAGTGTTTAAAGCTCCTACAAGATTCCTCTTAACTGGTTATGAAACAGAATTATTATTTATTTTATTATCACTTTATGACCTACTTTCATCCTCTTTACCGTCTGGACCGAGGTTTCTAGGACACATGACGGTGGAGACGTCACCTTCGTTTATAGAAAAGTAAAGTTCCTTGTAGGAGTTCTAAAGACGTTCACATTCTGTGCAGGTGCAGTCAATACAAAGTTATTAAACTTCAATATTAAATGAAGATTGAACACGGTTGATAAATGGGAAAAAAGTGACATCACCTGGAAATTTGATATGAAAACAGTAAACAAATAAAAGTCCATAGTGCATTTGAAAACTTGCTAAATTACTGTTTAAATTTAATTTGCATTATTAATAAATATTAGACAGGAGACGTGTCATATAAAAACGTGTAACAGGCTTGAGTGTTACTGTAAAAAGTTGAAAACTGCACTTTCACAGTCTGAAATGAACGAGCAGGCGTAAGAACACCATCAGTAGTTTGTGTCTGGTGCCGACCTGCAGGTCAACTCTACATTTGAACGGTCAGTTGCATATTAATATCTCACACAGGATCCTCGTGTGTCGGTGAAGCCTTTCAGCTCCAGTGCAGAAACACACGTGATGAAGACCCCCGGCTGCAGAACCTGAGCAGATCAAATAGATCTCCAAATGTTGACTTAAGGAAAGAGAAACAAATGTTCTTTGAGATTAAACGGATAAATCCAAAGGTTTCGATTCCGCATCTCAACAACAGAGATCTTTAAAAAACATCCCAGAGGAGACTTCCTCCTCCAGCAAATAATCAGCCACCACAGGGTTCTGCATTGATCTGATTAGGTTCAGGTTGTTGTTGTGTTTCGCTCCCGAGTGGGTTTGTAAGTCAGTTGCACTTCCACACTGAGCCACACGGTGCAGAGGCAGCTCCCTTTGTAAATATCTGATCAGACGAGAATCACGTCCTCATCATCCTCCTCGTCATCATCAAGGCTCTGGAATTAGTCTCTGCTCTGAAGGTTTGTCCATCTAATGCAGCGAAGGAAGGAACCATGAGTTCTATGTTCCACCGTCCTCTGATCCATGAAGATCCTCAGAACCCTTTGTGTTGTGTTGTCTGTGTGTTTTGTCCTCCGGGGACATGAGGACGTGTCATCATCCAGTTCATACACAGGTCCCCTGATGGTGCACGGTGTGTTTGCGATGCTTGAGTCCGAGGCCTCGGTCCTTAAAGTCCATCGCTCGCTGCTGCGACGCGTCCACCAGAGCGCTGGCTATGGAGATTCCTACAAACCAAGAAAAACAAGAGAGTTAACCGGGAAGTATACGAAATGTTGTTTCAGATGAATTTCCATTCAAAGCTCTGAACAAACAAATAACGTCCTGTTTGCAGATAGAGCACCTGTAGAAATGAATACAGATTTGAAAATACAACAAATTATATGTGATGTAAACTTAAATATAAAGACTGGAGGTAGAATGTGGAGTCCCACCAGGTTAGAGAATTTGATTTGATTGGTATTTATTCCTAAAGCACTTAAATCATATGAAATGGTAACAAACACACAATTATTTCTGAGGGCCAAAGAAAAGGTTAGAAATCAACAAGGAGCTGAGAGAAAGTGAAACTCTGTGCACGTTGTGAGAAGTCGGTGTGAAGTCGGAGAGAAGTCGGTGTGAAGTCGGAGAGAAGTCGGTGTGTGACGGGCGGTGACACATCCTCCGAACGGTTTGTTCTCCCCGGCTCCTGTTGTATGGCCACTGAAGCGTATCCCCCCCCCCCCCCCTCCCTCCTCATACCTTTTGAAAGCAGCTTCACTATAGGCTGTTGAACTCGCTCGTCACAGCGGGGGGGGGGGGTGCTCAGACAGAATGCACGGGGGCATCAGATGCTGCAGAGCTTTGTGTTTCTTTGGCAGCGCTTGTTGTTGTTAATGTGGATTTAGAGTCATGGCAGCTGGAGCTGTGAGTGCAGCTCGTCATGTCCCCCCCCCCCGACAACCATGGGCCTGACAATGCATGGTCATTACAGCGAGCGCTCAGTCTGCCAGCGAGCAGGAGCCAAGTCGACAAACAGGAGATCTGCTGTGCTCTTGATATGATTTGGACGTTTTCAGCATTTCACACTCAAGTGATTCTTGGGATTGTGTGGAGAGGGGGGAAAGCGGATTACATGGCCACTCAGCGTGTTTCCTGTGTGTGTGTATGTGAGAGGCTGTGTGTAAATACTGGAGGTGCGTGCATGCACCTGTGCACGTTTTTGCAAAGTTCTGCCACAGGAAGAAGACGGAGACGCCGGCCAGCCTGAGCAACATGTGCTCCCTTCATTCAGAACGACGGAGGGGGGGTGGACACCAGCACCTGCTCTGTTGGAGCACGGCTCATTATGGTTGTTTGTTTCTCTTTGGCAGCGGCTGTATAGGTGTGTGTGTGTGTGTGTGTGTGTGTGTGTGTGTGTGTGTGTGTGTGTGTTTACTCTAGATTTGGCTTTTTGTTTCTCTTGTAATTTGCAATTTGGTCCAAACGCCAGCAGAGCTTGTTTGCAAATGTTCTTTATAATTCCAGACTTAACTCATCTTGGTGGGAATTTGCAGTGAAAAATATAATAAAATATAAAATAATACCAAAAATTCAACAAAACACGAAGCGACATCGAGCTGCTGAATTTAAACATGACTCCGAATAAACACGACTTGTTTTATTGGTCGGGGGAGAATTTGAGTGGTTCAGTTGTCAATGTGAAATTAAAACGTCTGATTTGAAGCTTTAAAGCATTGAAGACATAATCCAGACTGATTATATGCTAAAGAAAGGATTGAAGAAATGATTGACAGATTATTAAAAGTAAAGAAAAGGGGAAAAGGACATTTCAGACCCTTTCTAATTTAATCTGCTCTGATCAGATGAAAAACTTTCTGAAAGTGAGAAGCAGATATTTAATATCTCTGACATCATCACAACAGGAACCTGGTTTACAGCCACAATACTTTACAAACACAAGAGCCCGGCCGATTCTTTGCCGTTATGAGTTATCACAAACATAGATATATAATATGAATAATATTTAAAAAAAATTACAGAATGAAAGATAAGAGAGATGTTAAATGTTTATTTCCCAAGGCAATTAGACCTGATGCTACGTTTTGTAGGAAGAGGAAGAAGGGAAGAAGGGAGGAAGTTTGCCGGGTTTTATTGTTTTAATGACATTTAGATAAACAGCATCAGTTCATAATAAAAAGAAAATATTTAAGGCGTCAAATGATTTGAATTTTAAGTCTCCATCGTCTTCAGTTCAAGTTTTAGCTTTTCAGAAGCCTTCAGGTTAAAGAAGGTGGTTTTCTGGAGGTTGTAGAATGAGTTTTAATCAGCGTCTTCAGTCTTAATGTGTTGAAGTTCTTTGTATTTCCGTGTATTTGTTTTTTATTATATAGAAATTCACAATAAAGTTTATGCTTCAGCTGTAAAATATAGATTGTTTGGGTTAAATACTCTCTAGTAATATGTGTCGTGTGTCTGGCTCCGACATTCCACTTCCCTCTGGCTCTGGTACAAACCAGTCCACAAAATTTCAAACTCCAGTTCTCTGACTACCTCCAAATGAAAAAAGACAAAGACTTGGAAAAATTCAATAAATGGAAAGATAATTGATTCTCGAACGTGACGTCTGAATATTCCTCCGTCAAAATGGCTTCCACCTTTGACAAATTGCCTTCATGAGTGTGTTGATTTTCCCGGGTGAACACACACGTCTCCATTTGCAAAATTAAATTGGTCAAAAGTAATCAAATCACGCTGCAGGTGAGTGCGAGTGCTCGCTCGCTGTCAGGGCGACGGGGAGCGTTAATGTGATTGTTCTGTCAGGTGAGTTGACGCATCATTAACACACACACACACAGACACACACACAGACACACACACAGACACACACACGTCTCCTCCCTCCTCCTGATCGACTAATGGGGTCATTAGCAGGAGACTAAATTCCCCAGGAAACCGAATGGGCACCGGTGCGATGTGGAAACCGGGACTGGAGCTGAGAAGCATCTGTGACGGGAGGAGCCCGCTCGCTCGCCCCGTGACAAACCGCACGCCTCCCTCACTCCCTCACATCAAAGTGACGCTGTGCTCTGCCCTCGATGAAGGCGCCGGGGACAGAACCCTGGATCCAGTTTAACAACAAACAGGAAATAAACCTCGGCAGCGTCTGTTCCACAAAGCCGAGGAAAATCAAAGTCAGTCAAACAGCAACACATTGATATTCAAATATTTATACATCTGCGCGCCACCGATTCCAGGTTCCACACGACCAGTAAACATGACGGCTTTGATGCTCGATCCCGTCTATGTAGGATTCATTAATAGAACATGGCAGCCGCTGGTAGGACATCTCCTCCAGCCTGTTTGAAGAACGCACAATGAAGAATATCCTCAATTACCTGATATTAATATTTTAAAATCACCCAGAAACACATGAGTTTGCTGGAGGAGAACAACGAAGAAGAAGAAGAAGAAGAAGAAGAAGAAGAAGAAGAAGAAGAAGAAGAAGAAGAAGAAGAAGAAGAAGAAGAAGAAGAAGAAGAAGAAGAAGAAGAAGAAGAAGAAGAAGAAGAAGAAGAAGAAGAAGAAGAAGAAGAAGAAGAATGTCTGATGTATATGACTCAATCATTCAGAAGCCTTTTGATCCGATCTGTGTGTTTATCAAAGCGCCTCCTCCTCGCTGTGGTGACACGCTCCTCTGGTTTAGTGTCTGAGGAGGCGTCACCATCAACCGGCTCCTTCTCCCACTGCACTCGTTCAACATCATAACTTATCTCCTGCTCCGTCTATTTCTGTTTTCAACTTTCTATGTATTTCTACGAACAGATCTAAACTTCTTAACTCCTTAATGCCTCTTTTTTTTCTCTCGCTTTGTTCTATTTTAAGACTTTCGGCATCTCACGGCACCTGTACCCCCCCCCCCCCCCCCCCGCTCTGATATCCCCAGGTCTATCTGAGCTGCTGAACAGGCAGATTAACGGAGGAGGCGGCGGCTGTGAATGCTTCTTTGCCTCTGTCTCTATTGACCCACAATCGAAGCTCAGGATGCAACGTGGTCTCTCCCTCTCCAGCCTCAGCACACTGAGAGCGTGCAGCCTGGTGAATCCATTCAACCCTCGGATCGAGTCCCACTTCATAAGAAACAATATGAAACTCAAACAACGGCAGCTGCGGGGGGGGAGGGGGGGGGCTGATAGACGTAGAAGCGACAGGAGGAAAATGAATTGAAGCAGAAGCTGTGGGAAATACCCCCCCCCTCCCCCCCCTCCTCCCCTGCAGCTCCATGTGACTGTCACTCTCTTCCTCCTGCTCCGTCCGTCAGTCAAACAGTGGCTCAGTGGTCAAGCGGGTGTGCCGTGTGCGAGTCCTCCACCACGATTTGGCCTCCGACAGCTGTCAGCCACCGACCCTGGTTGAACTTTTGGGCCAAGAATCCTTCACAAGACATTTATTTGTATTACTGTAGAATGTGATTTGCAGTTAGACGGGGCACTCAGTGTGTCATCCACATCTTTTATTTAAACACGGTCCACGTTTCCGTTCTCCGGGTCGGACGGAAAAGAAAAATAATGTTCGAGAGCTTCGAGACCTCGTTCACTTCTGCAGCTTCTGATCTCATCACACAGTTTGACTCTCAGAGCTGAACCTAAAACATCTGTGCTGCTTCAAAAACTCTGAAGTATGAATCTGAGGAAAGGTTCAGCAAGATAGAATCATGGGTCTCCTGTCACGTCTTTAAACATGGGGGGTGTCCTGCTTGCTGTGTCTTCTCTGGCTCATGATGACAGGCCTCAGTTGAAGTAGCTTCATGAAGGTGTCAAAAAACTGAGATCTGATGCTTTATCGAACATCAACCTGCAGTGAAACAGATCTTTCCTCCAATCTGTTGAAGCTTGATTAGTTCCTGACTAAGACGATATCTACAAATCCTGTTTCCTGGTCTTCAACCTGAGAAGATGGAGAAAGACAGAGGAGCAGTGGAAGAGGAACATGGGATGGATTCAAGCAGCTGAGAATCTCAAACTGGAGTTTGTTTATTTCTTCTTTTGAGAGCAACATGGGTGTTCTCTCTCTCTCTATCTCTCTCTCTCTCTCTCTCTCTCCCTCTCTCTCTCTCTCTCTCTCTCTCTCTCTCTCTCTCTCTCTCCCTGGTCCCTACATACAAAGGGTCAGTTGGTGGTAACACCTCAGGAGAGCCTCTCAGAGAAGGACGGGACGAACAATCAAAGAGCCGGAGCTAAAACCGGCTCGCTCATCGAGGATTCCTCTTGAAGTGCGGGGGTGGGCGTAGCTCGCCCGCAGTGACTGGGCGTTCATACATGCTAACATCAATGGAGGGCCGCCCGTCTGACCCCACGCACGCCGTCTCTGGGGAGGAGCAGGGTGGGCGTATGCAGGGAGGAGAGGAGCGAGGGAGCAGGAGTGGATGAAGGGTGGATGGGTGGGTGGGCGATTTTATTCATTTCATTCTAAAGCCCAGACGCTCGGAGCTCCCTGGTGTTTTTTGAAGTTGTTTCATGTGTTTACACGCTCACATGCATCATCGCGTGTGTTTGCATGTGTGAGTCCATGTGATCGCACACACACACACACACACACACACACACACACCAGCATCGACTCCGGGCTTCAAACACGGATAACGACGGCGATTCCATTGATTCGATGAGAAAAACAACAGAGGAGCCCGACGTCCCCCGGGGAGCCGCCTGCCGAGAACTGATGAGCCACTTATTGGACCTAATTCCTCGAAAATGAGTCGGCTGCTGCTGTGACCAGCTTCAGGAGAAAACACCTCCACTGCTTTAAATTCAGATCCACCAGTCTGTGTTCAAACTGGTTAAATGCCCTTAAACTGATCTGATCTGCAGTCTGATCTGAACCTGAAAGTGCAGCGCTGGCCTTCTGCTAATGCTAAGAAGAGTCGGGGGGTGAATGTTAAGTCACTTGATGTTGGAGAAGTTCTTTTACCCAAAGGCAGAACCGGGTTTGAGGTCAGGTTTGGACTGGTGCATCAAACTGGTTTCAGTTTGGGACATTCTCCTCCACCAATGAGGTTTCAGCTTTCTCTCGCTGATAACGCAAAAATTTGATTTTCTTGAAACTGGTTGACAGGTCGAACATGGACCTCGATATGTTGATGCTATTGAGTGTTGCTTGTGTTTGATGATTGACAGTTTGAGTTCCATGTCTACATCTTGTTGACAGATTTGAGACAGAAATCCTCAAAATGTGACTTAAAGGATAAAATCCGATTCACTCGAGTGTTTTAAGTCACATTAGGAAATGAATGCATATCAGGTTTTGTTCAAATCGTTAGCATCTTAAAGTTAAAGTTAAAATGAAGTGATTCTTAAACAGGTTGTAAACACACCACTAGTTCATCTGTACTCTTCACACTAACTCTTTAATGTAGTTTAAGTAAACACACCTTTATTATTGATTCAAATCAAACATTAGCTTTTTACTTCTGCATTTATTTGGTTGTAAACCTGTATCGAGGTTATTAGTAAAATGTTATACATCAGAAAAACAAACCATGAAGACCTGGGTTGTTAAAATCATCCCTTTATTCTATTCACTGTTCACGTTTGGATTTTCTCTGACATGTCAAAAAGCTCAGGACGATGAAATTCAAGTGTTTTTGGAATAAAACTTTTTATAAATTAGAGATTTACTTTACATCCGAGTCTTTCTTATATAGATATTTCTTATATTTTACCTCTGGGGGAAACAAGTTAGATTTTCTCTCTTTTCATTCCCACACATCCTCAAGCTTTTCACTCCCCCCCCCACCCCTCTCTCTCTCAGGCTTCAGTTTCCACAGTTTAATATAAAAGCTCCTTCCAGCTCCGACGACTCGTTTCTTGCAAATCACTTCATTCCTCGTCTGTTTCCTCCGTCAGGCGCTTCTCTGTGTTAAAGCTGTTTCCTCCGGCCTGGAGGAGCCGAGGCCTCTCACACCTGCTCCAGTTACACACCGTCCACCGGGCAGAGAGCAGAACCGACCCACACACAAACTGACAGTGCTCGCCCAGAGGAAAGCTGCAGGGGGGGGGAACGAGCAGAACACAAAGCCGGAGCGGTCTGGGACTAAATGCATCGGTGTGAGGGATCGTGTGAAGTGGAAGACGAGCCGGAGGGGGGGGGGGCTGGTGCTGACGGTGCAGAGCTCGCCGGGCCTCGGTCAGGGGCTGTGAGGAAGTGCTGCGGACCTTTCAGTGATTTGTACAGCTGCAGCGACGGGGGGGGGGGGGGGGGGGGGGGGGGATCGCGTGTCGTCCGCCTATAGCAGCAACTTGAGCTCAGACGCTGGAAAGTCACGATGTGTCAGTGAGAGGAACAATTGATCGGACAGAGGGAAACCAGGCAGCTCCGACCACATCAGACTTTAACAAGCTGCTGTGGAAACACGCGTCACGACAGGAACACGATTCGATTCCATTAGCAGCTCATCGTGAAAGACGCTGATCTGCACAGTTTCTCTGTTTTCTGCATTTACCCTGAGAACGTTTAATAGACCAGAGGTCGACCCCGACGACACAGCTACACAACACCCACACACGTTTCACTCTCACACAGCCTGAGATTCAGGGAGCTGTTGTTTGAAAGCATCTGTGTCATTTTCCACATCACTGAGCAGCTGAAACCTGGTGAACTTGTAAAGACAACACAGTGTGGACTGTGTGTTTGTGAGTCTACAGTGAAATGTGGGATTTCTTTATGGTGTAAACCGCTGAACAACAAACAAACAGAGAAAGTGGACATTTAAAATTGAACATGTCGGATCTGAGTGTTAAAATTCAAGTATGCTAATTAGAATATGTTATAGAAAGGGGAATAAAGTAAGGCACAAACCTGAAGGTATTTTAGTATTACATAATATTTTAACATATTTATGACTTTAAAGCCTTAAACTCAGATGATTGATGTTAGACAGTTTTTAGATTTAAACAAAGAAAAACAGACGACTACCGATGTTTGTACTGTGTGTGTGTGTGTGTGTGTGTGTGTGTGTGTTTGTGTGTGTGTGTGTGTTTGTGTGTGTGTGTGTGTGTGTGTGTGTCGTACCACACTGTCCAGGCGGAGGTGTTCCAGACGGGACTCTGGGCAGATACAGCAGCACCGTCAGAACACCTGCTCTGCTCCCCCAGCACGGCTCCATGGCTATGGGCTTCGGCAACGCCTGTACAAACACAACATAAACACACACAGTAAACTCACACTGCAAAGAAAATGTATAATAACACACAAAAATAATACATTTTTAGTGGGAAATCCAATTGCATTGACTAAAATAGAGAAAATCAAATATATAGTACATAAATAGATATTATTTCTCCCATCTAGGAAACATCCATGAGCTCCAGCCCCACTGCCCAGATGACTGCTGCCACCTCCCCCAGGATCAGAGCTCCCAGCTGGGGGGGGAGCAGCCCGACCTGCAGCCTATGGAGCTCCACCTGCTGTGCAGCTGATGTTAACAGGTTGGAGACTCTCTCACTCGTTCCACGCACCGAGCTCACATGTTGTGATTCCACAGTCCACATGCACCGTCACAGGTTTCCTCATTTATATCCATAAAGATCCCGTGTGCCTCTTTGGCACCCTCGTCCCATTACAGCCCATAAAGCCTCAGAGGAAGTCAGCTCTGTATTCAAACCAATGAATCTAAATAAAGACGGACGACGCGTCTCTGCTTCCTCTCGTTGGAACCAAAATGAAGCCAAAACACCCGGACAGACTTAGATTAGATTCAGGTTTTTTACTTTGGTCAATGTTCCATATGCTAACACGGAGGAGGCGGGGTTTGGAAGATATACTGCAGCCAGCCACTAGAGGGTGATCAAGAAGATTTGGCCTCAATTTGAGGCCAAATCTTCGCTGCAAATCGACTGTTTATACAAATGGATGTAGACTCCAGGTCCGGATATAAAAGCAGAAGAGCCTGACATGTATTCTCTCTCTGACCAGCGGGGGGCGACTCCACTGGTTGTTGAGAACTATACTATCCAATGGGTGCAGTTGGGCATGTTGTGCCCTTGAGTTTAGTCAGGCTCCTCCCCCTTCTCCTCAAAATATGGTTACTTCTGGTTTCAAAAAAGAACAAAAGGTCAAATCGTCACGATGGTTTCTGGAGCCGTCACGTCGTCAATCTTTATCTACGATCTACAACTTAAAAACATAAACTAATAATGATATTAATCACGAACCCTAAACCCCTTCAACTCTAATGATCTCTTATATCCATGGGACCATATGTCACTGTGGTACCGCTGGGACTCGTTGTATATAACGTGTCTCTTATAGAGTCGGGATCAGATCATCTAATGGCTGAGATCCAGTTTCCTCACGTCTGAGAGGAGTCACTGAGGTATTGATCAGGTTTGACCCTCAGGCCACAGCGTAGCCACAGAGGTCACACAGATGAACCCTGTTTATTACTGAGGTCTGTTGGGACACACACACACACACACACACACACACAAAGTATATGTATATAAATATATATCTATACATGTCCATCTGTTCCTCTCCTGTTACTGGTCACGTGTTTTAACCACCTCCCTGATATTTCCAGTTTTCTCTGTTTCCTCTGTGATGAGACTCTGTCACTTCCCTTCACGACTGAACGACAAGAGCGACACAAGAAAAAGCAGGACATTTGAAATAAACACAAGTAAACACACAACTGACTGTGTAATTAAATTTCCCATTAGCACGACTTATTCTCCTGATTGAGATGTAAAGCGGCGAGGAGGTGCACTACGCAAAATGAATTACAGGTGTTATTGGCACTGAAAAGATGAGTGTGTTTGAGTTTAGGTAAAATACACACAGACACACACTAACTATGAACTACACAACTAACTAATATTAATTTATACATTAGCTTGCTTTATGGTGACATACACTTGGTTAACAAGTCAACAGCAGTATCGCTTGTGCACTTTGTGTGTTTGTGCTCACTTTTCTTAATTTATGTGCATCTTAGATCAAAAGAGCTAGTGAGTTGTATCACACAAGCACACACGCACACACACACACACAAACACAACAATGTGGACATTAGCTTGTTTCCTTCTCGTCACGACTGGTTAATTGTGTTAAAAGTCATTAACTTCACTGTGAAGTGAGCAACGTGGATTCCTTCAGAGCAGCGAGTCAGATAAATATCAACTCAGTTTATCTGATGTGAGACCCATTAAAGACATCAAGTTGAAAAAATACATCAGTGAACTCTGTTTTAAAAATGTATTTCTCCTCTGTCACCTGCAGGGAGAGAATCCTTGAGCTACTTTGATTAACAATGAATCTGAACCTGAGCTGAACGAAACTCAAAAGACAGAGTGTATGAAAGAGAAATAAAGGAATTGAGAAAAGGATCATTTTATTATTTCAGGTGATTTGGTTTTTCTGTATATCACTCCTCTAAATAATACATTTAACTATTTAACTAATAATACATTTAACTATTTAAAACTTATGTCCCCCCCCCCCCCCCTTTTTGTGTTTTAACAAAATCTAAAGTGGATCAAATTTGAAAATCAAAATCCAATAAACACTTTAATTCTATTTTGCTGCTTTTTAAATTGTCTTTTTCTTTGATAAACACCAAAATGATCCAAAGATAAACGGAGTGAAGCTGAATCTTCATCATGTGTCGTGTTGGGAGTAAATGATGAAGCCGAGTCCGAGTGAAGTGACGACGCTAAGAGCTTTGTCTGGCTGCGTTCCCGAAGTAATCCCAGTAAGTGTGTGTGTGTCTCTTTGTGTGAGTGTGTATGTGTGTGTGTGTGTGTTTGAGAGAGGGAGAGAGAGAGAGAGAGAGGGGGGGGGAAGAGAAAGACATCACAGTGTCTCTCTCTCTCATTTTATTTATATATTTTAAATATCAAGTGCCACTTAAGCCCATGAAATGGTTTCTGCTGACTGGGAACAAAGTCGAAATTGGCTCCTTGGCAATACTCAGCATTTTCAGCCCCTTGTTCTCGAAAGGACGACTGGAAATAATCCAGAGAGGTTGTTTGTTTGTTGCCCTGCAGGTTTTTTTATCGGTTTGAGGCCGTTTTTATTTCTATTTAAAATTTTAGATAACTGCAGCTGTGTGTTTAGAGCTGAGGCCAGATGCTTCCAGTGAAAAGCAAATAACTCGGGGAAATCACACCGCGGCTGGAATGAAAACCCGGTTCATCACGATATTATAAATAAAGGTTCATTTGAAGCCTGTTGAACAGTAAACAGTTTAATCCACAACTAAAATGAAGTTTGAGGAACTTATGAAGTTTACATTCTCATCCATTAGTGAGGAGTCGATAGGAAAACTGTGCTAAAGCTGTTTTCACACTCAAACTCCAGAAAATGTCAAGTTTCCACGAATTTGTGTTTCACAATCCGTCCTGTTTGCATCGACAACAATAACAACCCCTCAGTTACGCTAATGAGACGTCTCTCGTGATTGGCTGTTGCTCTACGCTGCAGCTCCGCCCGTCGGTTCCTCTTTTCACTCAAGGTGAATAACAAACTGAGATGTTTCCTTCCTCCACTCACTTTCTCCTCTCGTCTGTCGTTCTCGCCTCAAATAAAAACAGTCGTTGCAACACTCGGTACGAACAAGTGGTAAATTGAGTATTTTGAGGTGAAAGGGTTGGGGTGGGGGGGGGGGGGGGGGTAGCAGCATGATGGATTCATTCTCTCACACCACAGGAAATTGAGGCAGAAGTTTCCCCTCCACTGAAAACTACTGTTTATCTGTTCTTTCTACTCTCTCTTATCTTTCTTGTTTTCAGCTTTCACAGAGTTTCTGTTCTGCGCCGACATCACAGCTGTAAATTGCAAATTCTAAATTCAATCATCCGAATAACTGGTGGACAGCAAGCGAGGCATGGGAGTACAATCTACTGAGAAAAGAAAGGAATACAGACATAGTCTTTGTATAAAGATGGAGGATGTGACATCTCTTTCACCCCCTAGTGGCTGGCTCCTGTATATGTTTTAAACCTGTCCTCCTCCATGTTAACAGAAGTGACATGGACCCAACAAAACAAAATCAAAGTAGACGTTAAATAAAACTTTGTCAAAAATTGGTTTCTCTCATTTTCCTGTGATTCTTATTTCATTCATTTTAAATTGTTGCATTTTACCTGAATAAAAATATCTCTAAAATCGACTAAAGAAAGTGTTTGGCCGGAAACATGTGAGATTATACCGGTGAAATCTAACAAGGTGGCTGAAGGTCAGGAGACAAACACTCACAGAAATCCACATAATAACAGAGAGAAGAAGAAGAAGCGTCTGTGGAATCACCTCCGTCCTCTAAACCCTCAGCTCGCCTCCTCAGATGCACTTTCCCCACTTTGTCCTTTGCAATCTTCGCTGTCGGGCTTCTCCGTCTTCACCATTACTTCCATGACTCAGTCCGTCTCGTCCTCCTCAATGGCCTCCTCTCCCTCTCTCCCTCTCTCTCTCTCTCTCTCCCTCTCTCCACTCCGTTGTGTCTCTTTTTTGTCTGTCACAAACACTCATTCCGAATTGAGCTGGACCATGAACACATTGCACAACAGACACAATCTGCATTTCAACGGACTGAGCTTCTTCTGATTTGTTGATTTACTGGTCAAACGATGTCTAGACAACAAGGTTAGAACCATATACTGGTTAGAACTGGGATGAATTTGTCTGCAAAGGTTTTTAAAGCCGACTTTTCAATGACGGCGGTGAATTTTAAAGTTTAATGTCAAAACACTGCAGTGTCATTGAAACAGTTTTATTGAGCCGAGACGTCTAAAGAACATTTACTTTGCAACTAAACGTGGCTCGATTTTTATCCCCGAGGCTATTCTGATTATTCTGACCCAGACAAAAACATGCCAAAATCATAAAAAGTGCAGAAATCGCACACTTAATCTGCGTGTTATTCAAACACAATCCCCCCAGATCACAGCCTGTAGAAGTCAGATATCCGGTGCATCTCCTGAGACGAAGCCGAGTCTTATCTTTGTTCACATCAATAGAAGCCCGGGGCTCAATCTCAGCGCGCAGCAGGATCTTTGTTCTGCTCATTGTCTGCATGTTCCACTCTTAATTCTTCTGTGAGGGGCGAAGACGCGACGTGTCAACAGATAGAGATCTGAATCAGACTATTATTAGATCTGCTTGAAACATCTGTAAAGTTGGAAGCAGCTACAACCTCAGGGATGAATTGAGTTATAATCTTTTTTTATTGGCTGTGAAGGAAGCAACTTTAAAGTTTGAGGGGCGATACGGCAGGATAGTGGTTTTATAAATTAACTTCTCTCACCTTTTGTGTTAATTTATGCAAAGGAAAAATATCTGAAATTAAAATTACGTTGAATTATTTGTGGAAATGATGATCCAGAGGAGAGAAAAATAAACATCTGGAGGTTGCTTCAGGTTCTTCATTCTCCCTGGTGGTCTTTTATATGGTTTCAAAGTGACACAAAGGGTTCAATGCTGGATTGTGTTTGAACGAGCCATCACCCCGACTGGCCTCCCTGTCCAACACTTCTCACACACACGTGGGAACACACACGTACATCAACACGCCGTTGCTCTCTGACCCCTGAGGTGTGGAGAGTGGCCGCCCCCCCGCCGTGCCCTCCTTAGCCGATTAGACTGGCCATGCATGACCGCCGCCCCCCCCCCCCCGGGCAGAAAACTGTCGTGTCCAATCCTCCCTCCATCTAAAACCCCATTTTCCCTGTTTCCTCCCTTCTCTGTCTGTCTGTATCTGTTGCTGAGCTCCACGGGGAGTCTGCAGGATTGAGAGGAAATGGTTCTGATCAGGGAGCGAGACAGATTGAGAGTGTGTCTGTGTGTGTGTCTGTGTGTGTGTCTGTGTGTGTGGGTGTGTAGAGCACAGTCGTATAAGTGATATAACATGTCTGGTGGAAACATGTTTTTTTGTATTTGTGAACGGAAGGGTTTTGTGTTAATGTCACTTTCACACATTTTGCACGGACGCTGCTGCTACAACTGAATCAGGTGATTACCTGGAAACCAGTTTGAGACGGGGAAGTGAGCTCATCCCACTAATTCAGAACCACTGAGCACTGCCTGCGACCTCTGACCTTCCCAGTGAGCAAACCACAGCGTGTGTCATTTCTTCCTCGTGGCATTTGGAAAAGAGATTTTCTTTTTTTTATCTAATGAATAACAGGAGGAAAAAAGAGCAGTTTGCCATTTACATTCAGACTCTGTTCCGAGTGAGGGGGGGGGGGGGGGGGGTGACGGAGGGAGCAGCATGCTGAAGGTGTTTCTAAGAAAAAAAGAGAAAATCCCTCCGAGCTTTGAGAGTGAGAGGAGATTTTCCGGCGCAAAGTGGTATCTTTATCCCTGTAATCAGAGAGATCCAACGGGAGATGTTTTGAGCCGCGTCCCTTCTCCTCCTCCTCTTCTCCTCTTCTTCATCCTCTAATCTCCATAAAAAGCTGCAGAGCCTCTTGTCTCACAAAGTTTGTTTCCTTCTAAAACAAGTAAATACAAAAAAAGCCTCTGCAGGCTGTGCACAACGTTATCCACACAACAACTACATTTAAAATGCATGAAGAGCCTGACACAGGGATTTATGTGAGGAGAGGGGAGGAGGAGGAGGAGAAGCAAGGGGAGGAAGAGGAATGGAAAGGAAGAGATGGAATCTAGGAGAGGAAATGAGGAGGGGATGCTGAGGAGAGGTAGAGATAAGAAAGGACAGAAAGGAGAAGAGGGAAGAGAAGAGGAGATGAGGACTAAACAGATGTGAGTGAACATTAGGAAATATGAAAGAATTCAAGGGACGGAAGAAAGGGAGGAACGGAGAGAAAGACAGAGGGTGAAAGGAGGGGAGAAGATGAGCAGACCGCCTGAGACAGAGAAAGACGGAGGGGAAGAACGGACACGAGGGAAGGAGAGAAGGAAAGAGGAGGTGATAGTGGATGAGAGCAGATGGATGAAGGAGAGGAGAAGAGGAGAAGGTAGGACAGAGGGGGAGAGATGATGGGAGAGAGGAAGGATTGGAATCAGGAGAAGATATGAGGAACGATAACACACACACACACACACACACACACACACACACACACACACAAACACACACACACACACAGAGAGGAACTGAGATCCAGTGTCAGGTTGAATCAGGCCTTCGCTCCGAGAGCCGGGACTCATCATCATCGCTGCAAATTATTTACAATGTTCATCTATTAGAGAGTTAATCTGTCGACAGATTCTGCTGACACACACACACACACACATACACACACACAAACACACAAACACAGGGAGTTGTTGTTGCACAGTATTGTTTCCCGCAGCCAGACACTAAACCAAATTAATCAAATTACAGACGCGGTAAATCTCATCTTTCATTTTCCAAAAAGAAGAAGTCGTCCGATTCAGACGTAACTCAACTGAAGCTCCAACAATCAACCCGTCTCCAGGAGGAGGATATTTACTGGAGCTCGTTAGGATGTCAAAGGAATCGAGCCTGCACAAAGAAGCTATGTCATCAAACGAGTGTTTCTAATATGTAATCCTCATATTTTGTGTATCAATGTATGGGTCAATGTACCAACTCCCAAAATTAAACAAATGTGGATAAAACAGCGACGTCGTAAATCGACTTCTCCTTTGAAACTTTTCTCCTTTGTTGTTAGTTTGAAACCAAACAAGAGTATTAACGTTAACTCCTGGAAACTTCTCCAACCAGAATCTCACTCCTCCTCCACTCATCTTCTATGTCTCTCTCTCGTCCTCGCTCTCTCCTTCATGATCGCCCTCAACCTGTTTATTGTCCGTCTCAGTCGTCTCGTCTCACGAGACGGGGGGGGGGTCGCGTCCTCGTCCACGCACACCTGCATGTTAAAGCACATTGTACTAACTGTGTCTGGATGAAATGTGTGTGAGTGAGTGTGTGTGTGTGTGTGTGAGAGAGAGAGAGAGAGAGAGAGAGAGAGAAAAAGAGAAAGAGAGAGAGATGCGTTTGGATTTACATCTTAATCAGCACGTCGGAGGGGCGAACAATCCTATTACTGCAAGGGGAGGACGGGAGGGCCACTTCACAACCCCTCCCTCTCTCCATCTCTTCCCCTCTCCCTCGTTTACCCTCGTTTAATCCCTCCATCCCTCTCTCTCTCCAACCCTCTCTCTCTTTCTCCATGACGACAAATGAATCATCTCTCTAATGCCTCGTAAGAGCCACACTTCTTCTTTTTTTTGGCCTTAATTCAGGAGGTGGAGAGTATCTTCCACTCCCCCCCCCCCCCCCCCCACCATCCTCCCCTCCTCCTCCAGACACAGACACACACACACACACACACACACACACACACTGTCCTCTCCACCTCTTCGCCTTTCACTATTAGCGCTGGAAAGATGAATGTGTTTTCTGCTCGCCGAGGATGTGAGGCTACATCCACACGGGAAGATACACACACAGATATGTACATGGCTGCACACACACACACACAAACACCCCCCCCCCCCCCCACACACACACACACTTATATATACACTCACTTGTACTGTATAGATGTACACTCATGCACACGCACACACACACACATGCACCACATAACAACGCTCCAAAGGCCATCATCATTCCTGAAAATGCTTTTCTCTCCTGGTTCTGATGCAGTATTGATGGATCACAGCGGCGGAGGTGCAGATATCGATTGAGGGAGAAAAGACGGGAACAGAGAAACACACTCATTTTAAGAGGGCAGCGAAAAAACAACCTGAACTGAGAGAAAATGGCCTAATGAGAAAGAATACAGGTGCCGGGGACCAGACTATAGCTGGTTCCACGTCTCTAGACCTGCTCTCGTGGATTTAACACCAAGTCGGACAGGCGGGGAATTTGAAAATCAACCGAGCTCCGCAGATTAACGCTTTAACTCTCAAGAGGTCGATGAGGTTGAAATGAATCTTCACTGAATGAACCGTCACAGGAGGAAGAATCACTTCCCTTCATCGTCTCAGGTTATTCCCACAGACACCAGAGTGGTTCTGTTCTTTAGAGACACGGAGTCTGGGACGAGTACAGATGAGTTCTGTCACAGCAGAGTAGAATCACAATGTTCCAGGGTGAAGTGGTGACCTGGTGTTTTGTGGCGTTTTGAGAAAATCGGACCTAAAGAGTTTCAAAACTATATTTTGTCTCAGAGCTCACAACTCAGGTTTCCAAACATCCACAAGGGTCGGCTGTTAATATGATTTATAGTCCCTGTCTCACAAACTCAAGCGTTTCAGATCCACACACTGTTTGGATTTCGTCCTTCAAAAAGTTAAAGGAAAAGTGAAAGAGTGACTCTGAACTCCCCCCCCCACACACACACACACACCTCTGTGCTGCCGACGCTGCTGTGGATCGAGTCAGTTCAAGAGAATCTGGGCTGGAAATAAAACCTGTTTTAACGACTGCTGGTCAGAGATCAAGTGAAACATCTGTTCGCTCTCTGTGAAAACGGTGAAACACGGTGAGGAGGGTGAGACGCTCTTTAAAAGAGCAGTGAACAGGAAAACGTGTCCCCGACTGATAAAAGTCATTATTAAAACAACCGGTGAAGAACAAAAAACTGTCAGAAAACGTGAGCTCCTATATTTTTTGTTATAGCTCCGCTTCCCCTCCAGTGAGATATTGGTCAGTGCTGTTTCAAGGTAAATCCTCGGCTGCAGGAGAGGAGGTGAAATCACAACAGCCTCAAATCCTCTTTGGTTTCCCTCCAGGCTTCAATCAGCTGTGGTGAGATAAGTCTCCTTCTGCCTCTCATGTCAAATAGAACACATGAGTGGTTGCAGATTTCATGTTTGACATTTTCCACAAAAAAACAACTTTAAAATAAAAATGGATGGAGCCTGTGTCCGCGTGAAATGCTTTTAAAAATCTCGGGATTGGAAAGGATGATTTTTATTTAACTCCACTGACTCTTCCTCCTGTGAGCGACTCCTCAGAGAGACAGAGCGGTGGCAGAGGAAAGAAGGATGTAGAGCGGCGGTTACGTTTGCTCAGCTGACGGAGCCGCAGGTGCTTCTCCTCCAGCCTCTGAGATAATGTGTGTGAGACGCTTTCTTTATTTCTACTAATCTTTGTAATGATAAAAAGAAAGAAGACAAAACAGCCTTTTTGTTAGAGCGCAAACAGAAACATGAGGAGCGATGGGTTTGTGTTAGCCTTGTTAGTGTTGACAGAGGTGTGAGTTATTGAGTTAATAACGTGTGCGATTGTGTGAGTGTGTGTGTGTGTGTGTCCAGTCGTGAGACACACACTCGGAGCCACAGGTGACTGCAGAGTAAACTGAGGCAGTTTGTGTGTGTGAGTGTGTCCAGGATGAATGCAAATGAGTGTGTGTCTGTGTGTGGGTGTGCTTTCATGTGTTTCTCATTTTTCTTCTGTGCCTGATTGAAGCTTTTGTGTTATCAGATCGGCCCTGCAGTGCTGTGTGTGTGTGTGTGTGTGTACTGTGGGTAAATCAGTGTTTAGCTGTGTGTTTTTCCAACAAACATACATTACTCCCAGGTCTCATAAATTTTCTTTATCTCCCCCTCTCTCCTTTCGCCCCCACTCTCTCCCTCTCTCCATCCATCCGTCCCTCCCCCCTCCCATCATCCCTCCTTCCCGTGCTGTATTAAATCCCCGCAATTGAAGAATAAATACGCTAGCATTAAAACACAAGATATGATATTGATTCATTCTCTGCTTTGAATAGCATTATGAAAGCGGGAGGCTGTCGTTAATCAGCAGCAAGGTGGGAACTGCTTCCCGTGGGCGGAGGCGTGCGGATGCTAGCGGCTGAGAGCTCATCAGCTTTACGACATAACGGCAGTGCTTTATGGCGGCGGTGGAATCATCGATTTATGCTGATGACTCTGCCCATGTTGTGTAATGCAGCCATGACACACGGTAAAGCTGGGATCAGGTAGGAGGAGGAGGAGGAGGAGGAGGAGGGGGAGGAGGAGGAGGAGGATATATACTGATGTAGGAGCTTTTACCGCCATTTAACATATGGAGGGGGAGAAAGAAGCAGGAGGCAGTCGACCATCTCTGTTCAAAGATATTTTACTAACACGTGGAGGAATAGTTTTTTGGGTTATCAAGGAAGTGATGACAATAGAGATAGAAAGAACTGAAGATGTGTCTTGATTGGAGAAGATGGCGGCCTCTGTGTTCCAGATACCTGAGCATCGAAAGTCGAGATGTTTATGTAGGATTTGTTATTTTAAATTAACACTGAGCTCCTCATCGTCTGAGTCGTTCTTCTCCTAAGTAAACCAAACCTGATTGGTGGGGACACAACAGGGGCTGCTTCCTGTTTCCTGTTTCCTGCTTCCTGCTTCCTGCTTCCTGTCTGAACACGGCGTGGTGGAACAGGCCGATGACGACTCTCTCAGTTTCTCTATTCTGCGCCCGTTCCCTCATTCATTACACAATTATGCTAAGCTGCACGCTCCACTGTGAACCAGATGTTGTGTAATTAACCTCAGTGTGAAGTTATCGTTCTGGCCCATTGTCTCTCACCTTCAAGAATGAAATGGAAACCAGGCTGAGACGCAGATCAGCTGGAGGAAGCCCCGGAGGCTCCGACTGGCACGTGAGCCGAGCCGAGCCGGGCCGAGCCTGGTCAACACGGAGCTGAAGCTAACTAAGCATCATGTGCTGATCGGCCTTTTGCTCCATTGTCTCCATCACCTTCAGCTCCGACTGGGAGAGGAGATGGATCCTCAGACAGGAGGGGAGATATGAGGAGGTTTTAAATTTGTTATTTTACAAACAAACCCCGAATTGAAATCAAATTAAAATCAATACCTGAACTTTACTTTTACTTAAAGGTCGTATTTGTATGATTTGTCTTGCTGTGTCTTTACGGGAGTGGCTGGTGGTGAAAGTCGATCACCGAGAGCTTCAGGCATCGTTGTGTTTACGAGACAAAAGGTTATAACACGTCCTCTGAGCCGCGCCACGTCTGGAGAGCAGGACGCTCCGGTGACTCATCGGACAAGGAGGGGACGGCTCGAGGATAATCTCTTTAAACAGAGTCTACATTGGAATTTTCTAAATCTGAGGACGAGGGGGGACATCCTTGGTTTGGACGCCTTCTGATTTTCAACTTATTCACTGAAATGAATGACGAACAAGGGAAATCCTCAAAATATTGTCCGTTGCACCCAGTTGCTGATTTATTATCAGACGACAGCCAGTGGGCTCTGAGGTTGAGCCGGGGGCTTCCTGCTCACTTCAGTAGAAACAAAAGAAAAGTGTGACGTTGACTGGGAACAACTTTTTGTGAGGAAAGGACAGAAGTTCGGTGCTGACCTCATAACTCCTAGATTGGTTAGTAAACAGCTGTTTATGAGAAACCTGCTCCATCTGAATAACAGATGGACACAGAGGTTATTTGGATCCTATGTGCGTGGTCAGCGTTCATTTCATTGTAGTATTTTATTTGATGTTTTAATATATGATGCTGAAGGTTATTCAAATGATGAATAAAACAAAAAGTTGTTTAAAATCAAACGACTTTCAGACTTGACGGACATTTTGAATGGTTTTCCAGATCCATTTGTTTTTGTGCAGCGTGATAAATGAGGGTCGAGCTCTCTCGGCCTCTCGTTCACAGTGAATCTCCTGGAACATCTGTCTCTGGGCTCCACGGAGGCTTCAGAGGACAGAGGGGGCTCAGGTGTAGACGTGTTAACAGATTCATAACGTGTCCCTGCTGTGAGGATTCTTACTGTCCACTATAACCATCACATCATCTGCCCTGTTACACTTTCTGGAGAAGAGAAGGCAGCACATCGTTGATTTACAGAAGTGAACAGGAAAAGTGTGATAAATAAAAGTGTAGAAACCTTTTAATTGGGTAATGCCATCTGTAAACTTCACAGTGAGCGAGTGGACGTGTTGATGAGGTTTCTAACACGTGACGGACGTGAAACTGGAAGAACACAAATACCTTGAGTTCATATCTGACAACAGCTTGTGAGGCAATTCTAGAAAACGTGCATATTCATGTCCCTGCGTCCCACTGGACACTGGACACACACTCGCTATTCACAAAGCAACGTGAAGCAGAAAACAGAGGTGACACGCCCCCCCCCCCCCCCCCTCCCCTCAGGAGAAGCACACATCAGATTTGACAGTCAGACCCTCACTGAATGTAACACTCATGTTGCAGCATGTGCACAGAAACCTCTTGGGGGGGGGGGGGGGGGGGGGGGGGGGCGGCGCTGGAGGACCCTTCAGGGCCGCTGGGTGAAGCTGAGGATCCAGTGTGGTGGTGAATCACACACAGAGAGAGAGAGAGAGACAACCACTGAAACCAGATGTGTTCTCTCCTCCCTCCCTCCACCTCTGTTGGAGTCAGCACGTTCCCGAGGGGGAAACCTGGATCCTGTCGTGTCGACTTATTTTGTCTCCAGCTCCTACATCGTGTAATCCAGCACCATGAAAAGACCTTTTGTTGACGTCAGAACATGAGCTGAGCAGGTTTTGATTGGTCACAGACATCGTTTACAGGACTGATCCCTGCAGTTATTACCTCAGTGCAGGAGGTTATGGTTTCACTTCTTCGCCTGAGCACCAGATCCACAGAATACAGAGCGCACAACTTGCTGGTGCATGCACAACTGCAGCTGAAACTATAAGGGTCTGACTGTCTGCATGGATGGCGACGACTTTATGGACGATAACATGAGTGCACACATGGCATTAATAGAGATCTCTGCTGTTATTTAAGATGAGCATATTTAGCGTTAAAATGAAAAACTGGACAAACTTGTTGTCTTTAGTATTGATCCTCTGTGTGTGTGTGTGTGTGTGTGTCCATGTTTTTGTGTGATTTCTCCGACCTGCAGCAGCTCCTCCTGGTCGCCGCCCACCTCCAGCACCACAGCCACCGAGGCGAAGGGACGACTGGCCATCTGCTGTCGCTCTCTCATCAGCTGCTGCAGAGGGAGACAGAGGCAAAACGGGACTTTAAATCGAATACGGCATTTTGGCAACACAGTGCTGGAGGACAACAGTGCAACGTGGACATCTGCATGGACCAAAAAGAAGATTAAAGCCTTGCTCATGGGCGTGTAAATCCTGCAAATGGTGCGTTTGTGGTGATGATGTGAGATGCAGGAGAAAAAGAGCGGTGAAACGATGGAAGGAGAACGTGGGTGAAAAGAAATCGGAAAAACGAGTGGGTGAGAGAAAAGAAGTCGAGGAAACGGGGGTCAGGACAGAAGGATGGGAGGAGGAGCGAGAGGAGAAGATGGGAGCACAGATCAAAGTGAAAGAGGAGGAGAGGGGGGAGGGGGGTGGTGGAGGGACGGAGGGAGGAGGAGGAAGGAGGGCAAACTTCAATTAATGACGAAAAGTTAGCTGAACAAAGGCAAACGGCGAGGCCTCGATCAGCATGAGGTCCAAACTCCCCGAGTGAAAACACAAACAGGGCATGATGAAAAAAAAAGAGAAACATATCGGGAACACACAAACACAAAATCACCACAAACAGACAAACACAAAGTCAAACGCAGAGTCGCTCTGAGCAGCGGGTGAATATGTACCTGAAAAAAAACCACTCTCAATCCAAAACCCTGATTTCCATTTCTCTCCACTTCACTTCAGATAATGAGCTTTTGTTTCCACATTTAGCTCCGAGGTGGCCACCTGCTCCGTGCACAACAAACTCATTCCTGCCCGATAACGTGCCAAAGCTCTAATCATCAGTATGTTGCTCGTTGTTTCGGTTGAAGGTCTGTCTGATGCAACTACACACAAACACACAGACACACACACATTAATGAAAGCAGAGAGAGAATCTATGCTGCTGACTGTGACCCTTCAACAGGGGAGAGAAACTTGGGTTTGTTTACAGCCTGCAGTGACCTCTGCACACAACCCAATCCAGTCATTAGAAAAACTGGCACAGACGGAAGAGCGAGAGAAGTGAAAGAAAGAAAAAACCAAAGACTCGTGTTGGAGATGAAACTGTGACGTGATGTTTCTGTGATTCTTGTCATCCTCTGCTGCAAATGATCCAATTAAAACAAGTCAAAGACAACAGAGAAAAGTCTGATAAATGATCAACAAGAAGCACGAGCAGTAAAATATCAAATCTTATACAAAAATATAAACATAATGATAATTATAATTACTTTGCTCGTTATAGCACCTTTCAGTGTATAAGGCTGTTTTCGAGAGTTGAGAAACAAGGAGAAAAACTAAAACTAATCAAGTACAGAAATATAAAATTACAAATGTCAGCCAGGCGTAAAGGAAGAGGAGGTGAAAAGTCCTTTACAGGTCCAGAGACAGGAGACTGGACTCCACTGGGAAGGTCCCAGACCGGAGTCCTGCAGCTGTGGTTTAATGGGTAAAAAATACAATTATATGAATTCAAAACAGGAAAAACAGACGAGTGCAGGACTATGGTTCAGATGAGAGGTGACCAACGAGGGGACGAGGGTGAAGTCTGCACACTGAGGCACCTCCTGCACACTGAGACACCTCCTGCACACTGAGGCACCTCCTGCACACTGAGGCACCTCCTGCACACTGAGGCACCTCCTGCACACTGAGACACCTCCTGCACACTGAGGCACCTCCTGCACACTGAGACACCTCCTGCACACTGAGGCACCTCCTGCACACTGAGGCACCTCCTGCACACTGAGGCACCTCCTGCACACTGAGGCACCTCCTGCCCACTGAGGCACCTCCTGCACACTCAGGCACCTCCTGCACCCGAGCGTCTGCTGCAGAGAAAAGGCAGAGCCGACATCAACTGGCTGTCAGGTGTTGTGCTCGTGTGCCGCCGGCTGCTCGCCTGCCAGTGTCAGACTCTTTAAGCATGAATGAATCCTACACCTGTAGCTACATCAGCACAACTGCTCCACCAGCAGCGCCGGCACTCGGGCTAATGTGATGTCTTCTCTTGTTAGCTGTCACCCGCTACGCTAACACGCGCTCGGATGACAGCGTGTGCTCGCTAGCGACGCCGGCGGCCTCCTGCAGGTGTCACGTTGCATTTGCAGGCGCTCAGGTGAGGAGGTGTGGGAGGACGGGGGGGGGGGTTGTGATCTACCAGCTTCACATCAGGTGATAACACATTTTTAAACCTTTATGAGTGCATACAGTTCTCCATATATTAGTGTTTAATTGATCATTTATCAGTTACTCGCAGTTCACTTCTGCAAGCTTCTGCACAAATGTATATTTTTGGAAGACAATCTTTCGTTTGAACTTTTGATAACTGAGATACACATTTTTTTTTTTAAGTACTCACTACAGACAAGTTTTATCCCCAGGAAACCCCTCGACTTGTTTCTTCTGTCCTTGGTTTCTTTTATTAAAGTGGCCTTGGCTACTTTGAGCAGCTCAGATAAATCAAAGTTCTTATTATTTTTATCAAAATCTCATCCGGGCTGTAATTTGTTTTGTTTAAGCCTAAAATACCACTTTTACATATGCATACAATTTATATTTTATTTTGTAGTTGTCAGGGGTGCCTCTTCTAAAGTAACTTTGGTGCACAGGTGGTTGTGTTGTGTTGTGTAACCGACACTGTGTATGAACATTGTTTGGGTGCATCCATGTGTGAGTTTGAGTCAAAGAGGTGTTTGCTCATCTCTCTCCTCCCTGAAGCTGCTGCTGCTCCGTTAATGAGATTAGACAAACTGGTCAAGGTGAGCCGGGTCACAGTGTTGTGTGTGTGTGTGTGTGTGTGTGTGTGTGTGTGTGTTGTTACCTGATAAATCAGTCTGGTGTTCAGACATATAAAGTGGGGGGAACATTCAGCCACATGTTCAATTTAGACTTAAGTCACTTTGATAATGTCGAAGTGTGTGTTGGGATATTTGTCGTCACCCCATGCAAACGTAACGCACTTTCTTTCTTGTTTGAGTTGTAAAAAAACACTTGTGTGTGTGTGCTCATGCATGTGTTGTGAGTTTAATGTCCCCTTTGACAAGGACGATGCAGCGGCCATCTTCTGTCCGCCCGTCGGGCTGTAAATCAGCCATAAAACGGCTAATTGACTCTGCTGTGCTGTAAACAAGCAGTGCCACATGCACCAGACACCCCCGACCGGATGACAAGAGGAGGGGGGGGGGGGGGGGGGGGGGTGTCCAGACAGGGAGATGTGCGTGTCTGTGTCTGAAGTACAAAGAGTCAAGGGTTCCAGACGGACGGCTGGATTTCAAAATAAACACCAGGAAGTGAATATTTCCAATGAGCCTTTTGTCGATTCCTCCGCTCCACACTGAACATCCCTGTGTATTCATCCCCGAGGGGGGGTTGGTGGGGTTGGGGGGGGCTGACGTCCACACATCATTTCACTCGTCCGTCCGTCTCGACTGGACGGACCACGGATAAACAGCCAGGAGAGAAACGGGCGAGCTGCAACAATGGATCCAATCACATGGTGAATTACACAGAACCCGGCTCGACCACAGTGGCACCTGCGAGATGAAATTGCAGCTCCTGTTAGACGGACTGGAAATATCTGTAATGTGCTGTTTGCTGATTGTGGTTTGCCCCCCCCCCATGCAAATGACTGGTTTCACAACACAACAAGTGGCTGGCCGCTACTATGGCACCAATTAAACTCCCCAGCATCTCTGCGAGGGGGAAACGAGAGGGAGCACATCTGCGAGCCTGAGTGTGGGTTTGTGTAGGGTTTTTTGTGTAGTGTGTAGTTTTGAAAAGTTGAAAAATTGGTTTCTTATCCTGCAGCATGAACATTTGTGTAAATATATACACAACAACGCTCAGATTAGACGAGCAATTTGACAGTAAAATGGAGCAGCCTGTGGATTTTTCGTTTTCTCACGCTCCTGCTGCACTAAGGGGGCGTGTCTGGCAATTCACTGGGTGAGCATTATGCAAATGTTGGGTAGTGTGATGTCACGATGATGTGGGCGAGTGATTCAGGAGTTTCAATGTTTTCTGTGGAAGTGGGGGACTTTTTTTAACTTTGCAGAACTTGTACAACAACTCTTAATGCTGCAGCACGTCCTTCCAACAGTTTGGGATCAACTGGACAGCGCCCCATGCACATAACCACGTCTATAAAGGAAATAAAATCTGTGTTGAAGAAGTTGATCTGCACAGATATCTGACCTAGACATAATGCAACATCAGCACCCCCGGCTCCTGCAGTCCATCTGTAACTTAACCGGAGGCTTTAATCAATGCCACGGGAGGCTGCAGGTTTAGGTCTGATTAATGTTTTAATCAGAGATCTGAGAGAAGCAGGCATTTCTGGACAGGACTTTTATAACTCTCAGGCGCATGCTTCACAGGAAATGTGGACAGCGACTGTCAGAGTTTAAATATGTCAACGGATGAGCAGGGAGGAGTTATAACATCACAGTGACGTCCCTCGTTGGAACTGACTGTAGTTAAAAAAAGTTTCTGCCTCAAAGTAAGTGCGAGGAGAAGAAAGAAATGAAAAGGGGGAGTGTGACAGTAGAATTCACAGATCAGCAACAAAAGTAGAAGGGAAAATCTCATGTGAAAGTAAAATCTGTTCAATATAACAAATTACACTGTCACTTTGTTGGATCTCAATTTTCAGAATGTAGCCTATAACAGAATTCTTTATTGGATCCTGTTTAACCATCATGGATCTCTATATTATGTATTATTGAAGGAATCTGTGTGATTCCCAAAGCCGACACCAGGCCAGGTATGTAATCCCCACAGTGTTAAAATACTTCTTGGCCCAGAGATTTGACCAGAATCTTAAAGAACTATCACATCGACCTTATTTTGTCAGAAACCTTCAGACATTTCCGTTTAGTCTGAACCTAAATATCAGGTGTGAAAGGTTCCTCAGACCAGAACAGGACACAACGTTAAATGATCTTCAGAGGGCATCCGTCAGCTTCAGGCTTCAGTTCACACCCCGTACACACGTCATCCATGTTTCAGCCTGACAGAGCACAGAGTGTCCAGAGGCTACAACAGTGACCCGAGTCTATTTTCTTCCAAATTATGCCCATAATGACATTAATTGTAGATTAGATCTTGGATGCAAGTCAAAATTCTGAAGAGTGGCGCCCATGCTGTTTCTAAATGGGACTAATGTGGACATTAATGTTTGCATCTGCTGCTATTTCGCTGCCAGTAAAATTGCTTTTCCAAATAGGAGTGTCAGAAGCGAGTTTCTCCACGACGATTCACTCGGGCTCAGGCTTTCCCCAAAAACCTAGAAAACACAATATATCACGAGCTATTCAAACCAATCGTCACACTCACAAACATGCAGAGACACAAAGGTGCAAAACTTTCAAGAAACACAAAGAGATCATCGTCTGGTAGCAGATCACTCTTGGCGCCCTAAGATAGACATCTACACAAACAAAAGCACAGAGACACACACAGATTCATACAACCATGATTGATGCTGATAAGAACTCAATTATTCCCTCATTATGTGGCTTTTGAAGCTCAATGCTGTGACTGCACACAGATAGGATTTGCAGCTTTGCTTCTCGGCATAAAATATGATCCGCGCTAATAAATGAAGAGTGAAAGCATTGAAGCAGAGAGTCTGCAGGGACGCCACTGGTCTGATTGTTGGACACAATGCAGCTGCCTCACAAAGGACTCTCACATGGGTGCACTTGTGGATTTACATCATAAAAACACCTGGAAAAAATGCCAAATCTGTCTGTGGGATGAGTTCGGGCGAACAGGTGTGAGCAGAGAAAGGCCGATTCAACAACGAGAGTCGCACACACACACACACACACACACACACACACACACACACACACACACATTCCTCTGCCTTTGGATTGGTATGCCAGAGGGGCCACAATCGAGAGGCGATAACAAATCTCATTTCCGGCGTGTTTGCCAAGTTTCCAGACGACATTTGTCCGGCGGCTGAATGTGGTGAGTGGGATCTAAGGAGAGTAAACAAGAGCACAGATATCTTCCACTGATAGAGCCCAGTACTCCCAATAAGCTTCCAACACACCGTCACGCAGGCTGGACCTCGTTCAGTGGGGGCTGCGAGACAAAGGCAAGGTGACACACACATGAAGTCCATGATAGATTCTGAACTCAGGGGGTGAAGCCGTCCTTGAGCATCATGTTCTTCCCTGCTGTCCATTTGTATGTGTAGTGCACATTAGTATTGCTCAGGGAAACAGAAGATTCTCAGGGACCTTAGAAATACACACCCAGCCTGAAGGAGAAGAGAGAGAGCCAACTTGGATGTGGAAAAGTTGAGTGAATTTTCTCCTCTCGCAAAAAAAAATGTACTTGTTGGCTGAGTTTCTGCAAAAATAGAAGCAGTTTCAATGATGCAAATTGAAAGTTGTTTTTTGTTTTAAAGCCAAGCATGTATTTAATAAGCACAGCACCAATGTGAGCGTGTTTTGGAAAGATGAAGCCTCCGACAAATCACAGCTCTGGTGAAGCCTGCAGGGGTTTTAGATTTTTTTGAAACATATTTTTCCCACAGGCAGCCATTTGTTTCCCATCAGTTTCTGCACAGCATGAAAATCACGTCACATTCTCCTGGAACTTGAGATTGAGTTGTGTAATGACAACATTACACAAGTGTGTATTCTATGTTACACTACCATGAATGAGAGCATGGCTTGCATTAAGCAGGGAGGGTGTCACAGATTTGTTTTGCGTTGCCTCGTAAAAACAAGGAAAGTGTCAAACAAAAACACACACTTTCACTGAGTCACGTGATACAACTGAACAACATCTGTAAAGAACTTGAAGCAATGGAAACCAGAGACTGTAAATACAGATGGAAGACCCTACTCCACTTCCTCCTGTTGTGAAAACATGAACAGAAAACATCACAGGTTTGAGTGCAGCCAATCTGTCTCACATGTCCCAGCTGCTAACATGGAGCAGGCAGGGTGTATGACCTATGCTGCCCTCAGCCACCAGGGGACCACTCAGCGGACGTCTCAGCCAGTTTTAAGATCATCAAATTACTAATTAAAACCAAAATGGTCAGAAACAGAAGAAATAACCAAAATGGCACAAACTATCTATGGTTGAAAAAATGTATTTAACATGAACTGTGACTTTTCAGTTTGGTCCACGTCCCAATAACATGGAGGAGGAGGGTTTTATGGCCTCCTCATCATCATATAGAGTCTATGGTGAAAAGCAATCACTGCCTGAAATTGTCATTAATCTACATCCAAAAATCCAAATCACAGCAGAGAGGTTAACAAATCATCAGCATTGAGGTAAGGTGCAAAACAAATTGACTAAAACTCTGGTCCCTTCAAGGTCTGGAGAAACCAGCGCTAAGTGATTGGAGAGGTGCTCATGTGCTGCAGGAGAACAGGATTATCAAGGTTAGGATGAGGCGAGACGTTCTCGAGGGCTAAATCGAGGGAGCCACTCCAAATGTCGAGGTGCATCTTAAACATCGGTCCGCTCTGGAAGCTGCATCAAAACCTGGCCCTTAAAAAAAACAGCTCTACGACAGATGGGGGAAACGACGCACAACCAGAGCCTGAGTGAGCACGACAACCTGTTCGCAGAGGAACATCTCGACACATCCTGGCACCGTGCTAGAACCAATCCCCATCGATTTGGAGAGCTAATTAGAGAAGGCCAGAGAGACAACGACAGGCAGAAAAAAGGGCTTATAGATTGTGGGGCTTGTAGCAGTTACCCTGAACAAGGAAGACACACACTTGTATTATGACCGATTCACAGCTAACCGCCTGGCAATTACTGCAAACACTTTGACTGCGGAGGGAACAGACAGCGCGGAGAGACAGAAATATTCCAGATCAAATAGAACCAAAAATAGGCCAAATCATTTGGGTTTGCAAGAAACAAAACTGTGAAATGCGTACACATGTATATTTTGATAGCCTGAACACTTTCAGAACGGATCCCCGGCATCTGAGGCGGACAGCTCTCTTTCTACTCGTGCCAGAAAATGGCTTTTCTACCCCTGGATCACAAGATTGTAACACAACAATTTTTAGAAACACACACAACACGGGGCCTTCGTCTTATGTGTGACTGTACAGTTTTAATCCCAGATGCTTTTCACTGCACCTCTCCACCGCCTTTAAGTGTTGATATGAGCTGCTTTCATTTATTCAACCCTGAGGTTTGTTTAAAAAACAGATTTATTGTGTGTGTTTTTTTAATACAATACTCTTGTGAGTCATGTGCAGAGCGGAGGAAAGATTACAGAGACTCTTCCAGTTTACATACGTACGTAAAGTTACTACTTTATTAAGATCAACTAATAAATATGAATGCACTCAGAGTCTCCTGCTGCATGAGACATGTGCTAAAAGCATCAAACGTTCTAATGCAGGATTTTTGTAATTGTCAGTGTTACTGGTGTTACTGGTCAATGGTGTTCAGGTAGACACAGATCCCCTCCATCTGTTTGAATTCCTTTAGAGAAACTAAACTTATCATCGGTAGTGTTCCACGTTCATCAAATATAAACTCTTATTATGGAGTAAAGACATAAAGTGTCTCACATCAGAGTGATGGAGTCTCGACACATGACAAAAAGAGTCGACAGGGATTATGATAAAAACGTAGTGTCAAAGGACGCTAAAAACATTACGGATGTTTTGGCGGTCCAATGACTCTCATGTCATTAGGCTCGCTCTCTCTCTCTCTCTCTCTCTCTCTCTCTCTCTCTCTCTCTCTCTCTCTCTCTCTCCCTCTCTCTCTCTTCCTCTGTCCCTCAGCTGTAGTGACCACAGAGTTAAACAGTGTAGTGACCCGGTGCACTAAATCACCACCAGCTAGACAGTGGGCGAGGGACATGGATACAGAGAGGGGGAGAGAGAGAGAGAGAGAGAAAGAGGGAAGGAGGGAGAGAGAGTGTGAGTGCTTGAGGGAAAAGAAAAGTGGGCTGTTTCAAGGGGTCTTTCTTTATATCAAATCACATTAGCACCTCATCGTTGGCCTGCTCAGACAGGCCTCATCCATTCCCATTCTCCACAGGCCAACACACACACACACACACACACACACACACACAAGCACACACACACAGACACACAGTTACTGACCACGGAGGAGAAGTCGGCTGCATGTGTTTGTGTTCTACATCCATTTCCTCACGGCTGATATAAGCACGGTACCTGGCGCCAACTCTCCACTGACAGTCAGGTTCTCACTAGACTGGTCTATGTGTGTGTGTGTGTGTGTGTGTGTGTGTGTGTGTGTGTGTGTGTCTGTGTGTCTGTGTGTGTGTGTTTGTGTGTGTCTGTGCACCACACATTGTCTTCACGCGGTTCCCCAGGAAGCGGTTTAGTTCAGCCTCTCGAGCCAGTCGAGTCCCTTCACTTGGATATAAACACGAGTGAAGCCCCTTCACTCTACGACTGGATGAGTGCACCAGCAGCCAAGTCACATTTTTAACTGCAAACCTACGACATGATGTCATGAAATTCTCCTTAAATCTTTAATTAAAACATGTGTCTAACACATTTATTAACGTTGCACAGTATTTATAACTGCTGGTTTCTCCTGCAAATTGTTTTCAACAGAATGCAAGTGTGTGGTGGTACGTTCTGTCCAGATCTGTCATTATGTCTGTGGCCTCATGTCTGTGCCTTGAAAGATTAAATCTTATATCCCTTTGACACACACACACACGCACACACAGACACACAGGCCCACAAACAAACACACACACATACACAGTCCTTTGGTTTCCTTGGGAACAGTGCTTATCCTGTCCATTTAGTCCATTTAGCCGTGTGTCCCATTAGCATCAACCTCCCATCTGTCTACCAAACCTCCAGAGGGGCTCCAGCGTGTGTGTGTGTGTGTGTGTGTGTGTGTCTGCATAAGTGACTGATTGCATGTGCTCGTGTTCATGAACATAACAAACAGTGTGTGTGTATGTGTGTGTGTAGGTTCCGATCACCCCTCCCGTCCATAAACTAATCAAATATCAGATTAACGCTCATCAATTCCCACCTGCACCAGCGCCGCCGCTCATAATCATTATCTCTGACCTCTCTGGTTGGCTGGCTGGCACCCGGCCTATCCACCAATTACACCACACAGCTGACGGGCCAGCTGAAAGACACTTCCTGCACCCTGTCCAATTAGATTGCGTCAAGGCAGCGACCTCAGCCGGGATAGGTCGGCTGAGGTCGTTCACCCCGGGGTCAAGGAGAACGACTCTGATTGGGCGTCGGGGAGCAGACAACCACACAGACCAACCTCTTCTTAATGAGATCATTACATCTTCATGATGGAGTAATGCGGGCGGATGTTTAATCATTCGGAGCCTAATTCACTGTCAAACATGATTCTATCCACTTTGAAACAACTTCACGGCTCCGACGTGGGCGCGAAGGGGGGGGGGGGGGGGAGTGAAGGACAAGGACATAAATGTGAGGACTAATGGTAAATAGAATGAGGTGGGAATGTAGATGGTGAAAATATGAGCTGCCATGAATGCATATACCCTCTATTAAATATTTTCATTTTCGAGACTTGTGAGAAGCTCCAGGTCTGTTTGTATTTTGCTGTAAAACTTCTCCTTGACCTTCGTGTTGTCGACTCTTTTCTGCTTCAGTTGGAAACTTCAAACTTTAATGAAGCGTTGACATGCATATGAAAATGCACACTTTTGGAGAGTACACCAACATTTTGCAATACCATTAAAAACAACAGTATTTATCTAATAGATTGATAATCATACTTCGCTGTAACAGTTGTTTTATGCTCCTGATAACATCACTGTGTGAATGGTGGTTTGTCTATTTGATAATTCAGTCTTCAGTATGGTCAAATGTTTTGATTTTGATTTGTTTTATTCTTTCATAACAAAGAAAAATATCATCCATCACCATATATATATCACTACATCACAGATCTTAATGGAAATTGGCTGCTCGTACACTCTGCACATCTTCAATCTGGTTTTCACTTATTCCTTTTGTACTTTAAGTTTCTGTCTCAAAGCAAATTCTCAAAAACGACCTGACAAGACACCCGACTCCTATTCTCCCTCTTTCCCTTTGTCCTCCATCCCTCTCTCTCTCTCTCTCGGTGCCAGTTGAACCCGGGTGCAAACCTGCAGAGCCCAGCACTCCTCAACACAACAGGGGCCCCATCTCATTAACAACAGCCTCAGCTCGCCAATATGTACACAACTCATGAAATGGGCGTGCGTGTAAACTAACACTGTGTTTGTGTGCGACTGAGGAGTCAGCAACTTTACCTCATCTTCACCTGGCCCTCATCTCAAGATCTTTTTAACAAGGAGCCGGTCAATCAATGTCTGATCGATAACTATCTGGAGCCTGCCAACGTGAAGGTGTGTGTGTGTTTGTGTGTGTGTGTGAGGCTGAGTAATTTAGACATCTCGGTATAGGTGCAGATCCTGTCGGGCCCTCGTTTCAGCGCAGTGTGCCAGCTGTAATGAAAAAAGCAGGGGCGCCTTCAGACTGAGGTATCGCCCCTCCAAGAGGGAGAGCTGGGAGTGAAGGAGAAGTCAATAAAGTTGGGATAAACAAATATTCTGAGAGAGAGGAAGAGAGAGGTAGGAGGATGGTGTGAGTCAAAGAGCGAGGGAGGAGGGAGGGATCCAGGAGCAGAGTGAGAGAAGCCAACGGTTTTGCCAATAAACAAGCCAGCACAGCACTATTGCAGATTGCCATATAGAGCTTAAGTATACAGGAAAGAGGCATTAGAGAGACGGCCCCTTCAGACCAGTGCAACAAGAGCTGATCATGCATCTGTGTAGGTGCGTGTGTACAAGAGAGTGTGTGTAGATGAAAACAGTTTTTGATAAAGAGTTTGTGTGGGTGTGTGTGTGTGTGGGTGTGGGTGTGTGTCTACGTGTGTGTGTGTACCTTTACTGCATCCATAGGAAAGCAAATACAGCAGCAAACATATCTTAGCTAATGACAGGAGCTTAAAATACAAACAACAACAATAATAGCATCTCTCCTCTGACTCACGTTGATATAAGATACCTGCATGACAAACAAAGTCTGCAATAAGGAGATCGAACTTTCAAGAACTCAATATGTGTTTTAACTTCTCTTTTTATTTGATATTCTCAAATGTGCCCTGATTAACTTTTTTCCAAACAGTTGTATTGAGAATTAAAACATGAAATAAATCACTCCTCTGAAGAGTCATGATTTAACGTCTGTCATAATCATAATGAGAGCACGGAGCTCTTTAGAAGCTGCAGACACATTCACCTTCATGTTTGGTTCCTGTTTATCTCCACTGAGGTGAAAAGATGCTAATGTTGGAAATATATGAGAATCAGCTGCTCTCTCTCTCTCTCTATCCGGAACCAGTTTGTTTGAGCTCTATTCTTAAAAACAAACCAGTCTGTTGAGTTGCCTTCAGATATTTGGATCCAAACCAACAAACATATGCAACAGGAGTGGAAACAGCCTCAACGGTGGAGTTAATGACGATAATGAAAAAGGGTCAATTTGCCTTTTTCTTGCCACTGTAGCTTAAACCGATCATTTCTTTAACTTACTCTCCAATTTTACACGATTTCCTCTTCATCATCATGATCATTGTTGTTTTCATCACTCGTTGATACAGATTTGTTTTTTAATGTGAGTTGACAGGATGATTTATGAGAAGCCTCCGAAATGATCGATGTGAAATAAAGGTTGATGATGAAAGCGTGTGAGTGAATGTCTGCACGTCAGGTGTCCTCATGTGCTCCTTTCATGTTCACTTCAGCAGTGTGTGTGTGTGTGTGTGTGTGTTTGTGTGTGTGTGTGAGTGTGTGTGCAGCATGTGTGCCCATTGTTGTAATTTGTTGCCCTGCAGGTTTGAGTAGCGGCTCATTATCTGAGCTGATTCTTATCTGTCGTCCCTCTGGGCCGCTGCAATCACAAAATTATTGATTCGCTCTGCTTCCTGAAACAATGGATGGTGAATACAACCGTGATGGAATAGATTTCCAATCCGCCAGGTTGAGCTGCTCATAAAACTCGGTTAGTGTTGGTGTCAAACCACTGGTGTTGGTTCACGTTATTCTTCCTCTGCTGTACTTTTTCAAATCTCTTCATCTCTACTTCGAAGACACACTTCAGTCCCAGATCGTGTTTGAGATAGAAACACTAGAAGTTCTTCCCATGGTGTCATGTTTGACTCACACAAAAAGCTCACAAACTGATTTCCATGAAATCTATGGCGGCAGTGGGGGAGAGACGGGGGACTAGTGGCAGAGAGTGCGACTATGGGAAAAAATCCGACGGTGGTCTCTGGTTCGAATCCACGGAGTGACAACAAGAGCAACATACCTGGACGGACAACACCTGGACAACACCTGGATTTGTTCCACACGGTCAAAGTGCCTACCCCACCCCACTCTCTAAGTGCCACTGAGCAACACCTGCTCCCTGGGTCGCCGTGCATGGCTGCCAACTGCTCTGTGTGTCCTCCTGTGTACACCCTTGCATGTTGTGTGTGTGCATATGTGGGAATAATAAAGTGTATCTGTACTCCGAGAGAACATGTAAACAGACTGAAATTTGTAGTAATAATAATACTAATAGTAATTTGCACATTATTTTAGAACAAATTGTCTCATTGGACAATCTGAGGACATCACATCTGGGGCTCTCAGGCTGGATGTTGCAAACCAGAGAAGCTGGAAAAGGCAGAGCGAGGAGGCGGTAGAGAGAGGGAGAGAGAGGGGATGACAAATTCATGCTGTGATAAGACGCAGCTATTCCACATCACACCGACCTCAAACAGTGGGGGGGGGGGGGAATCAGCGTTACTCCTGAACGAGAGGGGTAGAGCGGCACCAGAGCAGAAGTTCTATATATACTGGGGAATAAACCTGGTGAGGGGAGGTGTGTGATGGGGCGAGGGGGGGGGGGGGGGGGGAGGGGGGGGGGCAGGGAGATGGAGGTGGAGATACGTACGCCGTCTGAACCGTAGATAAACTGAGATATAAAAAACAAAGTGCTTCGTGAAGACCAAACACTGAGGCTGGAAAAGGTATAGAAATGACGACCTTCTGTTTATAGGACAACCTTATATGGCAAGTGTAAAGGTGTTGGTTCAGAATAACAGTGCACGGTTAGTATTTAAACCCAATTTGGTGCTTACATCACCTGGGAGTTTATCTCCAGATTATTGAATCTTGAAGCTGCAGGGTCAAAGGTCAAATGTTAAGGAAAAGACACTTGTGGTAAGGACACAATTTAAAGCTATGTCTTCAATCTTTATTTCCAGGACAGGAAGGAATGCGTTACTGGGATTTCACTGCTTTGTGTTATTACTGTTGTGTATCGTCGTATCATATGTTTTACTCTGCAGCAACTTTCTCAGCTCCTTTCTTCCGATCCATTAAAAATCACATCTCTGATGCACTTCCATTCATCTCGTTAACTGTATCAAATCCATTGTTGTCTTTTACTGCTCACAAATCCCAGAATATAATAATTATAATAATAAAAAACCCTTTTCTGACATCAAGCTTAGATCAAACCATTTTATTTTGACACATCAAAGTTTTCTATTTGACACAGAATGAAAAGAGAAACATTACTATTTCTTTTATCTTTTAATAATTCTAGTGATCGTGTCTCTAGATTTCGTCATTAAAATATTCTGCCGCTTTGTGTTCACCAGACAAAATACAGCTTTACCTATTTTCTTTTCTCCCCTTTCTCAGGAGCTTCTACATAATCCTGCATAAACAATCAAACCAACCAACGACCCGGGGTGAAACCACAACCTCAATGGTCAAGGTAATAACCAGGATGTTATAAGCTCACTGACCAAAGCCTAATGTCTTCCTGTCCTATAACGGCTAGTTGTCTCTGTCTGTATTTCTCGGCGGCTCACTATAGCTTCAGCCTCAAAATCCACATTCATACCTGCATTTCACTGCAAACAATTGACCCCCAGAAGAGCAGCTATCGTTCCCGGTGATTGAAAAAATTAACCACAGGAAGAGCGAGCGATCTGAGCGATTGGGTAATTGACCGATGAGGAGCAGTTGTCCTTATGCCTGATTGGGCAATTGACTCGGGAGGAGGATTTGCTCTTGGTTTCGATTGGCCCGGGAGGAGTGGGTCCGCTTGAGAAAGCCGCTGAGTGTCTCTTCAAACAATCAGGAGCAGATGTCCGCTCTCCACTCGGCTGCAATCAGCTTCCTTCCTCCGTGCGTCCTCAGCTTCTTCAGGTCGTGTCCCACTGTCTCCCCTTTGTATGAGGAGCTGACCACAGCAGCAAGTCACCGTACATAAACAACAAACTACAGTCGACTAAGCAATCCACCACAAAAAGGACCCCTGTGTCCGGATCTGTTTCCATTGATGCTATGCTAAAAGTTTTTTAATATATGGAACAAATGTTTCTCTGCATAGATAATAAATAAAGATGGGGAATGTGAGTTTACTTCCCCCCATTGTACAAACGCTGATGTCTTACAGTTTAAAGTCTGTGCTTAGACTTTTTGGTCCGTCCCATCCAACAACATGGAGGAGGGAGGGTTTGTTAGCTATACTACACCGAGCCACCAGGGGGCTTCGACTTTGAGGTGATAATACAGCTGTTGCTTCAACTCGTTCTCTTCCGTCTAAGTGGAAAAACAGATTAGATGAAACAGCTTCAATAATTTAAATATTCATGCTAATGTTGGTTGGATGGTTTTTAAAGTAGCTTTTAACTGTTTCATGACTTATTGTCTTTGATGCTAAATAACGTTTTACTTTGTCAGTGTGGAATTACATTTTCTCTGTCTGTCATTTGTAACAGCCTTTTTAAAAGGTTCTTTATGAATTGAGTTATTAATACTATTGTTTTTATACATAAAGACATATTAGAAGACCAACTGGTTTAATACAGCTTTAGCTTCTAAATCCAGACATTAGTCTAAATCAGCCCAATTCATATTTAACATTAAATAACATCAAGGACTGAATTCCTGAGGATGAAGCTTTTTTCTTACAATTTATTTCAACACAAATGAAAATGGCCTCTGCTCCCTCAGCGTTTAACCTGTGGCCGGAGCGTTTAGCTGGTGATGAGCTCCATCCCCTGACCCCTGACCCCTGACCCCTGCACCTCTACACCTGAGGCACAATGAGGACGCAGCCTCGCAGACGCTGTAACAACCTCACATCCTGACTGGGAGAGATACGGGCCGGCCACTCCTCCGCCGCTGTTTATAACCTATCCGCCGACCAGCGAATGGGGGGGTGGGAGGGGCATCAGCCGTGCCAAGTGTCTGTCACAGCTCGCCACCCGCCGCAGCCCGTTACAAGACAGATAATGATGCGTGGGTCACAAACCACGCCTCGCCGCACCTAGTGAGATGTTCCACAAAGAAGAGGGAGCCCACGGTCATATATCCCTCATCCACAGAGGAGCTGCACACTCACACGGTCCAGCGCTCGCGTTCGAAAGCTCCTTTAGCCGATAGCCGGCTGGACGGACTGGTGACCATGGAGGAGCTCAGAGGAGATGTGATGGGAGGTCACAGGGATTAACAGTAAAGCTCTGGGTGGTCGTACAGTTGGAAACAGGCTGAACTGGTGTAATAATGCTGCTTCTAGTTCTTTGTATAACTTTTTATATCGTCTGAGGTCAGGTGAAGAGGATCTGTTTTACTACAGGGAGACACCTCAGGCACAAACCACGAATTTACATTCATCAATAAATTCATGATGCTTCGTGTCTCTAGCAGCGGATGAGAGGTTACCTCCCTTCTTCTTTCTTCTAATCTGACTTTAATTGCGTTGTGGTCTTCTTTGTGAATCTGTTATGTGGAGTGGAGGGTTAAGTGAATGAAGGAGTCTGGGTGGGCGGCTGTTAACGAGACGGCCTCTCGCTTTGTCCCCAGAGTCTCCTTCCTGGGTTTTGTGATTTTACATTTAATCCCGTTGTGCAACGCAGGTGTTTTTGTTAGCTAGCTATTTCACAAGTATTTCACTCATTATCAAGATGGTAACACACACATGGAAACGGTTGAGAACACACACAGATGATCTGATTTGTTCCCTTTGCAGAGACACAATCCCTCTTACGAGCTGAGAAATGCACAGTTACCAGTCCACCATCATATTCAGCTCATATTCAGCTGCATTATATCAATTTGCTCTCGTCTTTCTAAGTTTCATCTCCGTCTACAGCTTCTATGTGTAAGTCTCCTTTTCTTCAGCCTGAGATATTTGCATTCGAATATTACCCTGCTGAGTTTTTCCTCGGGGGCTGGCAGGAGACACTGGCGTTTGTCCAGAGCCTCTAATTTGAACATGTGTGTTATCGCTTACGGCCCCTCTGGATAATTGCAGATTATCTTTAGTTGAGTTCATGGTGCAGGTTTGATTCCCAGTTCCAACAGCCTTCTTTTAGAGACCAGTATCTGCCTCTGACCTCTTCCTGCGTCCATCATTTATCTCCGCGTCCATTCGTTGATATGTCCAAATCTGAAGTCCGTTATCTAATCTTTTATTCCTGCCTCCAGGAGAAACTTGCTCCAAGGACGTAACAGCCAATTAACTCAATAAACAGTTGCAGATGCATGATGCAGTTAAGAAAATACGAAATAGAGGAACTAAATGACTGCTCTATCACATTTCAAAGTACAGATGAGACATTTCTTATGATATATATGGCGTCTAACTTTATTATGGAGATATTTCTTTTCCGTGTCAAAATTCTCAAAGCTAGAGATCTAATTCTGTTATCAGAGTCGTCACATTCACTCCATAATAATGATTACAATGTCAAACTTACTTTGAATAATCTTTTGGATATTAAATTTCCTCATTTCTTGGTGGCAGCCGGGATGTGGAAAGCCCTGATGGCTAAAATGATAATAAGCAAGCTAATAAAGGGAGAGGAAGAGTATTTAGGCTGTCATGGCTGGCTTCTCAGCTGCAGGGGCTCTGTTGTTTGTTTTGAAGCACTAATAATGGCGGCGCAGTCTTATAATTATGAACTTAGTGAGGTGAGGAAATTACAAGAGATGAATAGACAGCGGGGGAGCAGACTGTTGGAAGTCTGCTCCTGACTCACTCCGGTGACGGGAGGTGGATATGAATGAGCTTCCTTCCAAAAACAAGTTATTCATCAGTGAGAGAAAAATGTTAACCTCTCGCAGAATAAGTGTTCATTTAGAGGAGAATCACACAAAATGGAATAATCTGTTTTAGGAGTATTGACTTTCTACAGAAAAGTCTGGAGGCCAGATGATAATAGAGTAGAAGTGGGGCAAATGATCTGGAAACTAATATTTATGTTCACAGCAGGTGGGAACCACGTTTGGTGTTTAAACTGTGTTTAACTCTATAAAAGCAAACGTAATGATACTTGTGGGTTTTTCTCCTCCAACTAAATGAAGCTGAAACTTCCCGGATTCGAACGCTGCCGTCTCGCACCACAGACAATGTAACTGTGAATAAAGATGGTCGACCCGTCTTCCCCTCAACTGCACAATAACCAAGTCAAAATGTTCTGGATACCGACGCTGTTCAGCCGCCATTTGAAGACACAGACTGAGTGGAGCCATGGTAAAGAGGTTCACACCCATTCAGGCGCTCGACCAATCAGGAATCAGTCTCATTTCATCATCAAATAACTAAATGAAACCAAATTGACCGGAAACACTTGAATCACTGTGATAATCACTAGTTATAAAAAACGTCTTGTTTGACATGTAATTTGACGTGTTATTTCAGCACATGTCCCGGATGCTGACATGGAGGAGGGTGGGTTTAAGTCCTATCCTACAGCCAGCCACCAGGGGGCAACTGAGACGATGCAGCTTCACTTTTGACGAGCTGTCATGTCGTCCGTTCTTGTTTACAGGCTCATTGGAGTTGGTCATGTTGGAGCTCATGTGAAGTGACTAAAATCTGTGAATTAGTAAAATAAACCAGGATTAAATGATGAGGCTCTTTGTTCCGCCCTCAAAGTTCAGAGGAGGTCGACCTGAGAATCTGAGTTCCTGTAGAAACCACAGCAGTAGATCATAGATGATGATGAGCATTTTTTAAATTGCAGAGCGTTTCCTGAGGTGTTGAGTATTAAGTCAGAGTAAAATGTGATTATCACAGAAGCTGCACTGTTTTAAATTAACTGTTTAATCATACTGGAAGTTTCTTGAGGAGCTGCAGGGAACGATTTACACCAGATTCCTTAAAACTTGAAAAGACTTTTCAACAGAAAACGCAAAACAAATGTTTTCACAAGCTCTGATCCACTGGAACACTGGGACATGTCCAGTTGGTCTCATGTTTTGGGGATGTACAGCTCCAGACAAGTTTAAGAGACAACTGCAGATTGTCTCTCAATTCTCCATTTCATTCCAGGGTCTATTCAATTCTGGGTATTGTTCGAGAGACCAAGAATCTTCATCGTAATTTAACAGATGCAAATAAACAGCAAAACCAGATAAACTGATAATGTTGCAGTGGCGATTCAGCTGTAAAATTTAGCTTTGGCTGCTCGACAATCACAGATTTCATTACATTATTTAGAAAATTATGTTAATACATTAAATATGACGTTTCTTGTTCTCCATAAAAGTTAAAACCAGTTTTTGGTGGACAAGGCAATTAGCAATATAACGGAGTGAGACATCAAATGAAATCTAAAAAAATTTAATGTAAACATGAATCGTTTCTACATTGTTTATTCTGTAAATTAAAAGTAAACAACGACGCATCCTTAAAAAGATCAACAGTCGATTGTTATTGGTCCATTGATAAATCGTTATTTCGATATACCTCACATTCACAAAACAACTCGTATTTAATGAGTCGACTCTAAACACAGTGTTTCTTCCTCCTTCTCATCACTCTCTCTCCCTCCTCCCTCACTAACCCTCCCACCTGTTTCACCTCCTCTCCATTTCCCTCCCTCTCTCTCTCCCTCCCTCGGCTCCCTCTCCGAGCAGATGGCGAACGAGTGCAGGAGAATTTCCCAGGGGGCCGTGGGAGGTGTTTCTCCAGCAGCGTGTTTGTGTATAATCTGTGAATGTGCGTTTGTGATCTTAGAACCTTTGTTTGCGTCTGCGGCGCCGACAGCTGCTGCTGCTGCCCGGGCTTCCTGTCCGTCAGCCAATCGCGATGCAGCTCAGGCCACAACCCTGAAACACAGTCTCACATGCGTCTGTGCATCAGGCAGAGGGAACTTTGACCTGCAGCTCGAATGATCCGGTTTACAAACTCGTCATAAACATTACGACATCAGGACATTTGTGTAAGCAGCTAGGGATAATTTAACAAATACGTATTTCAGGATGGACTCTATCTGCAGAAGTGTCACGAAACACAGTATTTAACAGCTGGATGAGGAAATGAAGCCATGAATAGACACACGTGTTAATGAACCTTTTAATGAACTTGTGTCTTTGGTCCCTTCAATCAACCCAAACCTGAAGATGATGCTGCTCGATGGCACAGGATCTATCGGTGGAATACGACTGATGTTTTGTAAGATACGACCGAAAACAGAAAGAAACTTACGTGAAAGCTTTTTGACCCAAGGACACTGGTGTACGGAATGAGGGACGACTGGGATCGAACCGCCGACCCTCTGGTTAGAGCCTCCTGAGCCACAGCCGACACGAATATTAATGTTCAAGCTGATTTTCAGGCAGAAACCTGATAAGTGAAAGGTCGGTGTGGAGCAACCCCAGCAGGAAGTGATGTCAGATGGTGTCCACAGTGAGGGCACTGACATTAACCACAACAATGACCACGGGACTAATGAGGCTCTTTCCCATCTCACACCGTGTCCGTGCAGACGCGTGTCACCGACCAGTGGCTCCCGCCGACGGCCTCATTAAAAGTTAGATTAGTTGTGTTTAATGAGAGGCGGCGTCCTGTTAACAAACAGGTCACATCACCAGGAGGAGAACTGAGGCCGAGCCAGGAGGACGTCATCAGAGCAGGTTCATGTTCTAGTTTGTTGCCTTCTGCGTTTGGATGAATTAGAAGTTGATTCAAATCACTGTATAACTGAATTTTTCTGTCATTGGCTGACAGGTGCACTAAATGGTCTTTATATGTATTTGTATTTCACAGCTTTGAACATTAGACAAATTGTGGAACAATGTTTTTAACATTCGTAATCTTGTATGTCTTATAAATCATTTTGAGTCTCAGGAATTTCGACTTTTATTTTGGCCTTTTATTGCCATCTTGCTTTAATGCAACTTTCCCTACATGACCAAACAGTGTAGCGCTAAACTAAATATATATGATCTCAAGGCACATTACATAGACAACCTCCAGCGCTGACTGGAGACTGAACTGGAATATCGATCCTGTAACAACAGATTTAAAACATCTTCTGTGAGCTTTGACCTCATCTGCATCCTGTTAGCGTCATAGTTCAGCGTGCAGAGTCGTTCCTGTGTCTTCTTCACTGTCGAGGGTCGAAGCAGGAGTCAAGCAGCCGGTTGTCTCGTGTCAGACATGAAGCAGGAGAGCTGATGTGTTGGCTCCATGGCCATTGGATCATTTGTTTGGGAGGATAACACACAACCTACTGCACAGACTTCCATGGAACTTCTTATCAGTGTTGTAAATCCTGATATTTTGTTGATGTGTTCAGTTACAGCAGCATCTATTCACGTGAGAGGGATCCTCACACGTGAAGCCCTCTGAGGTTTCTACCTTCTTTTCCTGTTAATAGGGTTTTTTAGTAGTTTAACTCCTCTTGAGGATTAGGACCAGAGGATGTTGCACCTCGTTGAGCCCTGTGGGACAAATTGTGATTTGTGAATATTGGCTATACAAATATAATTAAGAGGGGTTCTGTATCAGTTTATGTTATTTTGCAAGATAGGGTGTGTTTTCTATCTCAATTCATGGATCTTTGTGAATCTTAACTTGGATTTAGGGGGCTGATTTCTATGAGCCTGTGAAATTTGTTTGTTCGACATTTATTGAACATTTATCGGAGATGTTTCAAACTTTGCTTCACAGCCGGATGAGAAACCAGTTTGTGTTCTAACCCATTTACACAGGATGATGAATAACGGTGATCAGTTATACAGGCTGAAGAGCATCTGACCATTAGAGTGGTGGGAAACCCTGTGAGATATAAACACAGGTTTTAAAGAATGTGAAAGGACCCGGAGCGTATTGACACTTGCTGTAAACTTGGTCTCCAGGGACGTTTCTCTGAGGAGTTGTTTCAGTGTCTCATTAATCACACCGGCAGCTCATCGTGTCTACACCTCTCTCTATCACACAATTACTCTCTCTGTATTTATATCCTCTCTCTTTCTCTCTCTCTCTCTCTCTCTCTCTCTCTCTCTCTCTCTCTCTCTCTCTCTCTCTCTCTCTCTCTCTCTCTCTCTCTCTCTCTCTCTCTCTCTCTCTCTCTCTCTCTCTCTCTCTCTCTCTCTCTCTCTCTCTCTCTCTCTCTCTCTTTTATAATTTTAGTTCCACTCCTATTTTTCCTGTAAAAGGTATTTATTTAAGTCTTATTTTCCACATTCAATTTTTTTTTTATACTTTTAGACCTATTTCTTTTATTTATCTCTGTATTTTCATATATTTTCTATACTTTAAATTACATTTCTGTGATGAGTGTGAATCATGTTCTTGCTGGACAATTTTTTCAACTCATTGCTTATGTCTCCTGTCAAAAGCAGGAATAAATGTGCCCTGTGTGTAGCTAGGTAGAATCGGAAGATTAAAAATATACTGTTACAGCAGTTTATTAGGCACAAAAGTGATATTCCCCAAGTGAGGCAAGATTCTAATCTAAAAAACTACAATTACTTCCCTGTGGTTCCGGCCCTCTAGGTGTTAATATGGGGCAATGTGACATTTGCCTTCAAAATATGGAACGATTCCCTGAAGACAGACTTGAGATATCACGTTCGTCACCTTCAACCATGGGCCTCCTAATTCAAATCAGTTTTCTCTGTGAGACCAACAAAACGTTTCTTCTATTTTTGAAGAAATCCCCTCAAGCTGTTCTTCAGATATCGTTTTCACAAGAATGGAAAAGAAAATAAACCCAAAACAAAGCCTGCAAGTAGATCTAGGAAGAGATGAGATTACACATATGTCTTCATCTTTTGCTTTCTTCTCGTTTTCTTTTTACATCGCTGATTTTTTCCTAAACCTTTCCTCCTTTTTACATTATTTCCTAATTTCCCTGCAACAGTAAAAATAAAATCTTATGTCAAGTAACTGCTCATAACTTTCCGACCAAAGAATTACTGAATACAGTTATTTCAAATGTAGTGGAGCACTTTTGAATAGAGATTTTTAAAGGTCTTATTCCTTCACCCTGGCACAAATAAAGGAACTTTTAAAACAAAGTCTAGAAATATAAATGAACTGTGGCATTTTTTTTATTTGCTCTATTTCTCTTCCTCGTCCTCCCATTTTCTCCTCTCCTCTCCTCCACTCTCCTTCTCTCCTCTCTCTCTCGTTCTGTCGCTCCACACCTCTTTAGTAAACATGTGGTGAAAAGTTTGAAGAGTTCAACTTCAGAGAGAAAAGAGCGTCCTGCATTTGTGTTTTAATGAAGACGACAAAGCTCTTTGCATCATTAAGTCTCATATAATTAAAGGAAGAGGAAACTAAAGTGTTTGATTAAAAGAGCGTTTGTCAGAGAGCACACTCACACAAACACAGACACACAAACTGACAAACACACGCACAAATAACCTCATACACAAACACAGAAATGAACACCCAAATATACGGCATAAAAAGAAAACAATAAATGTGGTCCTCTCTTTTTTGAGCTAATGACGCAAAAAGCTATAGATGAGGGCGGTTTAACTTGATCAGAAGACACACACACACACTCAGAAAAGCAACACACACACACACATACACACACTCAGGCCTGTGTCACTATGGGGGGTTAATGTCATCTCCGTTTGGTTGATTGCGGTGGCTTTTCGCCCCTGGAGACTTTTCCTCTTGTCTGCAGAGAAACAGTCTTTATCTGCTCTTCATCTCCACATGCAGGCGCAACGCAGACACACACACACAGACACACACACACACACACACACACACAGACGAAAAGTGGGACTATCCAGACAGAGTAAGAGACAAAAACACATCAAGTGTCTCAGATTTCTCAAATGTCCTTCAAGGAGCAGAAGTGAAGAAGTTCCTGTGTCTCGACTTCTCTACTTCCCCGGTTCTCTGAAGTCAAGGAGCTTCTGTGTCTCACCTGCTTCCCTCTCCACCACAGAACCGTAATTACCTCGACAGGAAATGAAAGAGAAATATCTGGACTCTCTGGAGCTGAAGAGACTCTCTGCTCCAACACAGGCGGCACTCGAGTTTGACACAGAGACGTGCTCCTTATACTTCTGTTTTCACATATTTAAAATACTCTCTACTGACCCCTATGTGACCCTGCACAGATAAAACTAAAACTTTTAGAAATCTGATTTTGTGGAAATAAAACAGATATTGTTACTTTTATTGTTATGATTATTATTATTAGTTGAAGAGATAGTATTGTTATTATTTAATATTAAAATAATTTACAATCTATAGATGCAGAATAAAACATGCAAAACAAATTCTACACCTGAATGGTAAAACATTTAGTCCAGTTAAAATGACTGTAAGTGAACACGAAGCTTTAACACTGTAAATACTGGAGGGAAAAAACCCTAGAAGACAACAGACGACTGAAAGAAGCTGAGAAACCAACTAATGGATTTTATGATTCCATGGTTTAGGACAAATTATCATTTGACGTTAGCAGATGATTGAAAAGCAGAAAAGCAATATGAGAGGTTTCAGCTGGCACACTCGTCCACGTCCCAGCCGTCCGTCTCTGTGATTTATGGGCTGAAGTCTCCACGCTCTCTATTAAAGGCCTCAGTGGAATCTTTTTCCGCCGTATTAAACCATTCTCACATGTTCGATTAAGAACCATTTATTTGCCAAACTGAATTCCCACTTAAGCCATCAGTGGGTTTTTAAATCACGGCCAATTACCCTGACACATTACTGAAGCACTCAGTCAGACGGGGAGGACCCGTCCCATTACAGCGGGAGAAGAAGACCGTTCACTGGGATCTGACCTGACCATTAACTGTCCATAAACTGTACAGAACCAGAACAACTAACTGGGCACTTTCTCAGAGGTGGTTTCTTTTCAGTGTTTCTTTACTCTCGGGTGTAATTAAGGTTTTTTGTGAAGTTAGATATTAAAAAGCCCAAAGTCTGAAACGCCTTATCTAGTAGTCCAGCCTTGTGATGTCACTGTGATGTCACTGTGATGTCATTGTGCTGCTTGTCTGTCACGCCCTGTTTGTTCGTGGTCAACTTGCTTCGAAGTACATTTCCTCTTATTTGTTGGATTGGTCAGCAGTCTCGTCCAATCAGAAGCAATGTGTCATACCGGTGGCCATGAGTTCGGTAAACCTCAGTGCCCCCCCCCCCTTGTTCTGCCTTGTTGCTGCAGAGGCTGTTTGTGAGACAGCATCTGATGTCCTGTCTTATCAAGTGTCCTCTGTGTTATGGCATTGTGTGATTCCTGCACTGTGTTGGTATTACTGTGTATTTAAAGAGGAAGTTAACTTCTAACTTATAAAAAGACACGTTAAGTGGCAGATACTGTTCATTTGACTGAATCAACTGATGGATCACAACCTTCCCTTCATCATAATAATCAAAAATGTGTGTACTACCACTTTAAATAAATTTGCGCTGCATGGCATACTCAGTGTCAATACAAGATTTTACGCACGTCAGTTTCGAACAATGTACACACTTCCAAACATCTATTATATATTAGTATCATTGTAAAGCATTAAATCCACTAGAGGGCAGCGTAGAGTCCAGACATCTAAATATGCCGACAGCGGGAAGAGAAGAAGGCAAAAGCAGCGGGACTGTAAAAACCTTGTTGTCTCTGACGTCAGCAAACGCATCATGACATGTGGACATAAATTCTTATGGTCGTCTAGCTTGAACTATTGGCGACACTGCCCCCTACGATTTAAAGTAGTATTGCTTGGTTCAGTTCAGTTTCAGTTAGCATTCAGGAAATTTGCCCTAATACTGAAATGAACATAGAGCAGGGACAGAGGGCTTCGTCTGTATCCGTCTACATTTCTATTATTGAGCATAAATGCGTTTTTACACCTCTGATAATGCAGACCACTCTCTCCGTGGTCGAACTTCATTATTCTCCATAGCTGTTTGCTTTTCAAGTCTCTCTCTTAATACCCAAAAGCAATTTGGCTTCCACTCGAGCTAAAGTAGCAGATTCTCGACCTGCTGCCTTTTTCCAGGTGTCTGAAATGAACTCAGTTGAGATTCGGTTTTAATCTCGAGTGAAATCATCAACGTCTCTGTTACAGCACAGGTTCCACTCCTGGATGAATTTGTGTGCGAGCAGCTAATTGGACTGAAATTGTTCTGCACTCGGGGAATTAGCTGTCTGCAATGTTTGCTTTGTTGCATTTAGGCGTTTGGGAAAATCTCATTAGGTGTAAAACCGATCTGGCTGTTCAGAGGGAGCCCGGTTTGTGCAATGAACAGACAGTTTAAAACGTGTTCTGCAGAAAAGGTCAAAAAAAATTAACACAAAAACATTTAAATTGCGAAGAAATAAACTACTTTATCATTTTCAAAACTGTTTTGATTTCTAACTCTTTGCTGCTCTGTGATTTTCTCGGGAGAGGAGAGACATTTAAATTTGAACTTTGGAAAAAGTGTTTCTTGCTAAAACTCAAGAGAAAATGGTGTTTGCAGCCAAATAAATGTCAAAATATTTCTATATCATTTGCATTTATTTCACACTGCTCAAATCTAACATTCTGTAAAAACAAACAGGTCTTGAACTTTATAAACTTACTCATAGATCTCCTCTCACGTTTTACTGAGAAAATTCATCAAACTGAGGAAAAGAAAACGTGATAACTTCAACTGGAACATTGTCAGTTTATATCAACTCGTATTGGTGCTCAGGTTTTCTAACGCTCATCTTTTATGAGTATAGAGCTGACAAATTCACTCATGAAGCTGATAGAAATATACTCTGAAAACCATCTGACAGAGTTGACCTTCATCTGCTCTGTTCACCAAAAATACATATTTAAATACATGCTTAAATAATTAAAATATTGGTATTTCATGTACACTTGATATAAGAACTTCTCATGCAATGGATCCAGAAAGTTGCAGCTCGAAGTTTACAGATACTAACAAGTTGACAAGACAGTTAATAAAGTTGGTGATGGTGGAGTGCAGAATTTGCATCGAGGTCCCGCCCATACATACGCTCGACCAATCGTGAACCAGTCTCAGCTGTCAATCATGACGTCTCAGCCCTTTTTTATATCATCAAATAACTAATTAAAAAACAAACTGATCAGAAACACTTGAAAACACATCAGCTTGATAAGAACAACCTAAAATGTCAGAAACCATCTTTGACCAAATTTACCAACTAAGCTAAAAATCAAAGCGATGTTGGACTTCATTGAGAATCTTCTAAGTCTGTAAGTATTTTTGTTTCCTTAGTTAAAAAGTAGTTACTCTAAAAGTTTATTCATAGTATTTTGATCTGGGCCACCTCCTGCATTAAATGCAGAATCAATTACAAAATCAGATGTAAACCCTGAGAAGGCAAATTTCAAGCTCTCATCTTGAGGGTCTGCTCACCGCTCTCCTGCGTAAGCATCACAGTTTGTGTGTGTGTGTGTGTATGTGTGTGTGTGTGAGTGTGTGTCTGTGTCTCCAGTTTATAAAAAGCTTCTTAGAGCAGGATTAGGATCATCATTGTCCGCTGGCTTATGATAAGACAAGGATTACGTTGGTAAAAAGATATGTTTAGCAACACATCCCAGAACTCACACACACACTCATCATCCAGCCTGTTTGCAGATGACGTGTAGAGACTCATCAGGGAAGTTCACGTGCTGAACATTCTTCACTGGTCGGCTTTGATTTCCTTTAAGTGGAGCACGATGTCGACGGTGATGGAAACAATCTCTGAATTTGACTTTGCTCAACCCAGTGACGGAAACACAAAAAGGACGAAACGTCAGAGGAACGGTCCAAGCTAAATTATTTTCTAAAAAAGAAGATCTGGATCAACCACACAATCGTCCCTAAACCAGAAACTCCCCCCCCCCACCCCCCCCCCAGCGACCTGAATGCAAATCGAATATGAATCTAAAAACAAAAGCGAGACCTGGATGATAAACCCACAAAGTCCAAAGGAAAGAGTAACAATAGAAACTGTGATTGGAGGAAGCTTGAGGTACTGAGTTCACAAGTACGTGACAGAGACGTACAACTGTACAACAAACCGAAAACACAATGTGCCCGACCACAGGCTGTAGATACACTAACAATCATTGTGTAATTTCCAAACTATTGATTATTCAGGTTTTTTTACGGACAACCCGTTGTAATCAATCTACACAAACAAACGATTATTCTTATTTTAATTGTGTGTCCTTGTTCACAAACAGCGGAGTCAGGGTCCAGGAGTCAGATCTGTGGTTCAGGTGTGGTGTTAACAATAAAACACAACTGACCAGCAGCACTGCTCATGAGTCACACTGACAACCACCAGCCGATTTATATCACAGCACAAACCCATAGAGAAGAAACAGAGGGAGGGAGAGAGGGATTGTGGGGAGTGAGAGAGGAGAGAGAGAGAGAGCGAGAGGGAGAGAGAGAGAGAGAGAAAGAGAGAGAGAGAGAGAGAGAGAGAGAAGAGAGAGAGAGAGAGAGAGAGAGAGAGAGAGAGAGAGAGAGAGAGAGAGAGATTATTACAGACGTTGGCCTGCGGCGCTTCACGGGAAAAATAAAAAATCCTAAACAGAGCAGACAGACAAACACGAGTGTATAAAACCATCTCAACCACCAAATGGCTGCAGGGAGACGTCCTTGCTGTGTCCCTCAACCCCCCCCCCACACACCCAACCACCACCTCATCCCTCTCGTTCCGGTGCTTTTGAGGTTTGCCGGCGGCGTTGGTGTGCTGAAGATAATCTGTATCTGTGATCTCAGCGGTCACCTGGGTGGCTCCGATAGCGGTGAAGCGTCATTTACATTCACTGCATCTGATGTTTGATGGTTTTGATCATCGACGTGAGGATGAACTGAACTTTACGGCTGATTGAGAATTCAAGTGAAGAGACTGTTAGTCACGAAAATAAATAACTGTTTACGTGAACTCCACCGCAGAAGAGCAACACAGCACTCATGGGTTTTTACCATGAATTTAACGTTTTTTTTATTAATTGATTCGTTAAGTAGAATATTCTGATAGTTAGGGTACCCAGCCTGTAGGGGGCGCTGGCGTGTTTTATCGCTCGTTAAACATCACAATATCGGGGGAAGACTCAACCTCTGAATGAACAGGTTGTTTTAACCCAACTTGGCAGCAGTGTGGTGAAAACCAATTCCCACTTGTATCCTCATCAAGCCAAAGGAACATGCCTACGCACACACATTCCAAGTGAGGACTTTCAGGAAACACACACACACACACACACACACAATGTGAGTAATGAGTTGCACTTCACACTCTGGGAGGAGACTTCCTGGAGAACATGAACATGCATGTGCATTTTTACTCAAACTGCAAGAGCATTATTATGTAATGTAATAAAGTTTGGTGCAGAACTTGCAAATCATCCACCATCATCAGTTCCATGCTCTTTTCAAACAGACACATTCTGCACAGGTGCCCAGTGAATATTAACCCAGTGGCATTTAACAGATTCCAATCTGCAGGAGGAAACGAGTGAGAGCAGGCATCAGGCTTTGTGTTGTTACTTCAGATAAACTTTCAGAGACTTAACTAAGGCTAAGAAATATACAATATAAGTTTTTTTCAGTGCTTCGTGATCACTGAGCCGTTTTTTAAAAATACATTTAAAAAGGTCAAAGACTTCTCTCACATCTCAGCGGTGGAAATGTCAGGACGTTTTTCCAAAAAATGTTGATTGAGTGGCTTAAAAAAAAAGAATCACACAGAATAAACCAAAACCAACACACACACACACACATACACACACACACACAACTTTGTCATTCTTATTTCAGCCCTGAACTTTCAGACCAGACTCGAATCTGAGGAAACATTTAAATCAGAGACGGATAACAGCTTAAAGCAAAACCTTCCCACAGTTATCTAAGGGCAACTGATGTCTGGCTCATCATTTAGAGACAAACGTGAGTGTAGGTTTCACAAATGACTGAAAACAGAGAAGAAACCCTAACAGACACGGAGAGAACATGCAATCTACACAGGAAAGACCACGGCCCCAACCAGACTTCTTATAATTCACAGAATGCAGAGACACGTGTGTTGAGCCCAGCATCGAACCTCGTGCTCCTGCTGCAGGTGTTTGTCCGCAAACAGCCTCAGAGTTGTTTCCAGAGTCTCAGCGAACAATGTGGTTTCTCCTGCCAAGTCGAGCCACCGTGCCGCTGCATGTGTGTGTGTCGGTGTGTGTGGCCACAGTTAAATTATGTGCTGGAGTTATGAACAATGTATTGACTCTTTTCTTGCGTTGCTGTGTTTCTTTATCGACTGTTCTCCCGCCCTCTGACTTTATGTAAAACTCAGTGGAGTAAAAAAAGAAGTTCGAAGCCCTCGGGACAAACTGAATGGAGTCAGGTATAAACTGCCTGTTTGTACAGGGACCAGTCGTCCAGCGTGATAATGCCACTGCAGGGAGAACTGGTCTCTGTGGTGGTTGGCTGGAGCCCGGGCAGCATGGTGGCCTGTAGCCGTGTGTGTGTGTGTGTGTGTGTGTGTGTGTGTGTGGGTCTGTCTTGGCGCTTTGATTTGTTGACTGCGCGGCCGTCCACGGACACACAGCCATGCTTGGCCGCATTAAACCTCGTCTACTAATCTGCCACCTCGATTAATGCTAAAGCTAAATAAGGGACACACAAAACACTACGCGCACAAAAAGACACATACACAAGTGATTTGGCGTTCACTGGTCCAGACAGGCTAATCTCTCCAACTGCAGATTGGAGTGTGTGGAGGCCAAGGACCGAGCAATCAGAGCAGAGCATCACCTCGGCAGAACCGCTGGAATGTAACAGATTCATTAGAAGAAGAAGAAAAGCCATTATTTTGAAAATTGAAAATTAAAAACAGTCTCCTTTAATCACATTTTAAAGCTTTATCCAAATTCCAGTTTTGCTTTTTGTATCTCTGTCCACTTAGCGTCTTAATAAACGGCTTCTGGTTCAATCACCAGATCATTTTGACAAACCCTGTCTTTAAAATAAACTTAAAAACCTTTAGTCATCAGGCAGCGGCTGAAATGAGACTGTACCAGACCTCAGGAAACAACTCACAGTAGCGTAATTAGCTCCACATGCTAGTTTATTGGAAAGAGTGCGACGCCGACACGTACTAAACAAACAAAACAGCCTTAAAACTTCAATTTTAATCAAGCGCTCCTCATTAGGCTGCGGGTTCCTCATCCCGCAGTAATTCAGAGTGAAGTGTCTCCGAGTGTAATTCCGTAATGAGAGCAAAATGACACAATATGTTAATCACCTCGTGCAGGAGGAGTGAAAACATGTCATTTAAGAGAAGGAACGTGAGACGCTGCAGTGACGGCTGTGGAGACGGCTGTGGAGATGGCAGAGGTCAAGAGGCAGACCACAGATCAGTGGGATCTGCTTGGGGAGGAGCTGGTCTAAGTCTCAGTGTGTTTTGACGAGCTGAAAAACACACTGAGACGACTTTGGGACAACGTGGTGACTTAGAGGAAACATCTGTCTGAGAAGACGCTCCAACGAGCTCCAACCGAACAAACTGAGGTTTAACACGGACGGACGAGAAGAGAGGGAGACTGTTACTGTCATGGACCCACCCACGGATCAAACCATTATTAAATATTATTTTATGTTTGTATACCTCAGTGGTTTCCTCTGAAACATCACAAATAGCTGGGGCTCAGGAGATAAGAGCGGGTTGTCCACTAAACAGAGGGTTGGTGGATCGATCCCAGCCTGCATGCCGAGGTGTCCTTGGGCAACACACTTGCTGGTAGTGTGTGATTAATGTGAGCTGCCCTGTATGAGTGTGTGTGTGAATGGGTAAACTGCTTAAAACATTTACCATTTACCAATTTAAATACATTCATAAAACCAGAAAAAGGCCATGTTTTAAGGTTTGATTCATCATTTGGGTTTACAGCTCTATCGTTGGAGACAATCCAGTGATGAGGAGCAGACGACCACGGGGACGTGGATCTTTTGGCTCCGTCTCTGTCCTCTTCATTTGTCTTTTGACTTATTCATCCAGACGAGGGGCAACATCAGCTGTTTGAAAATAAAAGCCTGCCCCCCCCCCCACCCCCCCACAGTCTTCAGAGGGGCAACCCTATTAGAGAAACCCACAGACGAGCTGAGCAGCCTGTCTTTGCACATCAGCATTAGAATTTCAAAGTGGCTTTCGATTGTTTGATCTCATATCCAAAAAATGATTGTTGGTAATAAAAAAAGCAATTAACATAAAGCGGTGGATCTATTAATACCCGGCTTCCTCTGTAGTCTTGTGGCTGGTTGTGATCTATAATTAACAGTGAAGAGATCCCATTTTCACCTTCTGCTGCGGCTCCCCCACCGGACCAGCTCTCTGGAGAGCGGAGCAGCAAACACACGATGCTTCACACCGCAGGAAAAAAAAACTGAGAGAGCTTCTTGGGTTTTCTAATATTACAGCCTGACAGATTTAACACTTAATTATTATTTATATCGTGCCTCCTCAGCTCAAAGATCCTGTATATTTCAGTTAGAGGCAGGTGGAAGATTTCAATTGTTTAAATGTGACAGAACCTCAGTGTTAACAAATTAAACTGATCCACTGTTTTTGTGAAGTTTGAATCTGGATCTAACTGAGCAAGGGTTCGGTTTGTTTACAGTGAAAACACGTTATTCAATAGTTCAGATGTAGGACAAGGACGTTCATTAAATAACAGAATAACAATGTAAAACCAAAACCAACAGAAACAATGGGAATAAAAAGCTTGTTTCAGACTCTCAGGAGAGAAAACAACCTTGATTATCAAATAACAAAGAATCCAAAACTCCACATATATTTATAGTTGTGGAAATCATTTATGACCCTGTGATAAAATGAAGAAACCTTAATTTTTTCTTCTTTTATCCCTTTCTCTCCTACACGTCCACACTAATGATCTAAAGCTGATATTTAATAAAACTCCATTAATCCCCTTTAGGAGCAGAGGTCATGTGATTTATAATAAAGCTCCTCCGGAAACACGACGACATCCGATCTTCTTTAAAGGACAAATCTGACATTTGGAGCATTCGCCTGCAACAGGCGGCAGCGTCCGGCTCCTCCGCTGACACTCGGCTCGTTAACGTAGTTTGCATCGCTCTCTTGCTCTCTCACTCGCTCTCTCGCTCGCAGCGTTTGGTTTCAGCGATGACATTTTCAAAGCAGCTAAAGGACAAATGCAGAGAGAGTTTCCTGTGATGTAACAAGCGACTGGTGAGGAAAAATTAACAAAAGTACATTTTCTGAAATGTCATTGTTTCCCTGTGAGGTCGGCCGAGCACCATCACTCAGTCAAATCCACCCAGCGCTCTCTTGTTTTAGCTCCTTCAGCCACAGCTTGAGCTTCCCTACAGTAAAGAATCACACGTGGAGGCTTCACGTCGCCTCATTTGTGCCACAAAAGATGAATTATCATGTGAAAAATGAACTGAATTGGTGTCATGTGCAACATTAACTGCAGACGGGAGGGAAGTGGAGTTCCTACAGTGGTGATTTGTGCCTCGGAGGCAGAGTTTCCCATTTGTTAGATACTCGAAAGGGAGAGACAGTAAAAAAAAAGAAAAGAAAGAGAATAGCCCTCAGGAAGAAAGAGAGAGAGTGACGGAGAGCTGGAGCCATGACAGGAAGTCGGGGTAAATAAACCGACAGGGCAGGACAGGTTCTGCTGTGATGAGACCGGCTCTCATAAATAATGGAGCTGAATGAAAAACATGCTAAGACTGTTGCATGTGGTGCATGTGTGGAGATGATTTACATGTGACACAGATCGTCACTGAAAGAAAAACTGTATCAGATCCAATGAAAGCAGGAAATAGGTCAAAGACACACATCCAGCGCTGACACCGAATCACAACAGACTTGATCCCGATGCCCTTTGAGATCAAGGTTTCATCACGTCAAAGCATTCATTTGTTGGAAATGTCAGTGTTTTTCCTCACAAATTGTGTTGGTTGTCATCTTTTGCATCACAACATTCACACAAACAGCTGGAACGTCACTCAATAAGGGGATAAAGTAGAGATTTTCATCAAGAGTCAAGCAAACAAAGAGAGATACAACCATGAGCTGATGTAATTAACGAGTGGACTCTTTCCTTCATTGTGTGTTTCCTTTAAAACAACACACGGTGACGACGACAACTCACGGAATCAGCTACACAACATTCTCTCAGTGAGGAAGGTTTATCCAGCAGAGGACCGGTCCTCCTGATGGAGGTCGACTCTTCTCACCATGACAGCATCGTGACATTTAAAGGCTCAAAGTCAATTTGCACATCAAAAGCAGCGGCAACGTTTTTTTTTTCTGCATAATGACACAACAGCAGCAGCAGTGGGGGGGGGGGGGGGGGGGGGTAGAAACCGACAAGTGCATTTTGACACATTGGATCCCTGTGGAACGAGTGTGTGTGTGTGTGTGTGTGTGTGTGTGTGTGTGTGTGTGTGTGTTACAGCAATAACAACAGAGCATCATCATCACTGCTCACGACCAACACTGATTTCTCCCTCGTGACTGAAACACAACACACTGAGGAAAAAGTGGATAGAAACATTAAAGCAGCGAAAGAGAGACATCAGGTTATCACTGGTGTGTGTGTGTGTGTGTGTGTGTTTGAGTGTGTGTGTGTGTGCATGTGTGTGTTTGTGAGTCAGGGTCAGGAGTAAATATGAAATGATGCAGCATCTGTTGGGGCTTTAAGTGATATATCATCCAATCCACTTCGTTTAGCGTCACCTCGTCGGAGTTAATTGACTCGTGAGCAATAATTAATGGGAACGCTCGTGTTTATCGTCACAGCGACACTCATTAAGCAAAGAGACGTTTTCCTTTCACCCTTCACAACTACGGGTGGATGTGTGTGGGGGGGGGGACCAACTCAGCACACAGCTCGGCAATCATCGACACACAAATTCATATGATACACCCGTGTGCACAAACACAGGAGGAGGACGGTCCTACCTCTCGTCTCCGTGAGGCCCAGCAGGTCTGCTTGATTTTCCAAACCACGGCAGCGACGAGTAGCAGAGACAGGAAACAGCTGGGAAGAGGAGAAGGTCAATCAATCAATCACCAATCAATCAATAAAGTCCTCAGGAGAGGTTTGAAATATACAGTTTAATCAAGTCGACTCAAATGGGCCAATGTGATGCAGCACGTATCTGTGTGGTTCAGGTCAACTGCTTCTGGTGCTTCTATTGTCCTGATTCTAAATCACTGTTCATTCACACTGTGCATTAATCTTCATATGAGCATCAGCACGGATTAGAATATGTTTCTCAAGGAAAAGTAATAAACAGTTCAAGTTTGAAGAAGAATAAGGTTTTGGGGAAATTATGGAATTCAATTATTGAAATTATTTGTTCCTGGTCTGGAACAACATCATTTCTTCCAGGCACAGAAGTGGAAAGACAAAAAAATCATTGTTGCCTCATGATTCATGTGAGATTTGACTCCTGCAACTTTAAACCAAGACCAAACTATTTTATAAACAAGATACTCGTGCTCCCATTTTTAGAAGAAGGACATTTTATCCACAAAAGACACCTCTTGACAATTTCAGAGTAATTTTTGGGTGAGAGTATTTTCCCTCTTGGTTTTTCCCTCTTGGCCTCAGTGAGCTAAAGATGCAGCAAAAAGAAACTTGTATTTTTCTATTTTGTCCTTTTGAAAACATGCTTGTGAGTCTCACAACCATTTCGCAATTATCAGGCACTTTCCTCACATTTAGTCTGCACCGCAGGTCCAGCAAGTTCAGATAATGTGAGATTTGAAAAGGTCTTTTATGAAAGAACTGTGTCCGACCTCCAGGAACAAGAAAGAAGCTCAAACCACAGTTCTCTGTCCTCCCGCTGAGCTGCGATTACAAACCAGAGAGACATTCTCTGGAAGTTTGTGGCGAGATACAAAACCACAGTGACCACTGGGCGACTGGGGCTTTCAGGACAGCAAAGGGCAGCGAGAGGTCAACGAGCCACAGGACGCCGTCTAACAAAGAACAAGGTCTCGTGCTACACACAGAAACACACACAGATGCACACTCAGCGTTAAAGCTGGATGACTGGAGGCTGAAGTTATCAGACACAAAGCTCCTCTCTCAACCAGAGCTTCTGACAAGAGCTCGAACCGAGACAAACCAAAGACTCAACGACAGGAAGCGCCGCGGAAACTGCTGAGGACGGCAGCAGCCAGACAATCGTCCTCTGTGAGTGTGTGTGTGTCCTCCTGTGTCTTCATGTGGGGACGGCAGCGTTGTTCGGCTGTAATGAGCGTGACTCCCTCGGCAGTCACGGCCTCTTCTGTCCACGCTCGACCTCTCGCCCACGGTCGGTGACATCACGAGCAGGAAATCCCCTCGGTGATGAGGACAAGAGGCTGCTGCTGCATTGTGGGAACTTTAGACACTCGCTGCCGACTCTGAGAAAACTTTCCTTGGGCAAACTTGAACTTGTTGTAAATTAAAAATAAAAACGCAATTAATCTATACAACAATAATAATATGTGTTTATAATCTTATCGTACAAGTTACTGCATTTCTTTGATAAATGTCACTTTCTATCATATGGTTTTAGTTTTAATAACCGTAATAAAAACGTTATTTCTATAGCACCCACCTGACTAAGTGCTTTACATAATAAATGGGAATGTGAGAGACATTAAATGTTCAATTACAGATAAGAGAACAGGGAGTTAGTAGCTCTGTAATAAGACTGGCCTTTAAAATCATCTTTAAATCTGCTCTACACCTCATTATTTATGCATTATCTATAACGAATGTATGTTTGAACTAAACATGACGTCACAAGCATGGAAGTTATTTTCTAATCAATATAGATAAGCTTGCCATCATCTCCCTGTGTTAAAGAATTATTCTCTTAAAAGTTGATCATCAGGAGAAAAAAAAATCTGACAATAAGTCATTGGTTATACGTATGGAAAAGATCCTGTCACCTGCAGGGCTGTTTGAGCTCAGGGTAACAAACCCCTGCAGCATAACTCATCTCTTCTCATTTTGAAATCAATGGTTTTGTGCATTGTGTAAAGAAGAAGAATAATAACGTGGCAAAGTCTAGAGAACATTAATCTTAACCTTTAATATCTCTGCTTGTTCTGCATTGTTGTTTCTGCTCAGTGTAAATGGTTCAAGCTTGAAATCAACCACACATCCTGATGGAACCAGTTTGATCTGTTGGATGAAGCTGGTTTCCTCTGGCTGGTCTGATTCATTCACAGTTCCATGATTCTTCTGCACATTATAATAAAACCAACTGACTCTTCCCAGCGATGCCCTTTCCTCACACAGTAAATTCGCCCGCTGTTATTATCTACAACATATTACACATGCAGCGCGCAACTTCCCCTCCAGTAAAATACAGCAATAAGACTTTTATGAGCTGCACTTTTTTGTGCATTTTATCTTTACTTTGTTTTATTTGTGTTTTTAGTTATAGCTGCTGTTTGCAATGATATAATTTTCGGTGAAATTTACCATAAAGTTTATTCGTTATCTTCTGTGCTGTGTTACAACCGTCTCTGATGACAAAGGATTTCATTCAACAGTAAAATGTCCTGCCTCAGTGCAAACATTTATCACAACACATTAAACCTTTTGTTTTATAGGAAAACTACACGTCGCCCATACAAACATCAGATTGAACTGTAGATCTGCACAGATCCAGATCTCTGATGATCCTCGACTTCAACACAAGAGGAAAACAACTGCTGACAAACACGGCTTCTTCCTTTTTTAACTTGTTTATCAATTTCCATGTCTTTTATTGTTGTTTGTTCCAAAGCCACAGGAGATGTCTTGTTTTATAAATGCTGTGCAAATGAAAATTATTAGAAAATGAAATCTTTAAATATACTAGGGCTTTCCACCCGAGTGAAGCAGAGGAGGAGGCACCAGACGAGTAGAACAAATGTTCAGCCTCATCTCACCGTCATGGAAAAACTACAATTTGATTGAGCCTAAAAAAATACTTCCAACCTCTTCTTCCAAAGGCTTATTGATATTTCCCGACACAGCCGGGATCCCACTGCTCCCAATATTCACCAGAGAGAAATCACGAGAAAGACAAATACACTGAATTACTCCCCTGCAAAGATTTCACTTCCTCCGAATGAGCATCACCCTCCGCTGGCAGAGTTTCAAATCCAATCAGGCCCCAGACGCCACATTCACTCTGTGATACCTCAGCTCATCTTTAATGGGCCACGGGGCCAAAGCTAAGCCATCAAACCAACGGAGCGCGGTGGCTAATTGTCGCTATTACCACGGCATTAGGGACGAGGAGGGAGGGAGGGAGTGAGGGTGTGAGGGTGTGGGGGGAGGCTGGAGAGTCTGTGGGTTTGTTAACACTCCACTGAGCTTCATGATTGGTTCAGGTTTAAGAATGTTTCAGGTCTCAGCGAATCAAACAATCCTAAGAACAGTTGAGTGTGGAACAGTGTGTGGTTATGAGTTAGGCTGTGTTCTTTCCTTTGATTAAACTAAACCACACCACGTAAAACAAAAACACAAACACACACACACACACACACATCCGAGCCCCGGAAGGCAGAGCAGAGGAAATCAATATGCTATTCGTTGAACATGAGCCACACGTGCGTAGCTCACAATCGGAAAACAGCTTTTCATCTACACAACCAGCAAATCAACCCGCAGCATCGGGCCTGACCAATCAGAGGCCTTGAGTCCTGACAGAGAAGCTGCAGACGCTCGACTTCCAACGTTTTCAAAGTCAAAGTTCGTCTCTTGTTTCCATCGATGATCTGTGTCGTCCAACTCTTTGTATATTTGTCTCTTTTCACGTGATTTCAGTAAATGATGACCAGTCCTCGTTCACCTCCACAGAGACAAACCCCTGTGGAGGTCAGCGATGATGAAGACGCTCATTTTGAAAAGAAGAGGATGTGATCGGAGTCTCACGAGCCAACAAGGAGAGAGAGGGGAAGTGATTGCTAATTAGGAGAGTGAGAGCTGGGAGTAATTGGACAGAGCCGAACTGCAGTGTCACCAATTAGCATTTGAGACTGTGGAGAGCAGCGACATAAACGCTGTTTAATTACGGCCATTTTCGTTTTTTTCCTGTCGCCTTCATTTGTAGACGAGAGCGGAGGGAGGGAGAGATGGAGGGGGGGGGGGTTAAAAACTTTCTAAATCTTTGTTGAAGACAATTTTACAGTTAATCAGTGAGACGCCGGCGGTGGAATCTCAAAGCAGCTGCATTTAATTTCCTTAAAAACAATATTTAACCAAACACTGAGATTCGACCGAGATTGTCCTTTGGGCTTTTACAACATTGTTCTCAGAATCATGCCACAGCTCAGATTTTTCATTCTGTTCTATTCAAGGAGCAGAGTCTCACATATGGAAGACATTTGTGTCTTTAAACAAAATATATGTTTACATTCAACAAGTTTTCAAATCGACCAAAATAGGTTTTGGAGAAATCAACCTGCGCCGAGGAGCCTGGGTTTTAAATCACACTTAAGTCGACAGGAAAGGAAAACACGAGATGTAGTTATCAAACCTTTAAGACAAACACCTGTACTAATTAATAACTTTCATTACAAAGAAATCTGATTCAACCAAATGTATGGAACTTAAATCAGATAACATTTCCCTCATCTTTTAGCTCTGGAGAAATTCTTCTTTAGTAATTTAACACTAATTTCTTCACCAGCCAGGGTAGAGTGTGTCCGTCTGCTGTTTAATGATGAGCAGGTCGAGTGTGTACGTCTGAGCTCATTGTCTAAAAACAGCTTCCTGTGTGCGACTCCAAGTGTTTTAAACACAAGATACATTTTATTTTCTATTTTAATTTAGTTTTTTTTTTCTATTTTGTTAATGCAACAACTACATAACTTGAAAAAATCTACCTTTTCTGCCGTTGAAAAAAAAAATCAAGGCATAGACATTATATAACTGATCAGTAAATAAACCAACAGCAAATAAGAAACAGCCCTGTAGTCGTAGCACATAACCTTTTCTTATCGGTGCAGTGAAGGAGAGAGCAAGCCAAACACACCAGGGACTCACACACACACACACACACACACACACACACACACACACACACACACACACACACACACACACACTCAGGCAGAAGCATAACACCAAACTCTCCCGGCAAAAGTTGACGCTGTCCCCTACTGATGACATCATCCCTCCATGCTTGCCTAAAGGTTGCTGATGCCCAGAAGCCGGCCCAGGGCAAAACAAAATCCTCACATGGCTACACACACACACACACACACACACACACAAACACACACACACATATATATGCATGTGTGCATGTACATATGTACAATTGGGTCCTCAGGTCTAAGTCGTCCGAGATGTATTTGTTTACAGGAAATAATTTGCACACACACACTAACGAGGATGCACTCACACACACTCACACACACACACACACACAGACAAACACACACGGTCCGGTGTGACTGCTGAGTGGCAGGATCTTGCCTGAAGACAGTCGACTTTATTCCAGACTTCTTTCCCAAACATCCCTCTCTCATTAGATCCAGTGTGTTTACGATTTGTCCGCCAGCTTCCTGTTTGATGGACTCAGTGTGGGTGAGGATGGAATTCATTATCAACATGGCTGATTAACCGAAACCTCAGTTTCATCAAACAAACGTCCTGATTCACGGAAGGACAACTGAACACTGAGCAGCTCCAGATTGACTCGAGCTCCGTTACAAAGCAAAGATCCTGGAGTTGCCGAAGATGACATTAGTTTCTTTTTTCCCCCCACAAACCGAACACACGCATCTCGGAGTCGCCCCGTCATTTCAGCTCGCTGCTGCTGAGCAGATGCAGTCGAGTGCCAGAGCTGTCGGGGGGGTTGAGAAGCTCACCTGAGGCTCCTGCCACCTGCTATAACTCAGTGAGTTCAGGTTGTGCAACGAGCCTCCGGGACCTGAACCGCTGAGCAGGAACAAGCATGTGGGGAGCAGCAGGAAGCTCTGCAGAGAATAAATACAGCTCCCACTGTAAATAAGAAAAATAAGAAAACTTACCTGAAGAAGGTGACGAAGAACTGCACCAGGTCCATGATGCTGTTGTGCTGAGAGAAGGCGATCTGTGGGCGGAGAGGAACAGAAACAGATAATCCACAACTTTAAACAATATTATAACTGAGTTGTGAACCATTTTTATAAACAATGTTTGTACATACAGAGGAAAATGTGTCTGTATATTTCATCATTAATATTACATGTCTTGTGTGATATAAGACTGTGTCACCAAAATACAGATGACGACAAAACATGATGTATTCAATGGCAGAAATTCATCACATTAAATAATTTCATGTTTGTTCTTTTTGCTCATCTCTTGCCACAACCTTTTTAGACTTTCATTTTTGTGTGTTCAAACAAGCTGTTGTTTATTTGTTTGTTTGTTTGTTGTCAGCAGGAATAAACAACGACTGAACAGATTCCCATGAAACTTGAGATGCTTTCAGAACTGCCCTGAACTGAGGAGCTGAATCAGAGAAGTGTCGGAGAACCTCCTGCTGTATCGGTCATGTGTGAAAGAGAAAGTGTCTGGCCTGTGTGGATCTAATTGTATCTCAGTGTTATAATTTTTTCTTCCTTTTTTAAAAATGTTGTACTAATATAACACAGCGACTAAATCATAAATCACAACAACAAATCATATGTATATAAAGTTCTGTTGTCCACTTGATGGACATTTTCTGCCTAAAAAACAGAATAGTTCACTATTAACTATTTGAACACAATAATTAAAAACGAGAGGGTAATAATGTTAAAACTATTCAACACAACAAATTAAGCCACATGAAGGTGTTGAACAGCTCTGGACTTGGTTTAACTGCGCCTGTAGAAAAGTCAGTTTCGCCAAAAATAAATCAAAACAGTAATATACATTCTTCCAAACCTTGTTTTCCTCAACTTGAGTTATAGAGCTGCATGTGTATGTGGTCAAACATCTATTTTCTACCTAAGGCTGATGCTAAGACCTCTTACATTAGGCCAACATCTAATTCTCACATGTTCTCTATCTCCTCCTGTGACACGCAAACAGCCACCACCATATGGTTTGTAGGTTATGATGAGATTAGCCTGTGAGAAAAAGGCTCCTGGCCCTGTGTGCTCTCCAGTATTCTGCAGCACTTTGTTCAATTGAACTCCGCCAAAGCTGCTGGATGCTGCAGCACCGCTAAAACCCACTGACTGCACCATCCATCATCGAGCTGGGCTGCTGCTGCTGCTGCAGTGTGTGGCCCATGTGCTTCCCACAGCCACAGATCTGAAACATGTTGACTCAGACAGCCGCAGGGATTATTAGTCTGCAATTCATGTTACCTCCTCTCGTGGACGTATTTTTATCTCAATGAGTTTTCCCTGGTGAAATAAAAGTTAAGTAAATACATTAAATAATTCAAAAAGGAAATGGAGGAAGAGAACTCAGACATCCATCTGAAAAGCTGAGCCAATTAAACCGAAAAGGATCTGCATAGCAAATACCACGATGGGCTAAGTAGCAAAATGTCTGTTTTTCATTTGGATGAACGGAAATTCAAAACAGAACGAGAAACAACATGCGACTGAGTAGGATGTGGACAAAATGTTCTCCCTCTGTGTACGTTCTTCACATTGCAAAGACACTATTTAATAAAGTGTTAAAGGAGAAACATCTGCTCTTATTCTAATTAAATGTCTAAATTGCGTATTCCCATAATATTGACATGCCCTGATATTCAGAAATAACATATTGTCCACTGCTGCAGCTCCTCTTTTCAGTCTCTGTCTCAAACACTAGGTTTTAGCTCCTGTCTCTTTAAGAGCCCCCCTTCTAAAAAAGCCCAGTCTGCTTTTATTGGCCAAGTGGAGAACCCTGCTGTGATTTGTCAACCTCGTCCAGAGCACGTAGGGAAATGTCGGCCTAGTCTGTGTCCAGCTGGGACAAAACGTAGCTTGTTGAAATGTAAAGCTAAAGGATGGATTGTCAAATACTCTAGAGTCGCAACTACAGCAGCTCAGAAGGTCGTTCTTGAGGTTCTCTTGTTAGGGGGCGTGTCCAGACTCATCGCTAGCTAGCGTTATGGAAATATGGTCAGATGACATCTTGTTTTTTTTTTAACTATGCAGCACTTTTACATCTGCATGAACTATTAACCCACTAGAGGAAAGAAGCTGATTAAACGTCAGATGTTAGCTCTGAATATATTTTCACCTCACACATCCACAGAAAAAGGTTCCTCATATAAACCCTGAGAATGTAACTCCACACTCTGTCTTCAGTTGTATCTATGTGTATTTGTGTGTTCACTGCACACAAACACACATATCGGCTACGAAAACTCCTGAAAAGCCATTGTAGTCGGTGTTACAGGATTATTTATCACAGACATTAAACATTTTTTTAACATTCACTCCTCTGCCCTGTAGGAACAACACAGAGCCGGTTTCCTCCTGGAGGCCTCACAACCTCCTGATGTTCCCACTGAGATACAGAGGAGCAGCAGATCTCCAGGACACAGCAGAGCCTGTAGTCTGATGTCGTGGCTGCAGGTGAACACAAACAGAGGAAAGCTGCTGCAGCAACTCCTGCTGTTTGGTTGGAGGTCGACTCCGTGGTTTTTATTCTATGAAAATTCAATTGCAACAAACTCCTCGTTTCATCAAAGTATCAACATCACGTAAAATCTATATCAGGGCAGGAGAGTTCAGGGAACTCATTCAGCATAACGTCTTTTCAGTGAATAAGAAGGAACTTCATTTATTTAAGTCTGTTCCTTTTGTCAGAGCAGGAGCACACCTGAGTCTCTTCAGTTAATCAACCTCATTAGGTCTAGCTAGCTCACGTTAGCACACACCAGGGTATTTAATCTATTCCTCAATCTGAGATCCTTAACTAAAGCGAAGGTATGCCCACCTGCTCCTATTGGATGGTACTAGGTCAATTACACTGTGGTAGCTCCGCCCCGATACATCTAATGATGGGTAATTATTTACAAAATGAACATCAACTGTATTTAAGAAAACTTAAAACTAGAGATTGAGGCTCCTCAGTAAAATGTTTACTGACGTTATAAATTGAGACTCACAGAAAAAACAAGTGGAGTCGCCCTCTGCTGGTCGGAGAGAGAAGACAGGTTTCCACATTGTCACACAAGGTGGAATTGTGTTGAACAAACGATCTGCTGAAATCCAACGTTGTGTTTTTACAATAATCTCACTTGAGGAATGCAGGAGGTTAGAGGTTGGTCACTCGACCACAAAACTAACTTAGAAAAACAGTTTTTAATAAAGGTAAACTTATCTTCCATTAGTTTCATAATGAATATTGAAGTATAAATCTTCTGCTTGTTAAAACAGACACGATGATTCAGCTTCCAGATTTCTGTGCTTCAGGACATCAGCTCTAACACTTTGTTGTTTATTTAGCCGTCAGATATTTAGTTTCTCTCTTGGGCGTTAGAACACAGTTCGTGACCTTGTAAGTTCTTTATAAAGCTTTAATAGAACTTCTTCACACAAGTTTTAATCGAGCTGTTTCATAAGAAATCGACCGTGTCTGGAAGAACTGTGATCTTTCATTCATATTCATTTCAAATCAAGAGCACAGTCGTCCTCTTTCAATTGAATTGGCTTTACAAAGGCCTCACAGTCTTTCACGTTGCTTTCAGAAACATTAAGACAAAGATGAAGAGAAACAGTCAAGGTCACTTATGTGTAAATCAGCATCTGACATCATCTTATCCTCACGAGAGGCAAAACGGCCAAAGACCTTTTTTTTTTTAAGATCCCTGAGAAGCAGTGCAGCTAACAGGTGCCATTAAATATAAAAACACTGATCACAGGCATCACAATACATGTGACAGCAATACATTTCAGGCCCGTTCAACATGGGAATTCTCTCTAAATGGCCCTAATAGCTGCAAAGGCTTTGGGTCTTTGTCTTTGGCGAATCCTCAGAGACCAGTTGGGAGGAGACAGAGAAACAAATGGAGCAGAATAGGATTAAAGAGGTTTACGGGCGATTGTGCAGCAGGTAAAACGGCCTGACGGAGGAAAAGCTGCAGAAAAGCTGATTTAAGTTCCAGAGGGACGAAGCATTAATACGAGCATCAGGGAGAGAAGAACCAGGCTGAGCATTCAGGTTTCCAATGCAGCAAAAGACATCACCACCCACAGACCATATGAACACTTAATATGACGTATACACACACACACAAAGAGAATCTACACGCACATATACAACACATACATCGATACATAACTGTTAAAAAACCCAAAACTATTCATAAGCGTTCAGACATAAAACAATGGGTTAGAATTATACTGAATATTAAATTCATCCTGTGACAGTTTGTTAATCTAACACACATGCACACACACACACATACACCCACAGCAGCCATCAGCCATCATTTCAATTTACAACAACTGCAGTCGTTAAACACAAATATAATCAATAAGCTGTTTAAACCACACCCTCCGTTCTACTCCTGACCCGCACCAATGCAGACTTACTCACACACACACACACACACACACACACACACACACACACACACACACACACACTCACTCACTCACACACACGTGTCTCAGAGCATTACACACAGACACGCATGAATTCAAGCTCCATGCAAACAGGCTGTAATAAGAATGAATAAATTACCACAGAACAATGATCCTGAACAACATGTTTTGTTTGTGTCCATCTATATGCTCACAATAAATGAATAAAATAAAAAATATATACATTTTAAAAGGTCTTAATTTACTTTTTAACCCAAAATATGTAAAGAACAATAAAAAAAAGAAGAATACAGACGACTTATTTCCTTTGGTTCCCAGGAGGTAGTAAAGCTTCTGATAACTTGTTGGATAAGTCATGACTAATAAAGTTTTATGGTTCAATGCTTTTAAAACCCTCTTAGTTTAAATAAAGTTGGGAAGATGTTTACAGTCGTCTCGGCCTCGCGCTGCTTTTGGGAAACAGGATTCAGATCAATACGATGCACAACTTCTCCGACTCACATGTACCTGAGCATTGAATAACTGTTCTCTGTAACATTAGACATAAACAAGCTGCTAATGCAATAGAGCTGCAGTTTAATGTGGAGCCTGGAGCTTCTGCAGCTGTTTGACTGTAACTGCCGCTGTGGAGCTGCTTCTGATACCAAAGGAAGATCTGCAGGGTCAGAAGTAAATAACTCCAGCTGGGAATTCTCACCCCCCGAAAACAACCGAGCCATTATGACACAAACACCACAGCAGTATTCGGTTTCTATCGAATGTAATTGTTCCGAGATCAGAGGTCAACTGACTGTTCGTGGACAGTATCTTTTTTTTTTTTATCTAGACAGTAGAACTCCAATTACGCCGAGAAGGAGTGTGAGAAAGAAGAGAAATGGTAGTGAAGCAGGCATGGAAGAGAGGAAGAGGAGTGAAGCCTATGGTGGCTCTCTGGGGACAGAGCAGGAGCTGTGACAGCAGTGGGACGCCTTTTATTTCCCCAACCCTGAACCCAGGGCTGCTTGTTAAAACCCGGAATGAAAGAAAGTGTTTGGCTAATCAATAAGCAAAGGGGGGGAGGGGGGATAAAAGAGAGGTGCAACGAAAAAAGGAAAAGAAACAGAAAGGAAGCGACAGATGAAGGCACAAGATGATCGGAGAGAAGGAAGGAAAAGCAATTATTATTTCCCTATTTTCACTTCTTTCTCTGTTCACGGATTCAAAGTTTCCACTCTGCTCCATAATCATAATATATTATATAAACCCTGGATTTTAGTGGAACGCACATATTTACCTCAGCGTGATAACAAACGTATTCGTGCCTTTCCCGGGGAATGAGATGCACGGCACATTCCCCCGTCTGTATTTGCATTTTCATGAGGACCTAATGACCAAAGTGAGGCAGTTGCCAAGTGCCGCCTCCACCTCCATGCGATGCAAATGAGGCCGGCTCCGCCATATGTGCACACTTGTTAGAGAGAGCTCACAGATGTGGCTCCTTCTAACAGGTGCTCGAGTTCCACTTCTGCATCTTCCTGCAGCAGCAACAACAACAACAACAACAACGAGGATAAAACCCAGGAATATGACTCCCTATACACTCGTCACTTATTAATCTGATTCCTGGATTGGTTGCACCTTTTGATTTGTGGATCGTGTGATGTCATCGGCCTCGAAAACAAAGTTGAGTCTCATCAAGAAGCCGAGTGACACCTGTTCGCAAAACCTCTCGTGAGAAAGTTTGTGTTGCTCGTTCGTCATCATACATATGAACACAAATTAAAAGTTAAAATATGAAAATGATATGAACAAATCCATTTAAGTCTTTTAGTTCAAACTACTCTGACAGCAGTTTAAAATTATGTTTCATATCATATAATTTCCAAGTAATGAATGAACAGTTTATATTTGTTAGTCTCTATTTGTAATAAAAATGTCTTTATGTGTTATATTATAGGTCATATAACAAACAGCCTTTTATGACATTTTTTGCTGAGTGTTTGTTTTCCGGCGTTTACAAGCTAGGGCTCAACTTGATTTTACAGATCGGATCATAATCATTATTTCATCGGGCGTTAAAACATAACTCTGTTCAGACACTAACATTATTATATCAAAGGATGCAGGAAGTCCTTCAGTCAATAATGGTGCTGAGAGAAAGTTTATTTAATGATGTGGATCGCCCCCTGGTGGCCGGCTGCAGTAAGAAATCAATAAACTGGCGTCTCCTCCATGTTAGCATATGTGACAGGAGCCCTAAATATGATTTGTTATTTGACTATACGAAACGTCACGATTGACAGCTGAGACTGACTCCTGATTGGTCGAGATTGGTCTGCGCGGGACCATGCCTCCAAAATGACGGCGCAAGTAGAAAAAGACAGCGTTCTTATATTTTAGCTTAATTTTTGTCAAATAGGAGGAAGTGGAGACGCGTCGTCCATCTTGTCTGGAGCTTAGGATTCGACCAGGCCATGACACAAACTCTGTGTTTATTCCCACAGCTCTGGCCTTATTAGTCCCGATGCTGCTGATGACTGCTGTCGACTTCCTGTCCAGTTAAATGGGCACTCAGCCCCGGCGTGTTCTCTTTCACCCTATGACACACAATCCCACCTGATAGATGCATTAGATAGACCCGCTCCTCCTCCTCCTCCTCCTCCTCCTCCTCTGTGTGTCACATATGTGATTAGGAGAGGCATCCTATTTAATGATGCCGGGCGCAGAGGATAAATAAGTGACTGAGCGCCAGGCGGCAAATCAAATCAACCGACCAATCACGCCAGCCCCCAAGTTCGTCTGCAACAAAATGGCTGCTCACCTCTGACAGAGGGCTTTTAATCAGCCGGCCTGTAGGCGGTGATGCACGGCGGAGGCGTAGCGAGCGAGCAAGGGATCGAGAGCGTGGGAAATACACACCACAGGAACTGCTCAGCAAACATGACAAACGAGGAGCCGTCATTTAAAAGAGCAACTTGTTCCTTTTAACAGCAAAGTGAGTTTTGTTTCCTGCCGTCGATTTGAATCGTCTCCGAAATGCAAACAAGTCACATTATCACACAACGCTCATGTTAGGATGAGATTTCAGGCTGAATTAAAAACCAGGACGTTCAACTTTAAAAACTGTTTCGGTCTTCAGTTCCACAACTTCTGACTGAACAGTTGGTTCTTTCAAAAACAAAGATGAGGAGCGGAACTGGGTCATGCTCCCATAGTGTTTGTTTGCACGATCAATAAATCATGAGTTCCTGATTAGAAAGGAAACCGGGTCAGTTCTGGTTTGTGGGAAAATGGTGTCAAAAGGAACAAAATACAGTGATGAACTAAATCTGCTTCTGACAAACAGCATAATGTTCTTCTACTGATATTGAAAGTTCATCATTTACTAGTTCTATTGACTTCGAATGAGAAGTCGCTCTAAAATACAGTTGGGAAGAAAAACATTAAAATCAGATTAACTAGATGAGACTTCACAGACACATTGTGTTTATGTTTTTAGATATGAAATCATTTCTCTCACAAACAGCAGAAATGTTCAGTTTTTAGTTTCAACCATCTCATCCTGGATGAAGCCTGAGCCGACGCTGTAACTCTGCCCGACTTCCCGAGCCGTCAGGTTGAGGTCTCACCACGACGTGAGGACAAAGGTGCAAGTTCAACGTGACAGAAACCATCAAGATCTTTTCCAGCAGAGCGACTGATCCTAACACCTCTGCCCCTCAGCCCCCCCCCCCCCGCCAGCCCCCAGGTCCCCGGCTGACGTCAGGCCGCCGCCGGGGAAACACTCACAGGTCACATTAGGAGGCGAGTGCGTGTTCCGCATGTGTGGCCGCTCGTGGATTTCTACCTTCCTGAGGACTGAATTAGATTTGTTAACCAGCGAAGTGAGGACATGAAGCATTTGAAGACATTATGATTTTGTCATTTCTAAAGTTCAGGATTAACTTAATAACAACATTCAGCAACTGATTTAAATTAAAATAGGGGCATAACATTATTTTGAAGAGAATATTTTTAGATTTTTCAGTGAGCTATCACTTTAAGCTAGGCAAATATATTTGTCTCTGTGTAGGATTTCATCAATATGACATTTCAAATATTCATAAACTTTGTTATACCAACTTCTAATCAGTAAAAAAGTAATTTTCTTCCAAAACAACCAGCAATTACACAATTGTTTGTGTTTGTTTAAGATGTCCTTACATTACACAACTGTCATGCTTCTTCCCTCTTAAAATATGAAACTGTAAAACGTGATTAAGATCAAACAACTGTCACCGAAACTTTTGAGTTTTTCTTGTGAAGAAAATATGAATCAAACTGAAAAAGAGATAACAACTGCAGCTCAGCACTTCAACATCATAAACCACTGCAGGCCAACATCCCTAAGAAACAGAGGGGGGGGGGGGGGGAGAGCACATCAAAAGTTTTTGTTCAGTTGTGCATATTAATAATTAAAACACCAACTGGCTTATACAGGATTTTTACCCCCGCAAACATAAAAGCACAGTGATTACACCTTTTATAATTTTACACTGGAGGTAAACTAACGTGAATAATAAAATAACGGCCACACGTTGTTTATTTACACTGAAATGAAGACACAACTATAATCTGCATGAAGCTGCAGTGTAGCAGGAGTGAACAAAACTGTACGTGATCTTTGCTCTGCTGAACAGTTATAGTAACAATGTTGTGTCTGGAAAAAAGTTAAATATCTGATCAAGTGACCTCTGACCTCTGATCTTAACAAGGAGATCAAAAATGTAATTTCCCCTCATTAGGATCAATCTTTGGTCTGAACAAAAACAAAACTACACAGACACACAGACACACACACACACACACACACACCAAAAGGTCAATTTAATAAAACTCATTAGATTCTCCAGAAGTGTCAGATAAATTTAATGTTAATTACTGATATGATTAAATTACCAGTTTATGGATTTTCATTTAGTTTTAAATCTACAGTCGAGGCAGCTTCAACGTTCGCTGCACAAACATCAGTTACACTTCATATTCACAAAATAAAGCGACAAAAAATATACAACTGATGGAAAAAAACTCACTTCTACGTTTCCAGAATCTGAATTTCAAGAGTTATATGATTGTTGAACAGACTCAGAGTTAAAAGTGGCTCAAATTTGCATAATAATAATAACTGTATTTATAATTACACGAGTCAATGAGAGCGTGAGCTTCATTAACTGTACGAGTGAAACAAACTAAAATCAGAGAATCCAGAAAAAGAAGCAGGTAGATCGAGGTTCATCCTGTTGGAGGCATGAATGAGATCAGGAATAGTTCAACTGATTGACTTTCAGACAATAAAGAAGACGTGTTGAGGAATGTGTTTGTTGTATATTAAAAATGTTTTAGGAACAATATGAATTCCAGGCTTATGGAGTTACTTGAGGGAAAAGTCACTATTAGGATTTATCCCCTGGGGACCATGAATGATTTGCATCCTCGGACTTCCTCTCTTTCTGTCGCTCAGCGCTTTAGTGCATCGATGCTTGTGTGTGCATGTGTGGCGGCTCCTTTGTGTTCAAGTGTGTGTGTGTTTGTGTGTGTTAGATCAATTCTATCAAATACATCAGTCCGGGTCATTACCAATTCTCAGGACAATTTCTCATCCTCGCCCTCTTCAGATGTCGGAAGTCACGAAGGTCACAGGGCCGGACGCCGAGTGCTTCTCGGGTTACCCCCGGACTCGGCCGACATGGCGGCGAGATAGGCCTCGTCGTCGTAATTATCCTATCACCTTTCAACCAGCAGATACTAGCAGCTCTGATAATGCAGCATTAATGGGAAACGCAGGGGGGGGGGGGGGGGGGGGGTGATCGATGGACAAACGACCCGTAACGAGGGGCTGGACACTCGGAAATAAAACACTAATGATTTATATAGAGCTAACGACTGCAGCTCATTGATACAGTTAGGAAATTATGCTATTATGTTTATCTACAATAAACCAATGGGAAAAAATAGGGTTAGGGGTTAGGGTTACTCGCCAAGGTTTTAGATTGTTTCACATTCTTTGATTTTCTCTTGTTTACTCTCATACACACGTCTGAGTCAGCAACATTTACATCACTTACAGTTCATCCTAAACACAGCAGCCACTGTGTCGACTCCTATAAAAAACATAACCCAGGTTCAATTGATTTTAGGATATTATTGGATGTATGTTCACATGATAAGACCTTTGACTCATCATTTTCTGGAATAGGAAGACACCTCTTGATTCTGGATTAAATAAGAGGTGAACGTTTTATAATGGAAACAGCCATCTCAGTATTTGGGCATTATCCATATTTTATTAAATCAGTATCTTCATTATCTTATGACACAAAGCATAACACAGTTAACGACAAACGGGATAGAAAATAAAATGAAACACGTTTTATAAATGTATAATTTGAATTCTGTATATTCCTTTTGATTATAGAATGTTTTTCTAAGCAAGCAGCCTGTGATCTCCATCCTTCCTCTGCTTTTCTTTATCTGCCTCCGTTTCCTCACCACTCGACGCTTTGACTGTACGAACGTGCCGAACATCAGTCGAGCAGCCGGCCTGTCGTCTCCCTCCTCTAATTCCTCCATTATGTCACTCCTTGACTCCATCCATCAGCGCGCAGCCCGCATCCCACACGACACTCATCCTAAAATATCGCTGCTAAAAGTCTGCTTCAATTTAACGGATCATAAGGCCGGAGCGTGAATATTTAGTGTGTGCGGGGCTGCCGCCTGGAGATTTAATCCGGTGTGCTGCATAATTGATGGAGAGACATTGGGAAACTCACAGATCATTAAATGTGATAGCAGATTTGCCAAACACTCCTCAGAATGGTTTATGCTCGGCGTCCTGTCTCGACTGTGTGTTCTGTGGAGAGTCGGCTCCAGAAAGCCGGAGTTGAAGAAGATGAAGAGCAGAGACTTCAGCTTCTTCCTTCAAACGCATGAACCGGGGGAATAAACTGACTGGGGTCGGGTTTCGATTCTGTTGATCTCTGCAACATTTGAGATATTTAATCAAAATCAAATCTGCTCCAGAAATTAATGGATTCTCACTCGCCCCCCCCCCCCCCCCCATCTGTTCCACTAAGTTTCAAGAAAATCTGTTCAATTGTTTTTGCCCCATCCTGCAAACAAACACACAAACAACATGTAACACAACCTCGTTGGCGGAAGTGACCTACCCACGTCCTCCTTGGAATCGACCCTGTGTATATCCCCCCCGCCCCCTGAGCCTCCTACCTGGATCTTGATTGGCCAGCTGAAGTTGGACACGTAGACGTAGAAGGTGATGTTGTGGTGAAGCCTGAAGTTGAACTTCTCACAGGAGAGGCTGTCCCTGTGCTCCCGGATGTTGGTCCGAGCGATGACGGGCATCTCTTCACCGGAGATGGTGCCGGCTGCGAGCGACAGAGAGATGTCGGAGAAGAGGATTTAATCCAGGACGGGGGGGACAACGTGTGAAAGAAGATTTACAACAAAGAGAAGTCTTTTACACGGAAGAGGACGCCAGAAACAATCTGTGGCAGTTCAGTGTCTGTCAGGTCTCGTGAAGGGTAGAGGGACAAACAGTCTGAGTGAGTTTTATTGTGTTTCTGCTTCGGAGGTTTCATTTACTGTAGCGAACACACAGAGAACAGCAGCCGCTCGTGTTTCTGCTTTTTCAAAGAGGACGAGTCACTCGGAGGCGACAGGAACATTCACCGACTTTGAAAAGCAGAGAGACGTCACTGGTTTGGTGAAATGACAACAAAGATACCAGTGATCTGTCAGCGCAGGGAAATGTTGAGGTTTGAATCAACACAAAGCTGCTCTATTGTTTCAGTAAACATCTCTGCTAACGAGGTTATGGCTTAATTGCTGAAAAACTATAAAAACTGACACAAATAAATTTGCCTCGTTTCATGTGTTGAGGACAAAAAACAAGATCCGGCTGCTCAGCCACTGGCCTTTAAAAATGATTTTCTTTCTTTTTCACCAGTTTTAACATTACCGACATTCTTCCAGAGACACCACAGCGGCTGAGGCCTGATCAGGAGGCTGGTCCCTGATCTCAGACCCTGACACTACTGTGGGGGTCGGTGGGGATGATGATGGGGATTTGGTCACATGAGAAACCAATGGAATAACAAGTTAAAGTGATTTACCTTCACATTTTCTTTCTTAGTTATTACCTCTGCCCAGGAGGTGATTTCTCCCCCTGTTTTCAGCAGGATTATGCAAAACCTACTGAAACCATTTCCGTTAAGTGTGGTGGAGGAACGAGGCCTGGGTCTGAGAGGAGGGGATTCATTCTGGTGCAGATCCAGATTCATCTACACTGAAATATCTGGCATTTCTCACCATTTTCCTGAATCATTTTAAGAATGATGCACTTTGATCTTTATTAATGATAAATTTCTATATATTTATATTATATATTTCTACTTTAAGAACTATGTGTAGGATTGTGTATTCGCTGAATAGAGTGACATAATAGTTTGAACTGAATTCACAGAAATATATCGCACATTCTGATAATAACAGAGAGACATGGCCTCATCTGTACTTTGTTATAATGGACATGTGCCGTCAATTTGACAAACATGACATTTAAGAATGGGAACAAAACCACATGGGACCAGAAGAATAAAAAACAAACCGAGTTACTCGTCTGCACAGTGTGAACATATCTTTACAGAGATGTTCACACTGTGAAAACAGATGAATAAACATTCAGACACCTCACAGTCGTTCAGAGCGAGAGCATGTTAAGTTTCCTTAGTTTGTCTGACGCTCTGTATAAAACATTTCCACCGCCTGTTTTATCAGGGGCCACTAAACACTCTGTAATAGACTGCACACAATCGCACAAACAATCACACACACACACAGGCTCACACACAGAGAGAAGGCCCACAGTCCCCAACTGAAGAGGCTCTGGGCCCCAAGACGCTGCCAGGGTGAAAGCAGAGCACTTTTATCTTAATTGAAATCAGGAGGGAAAATATATTTAAAATGCCCTGATGCCAAAATTCAAACCAGCGTCGGATGTGTTTTGTGAGGAAGGGGAATCCCTGTGAGGCGAGCAGGAAGTGGATCTGACCCTTTTCCTCGGCCACCGGCGAACCATGCTGACGGAGGAAATACATCTTCACACACAGGCAGATGAAGAGATTCAGAGGCCGACTACAATCACACACACTTAGTGTCTCCATCTATCTATCACTTCACTAATCTAATTACATGTTTATATAAAAGCTAATTTTCTTTGTCTTTGCACAGAACTGAAATGTGTGAGAATTCCCAAATTAAAACACTCATCTAAATATTGCTTCTAACCATTTGTTAGCCAAATTCCTCATCAGCTTAGAATTTGAAAATATTAGTGGAAATATCGACAGGATTTGGTGAAACTGGGATTGGATATGGCTGACAGAACCTCTTTAAACTTTAATACGATACAGGATAAGCAGAAGAATATGGATGGAGGAATAGATGGATGGTTTTCACATGTATTTTCTTGTTTATGGTTTAAGGAGCTTGTGTTAAACATGCATTTATTTTTGTCTGCTTTATTTACTTTGGGGCCAAATCATGACTGATTTGTTTTCTAGAGTTGCATTTTTTCTATTCTCAAAAAAAAATAAACACCTGCTTTGGATTTCCCAAACCTGGAAACTCTTCTGGTCTACAACATGTGGTGTTCAGTAACAACATGCAGCCTTCAGCTCGGATAAAGAAATAACTCATGTTCTGCATGTATACATTAGCCAGAACTCCTAAGAGAAAAGAAGCCAACTCTATTAATTTAGATTATTCTCTCAAGAAAAGTGTAAATAGAGGAGATTTCTACCTGTGGAGCTTAAGGACCAGGTGATGTTGAGGTCGAAGTTGTTGGAGGCGTTGATGGACATGTCCAGATTTTTGTTGGCCTGCAAAACAAAAAGGTAGAGTTAGTGGAACAGTCTTGGAAAGAGACATGAAGAAAGTTTACAATGTTTTCAGATACAGTGCAAAGGCACCTTGTTATCTCATTTCTTGATTTATTTATCGCCCACTGTGGAGATTTGTGAGTCCATGTAGTTGTTGCGCTGGTTGTTTCACTCACTTTCCTCCAGGTCTGTTGACCTTTTACACTCGTGCACATCCATGAAGAGCAACAAGAGAATTCTCTGCTGCAGCATTTTAAACTTGAGCTCGTTCTTCACCTCAATTTGTGTCACCTCGGAGTCTGACTCTGTCTCTCCCTGCGTCATTCCACCGATTTTATCTTCGATGCTTCAAATGTTCCACTTTGACTTGTACCAGAACAAACCTTTCAGCGGCGAGGAGGAAAAACAGGTCCTATAAAACTCCAGAGTCTCTGACGGCAGGTTCCTACTTATATAGAATATGTGTTGAGTGGCTTCTTCTCATTGGGACAAGACGTTTAGGTTGTAAGTCAAGAAACGAGGATTCAAGCTTTGTTTTCGGCATAAACACAAATCTGTGCAAAACAATGCACAGTTGACCAATCATAGAGACAGGTGCTAAAGCAAAGTGTTTGTGAAAGAGGCTGAAAAGAGGAACTGCAGCAATAGACAGTTGTGTCTCCTTGTGTTTTACCTGTTCGGGTGTAGCCATGAAGTTGATGGCCGTGTAGTGACGGTCGTCTTCCTGCAGCAGGCTGAAGGTAAACTGGTAATCGATCAACAGGTTGTCTAGACAAAAAGAGAAATGAATTTGCATTGAAATTCTCCAACAGTTATTGTTCTGTTAATCACTTGTTTCGATAATTGAACAATTGTTTTTGTGGTCTTTCCGTCTCAGAGCTCACTCGGTTCCCTTCAGAAGGAAAAGGCCGTTTCACACTACGTCTCCGTCTCAGGTCATTTTTATTGACACCAGCTTCAAACTCAGACAGATTTATGAAAGTAAAACTGCGGGAGACGAGAACCGGGAGTCGATATTCAATTAGATGAATAAAAATACAACACTGTGAGTTCTGCTCAAAGATCACATACAGCCACACGATTAAACAAGCTGCGTTCACATACCTGAGAACACACTCTATTATGTATTTCAGCATTAGTTGGATAAATATGACCGCGCTCGACAAGGAGGCCGATGTCTACAACGCCCAATCAATAGAACAGGAGCAAGAGTCTGAATAATCATGTGCTCTCAGAGATTTAATCATTTCTGAAAGCAGCTCCAGCTGAGCGACTGGAAGCCGCTCTTTGTCAGCGAGACAATGGCCGACGACCGAGAGAATCACGGCAATGCAACATCTGGACAGACAGCAGGAGCCACGCAGAGTCACCTTGTCTGCGGGAAGCACAGAGGGAGAGAGAGACGGCACACGGGAAGATAACCGGGAGGATAACCAGGTATAAGTGTGTTTGAGGTTTGTCTCCGAAGGGAGGTTCAGGTCAATGCACACTTTTTCTTCTGTTTTTCATCTGAAGGTCTCCAGACGTTCTTCTTCATGTTGGAAAGTGGAGGGTGAGGTGAGGGGTGCTCAGCTGCAACATGCAACTTCACCACTAGATGTCACTAAATCCTCCACACTGAACCTTGAACAATGTCGGATGTCATGAAAATTATAAACTGCCCCACAAAAGAGAGGCTGGCTGCCAGTGAGTGACTGATCGTCCAACAACCCACTTACTAAAACAAACTAGCTACCACACAACTGATTTCCGTGTGCGTCACTTCCTGCACTGACCACTGACTCACTGCGAGTGATAACATGTTTGTCGTTCCAGCAGATGGTTTTCATTCACACGGGTGTGGCCGTGTCCTCATGTCAGTTGCTCAGAATATGACTTTTATCATATAAACAGACAGGAGGAGCATGTTTAATAACTCAAACTCAATAACTCAAGGTAACGTTAACACTGACAGTGACTCTGCAGGAGCCTTTTTAACTCGCGGAGCAGAAAACTTAGTGTGACACACTGTAAAGAGAGAGAGAGATAGATAGTTGTGTTAAGTTATCACCTTCCTCTCAACTGTTCAATCCCAGGGCGTAACCGGGACGAAAGCAAATTATGTTTGACAAACACTCTTGTTTTGTTCAGCCTTCATGGCGAGTTAGCCCGAGCAGCAGATATCATCACATCAAAGATAATATTTCCTCTGAACATCTCTCTCTCTCTCACTCGCTCCGAGGCAGACGTGCACCACCGCAACTCAGTTGTTTATCCCACAAGGGTCGTCTGCACCACTTCAGAGTATTTGGGCTTTTTAGACTTCATAAAAAGAGGATAGGGACCAGTGTGTCTGCGTGTTCATGCACGGCATGTTTGCATATTCTTACACGTCTGTGAATGTGCGTGCAAGTGTGAGTCGCTTCCTGCATCAACCTGCAGCTGGTGAGTCTTTACAGGTGGGCCCGTGTCTGCATAGTTAAACAAACAAATGAGAGTACGGCACGAAAACAAATTACCGCAGTCCCTCTGTGTGTTTCCAATATGTTTGATTTCAAGCCTGTTAGCGGGAAGAGCCTCTGCCAGGTTTAAAAGTTCATCGCAGCTAATTACAAATCCCATCTGAGAAATCTGACAGCGGTTTCACTTACGCAGTCTCACTCCGGATAAATCGTACCGAGGTAACACTGAAGGTATTACCCATCCCCAGATGAACTGAAATAGAAATAGTCCCTGCCAATTTCACAGGTTCACAGATGGGTGATCTTATTACCATGATATGTAAGCTGATTCAGCCGATATGAAACAAAGCACTGTGATGGGGAATGAGACGCCAGAAGAGAAAGGCCTCCCCCGGAACATAATCTGATATCGCAGCGCCCTGTTTCACGAATAGAAATCCAAAAACAAGCGTGAACTCTGCTTCAATGTCAGTGTGTCTGAATCTCTCGCTGATGTTTCATTTAATGCTTGTTAACAACTCATTATTTCCCATTTGCAACAGCTGCCTGACGGAGCGCGGGCCAGACGCTGCGGCGTCTCCTCGCAGAGAAAACCCGTTAGAACCGCGGGAGTAAACACAAGGACAACACCGATTTAATACCAGAGCCGACTGGAGGTCAAGGTTAACCTGGAGGTAATTTATGCATGGGGTCACATGACCTCGATTTATTAGAAACTCAATTGATTTGAGGGATGGATTCACATAATGATCAGTGTCACAAGAGTCTCTACTGGAGACTGTTTACTGATCCTACGGCCGTGAGAGTCAGAAAACACCTGAAAATCAATACAATTTCGAACACACACACACACACACACACACACACACAAACACACTAACACACTCTAATTCCACAATGATCTTGTGGTAGAAGTAGATTGTCTCCTCTACAGTTGGTTGCATTGTTAGAGAAAATACCACGAAGGAGAAACAGCGATGGTGGAAAGTAAAAGCCAGGATTTGTTTTCCTGGAACAAACGATGAGATGGAACTGAAACTGGAAGGAGGTGATGCTTTTCATTCACCGTTGAGTCATGTGACTGATAAGAACCAATCAGCAAGAGAAGGGGGGCGTCTGTGTCATTTGCGTCTTTGATTGTGCGTTATGATGAAGAGCAAACATATTACAATCATCTTGAAGAATCTATAACAGCTACAGCCTCATCCTGCAGTAGAATCAACCGTCACAAACCACATTATTAGTGCTCAACCGATGAGTCTCTGAGAAGTGAATGTGCATTTTGAGTTGGGACGCGGTCACTGTGCACGTTTCTTCAGGTCTTCATGTGTGTAAACATTTTCAAAACTGAAACTGATCCAGAATCAGTCTTTAATTCAGTCTGTCAACAGAAACTATTTGATTTGATCAAAGCTTGTTGGCCTTATAGGACCAATTAATCCACTTGAGATAGGCGTCCGGACAGAGCGCCTGTCAACAAACACCGGGCGTCCCGGACTGAAGACTGAGGTCTAATGAACGGCCTGAGGACGTGAACGCTGCCGCCCGCTGATTGCTGCTGTGCGGCCGCTTTGAGCTGGGAATCTGCAACTAGACTCACTCTGTGTGTTCTCCCCCGATTCGTGTCGTCTACCACTAATTGTCCTTTAATTGGGATTGTGAGGCTGTCAGTAAATATCGGAGCCGCTCTCCTTTGGCCTGACTAAGCTTTCCCAGCAGCCCCGGGGGCAGCAGGCTGCGACGACTGCAGCCCGACTGGTGTGATGCCGATAATTCCACTGACTGCTGGTCTCTCCAGCAGAAGTGACGGGGCACTCGGTGGCCGTCCCTAATTAGACGTCCCCTTGTAGCTGACTGTGATGGAGTGTGACAGCGGGTTATTAAAGCGTTGTCCTGGTGATGCCTGCTCATAAATGCAAGCCTGACTGGGGGCAAACTCATTAAACAGAAAAGTTGCTTTTCCATCAATTGACTGTTGGTTCAATATGACAGCGTTAACTCAACCGGGGCATCACTCCCCCCCCCCGCTCTGCGTCCTCAGACGAGGAACACGGCTGTCGATAGCTGAACACACACATTTATCAGCCTGATGAAAACATTTCATCAAATACAGTTTCTGTCGGCTGCTTGTTAATATGAAGAAGAACAACTTTCTTTGTGGGATGTGACTTTACTCTGTATAACTCTGTTACATTACGTTAAAATGACAGACTTAAGATGTTTGGCTTGAAGGATGAAGGTGATATTTCTTTCTCTGTCTTTTAATAAAGACGTTGAACACAACAATGAAATCCTACTGAATCATAAAAACTGTGGGAATAACCGGATTACAAGTAATTATGTCTCTGTGATGAAGGAGAACACATAACAGAATAGACTATAACAGAATGCCTAATTGGTAATTGCATTGATAGTTGTATTAATTATAGTTATTTCTATTAAAGTAACTGGAAAATATAACAAATATCAAACTTTTCTGTATCAAAATGACATTTGGACATTTTTCACTCCCTCATATCTGTGTCTGACCCCGATATCCATATTGTTTGGTCTCTCATAAATCGAAATAATCAAGATAAAAAAAGAGGACATAGATGCAGTGGTTTAAAAATACAAGTGGAATATAAACTGTCTCTATTTTTGTACTTTTGTAAATTGTTATTTGATTTGAAGCTCATTTGTTCGATAGCATTCAGAAAAAATGGTCTTAATGGAATTATAGCGCCTCCCAGAGGACAGGAGTGAGGGATGTGTACTTTATTATGTTTACGGCCTAATACACATTGGGTCCAGTGTTTGTCCTGGACTTCAGGAAAAGTGTTGTACCATTGCATTTGGGCAACAAATTCATTTATTGCCATGAATAAGGGACGTCTATTATATTCTTAGAAAAAATACTGACATGCTAAATGAAGAATGTGTGACCCTTCGGTCTGAAACATCTGACGCTTCTGACAGTCCACACTAGAACTCATGAATCTGTTTCACATCTGACTTTGACAGCGCACCGCTATGCAAACAGATAAAAGAAGAAAGAGAAAGAGGGAGAGAGAGTGTAGACTACTAAATGTGAGATTCAGAGCAGATGTCCAAGGTGCTGGACTTATTACATTCAGCTGTTCAACCTCCAGTGGATGTTTGGTTTCTGTAATGGCCTTTTATTCACCTGAAGAAGAGTCTGTGCCAGGTGCTTAACCTCTGCCCACGGACTCCAGGCACCCTGAGTATTTAGTGTGAGCTTTGCTTCTCTGGAGGCAGACGGGCAGTCAGATGCTGCCACGTGGACGGAATACATCTGAAGAGCAGGCTGTGAGACGTTACTTCCAAAGTGTCCTGTTATAAACACTGAGTGCGGCTGCGTTACTCCAGGGGCCTTCTCCGAGAAGTCCTGACCTTCTGAGGAGTAAAGCCGAGTCGACCGAGCTGCACCTCCTCCCCCCCGAAACGTCCACAGAGCGTTCATAATACCATCAACACAAGCTGCCGTCCCCGGACAGAGAGACGAGTGGCAGCGTTCTTCAAAACTTTTTGGGCTCTGAAGGTTTGTGTTGTGATCCTGGAAATATCCTGCTCCTAAAGCGAAGGGTTGTTTACGACATATTACAACCACAGACTAAATAAAGACGGTCGAAACATCTGACCGGGGGATGGAGCCGTTAATAACTTATAGCGAATTATAACCAAACTTATCAGAAACATGAAAACTTTTACGAACATCCCAGTGATAAGAACTACCGATAAATCTTTTAGAAACGATTTACTTTTTAGTTTGGTCCATGTCCCATCTGCTAACATGGAGGAGCAAGGTCTATGGCCTATACTGGAGCCAGCCACCAGGGGGCAGCTAAGACACTTTGGCTTCACTTATGATGTTGTGTCGATAATTAAATTGTCTAGTGTCTAAATGATCTCAACATAAGAGGTACCATGCCTGCTAGCATGCTAGTCAATGGTAAAACGGCATGGTGAGCTAATGAGTTGACTAGCTAGCCAACAACCTAACTCAAAAGTCGCTGTTAGCTAGCAAATACTTTTATTTAATCCGTAAAAACAATAACACATAAACAAAATATAGTGACCAAAGCAAAGCTAGCTTGAAGCTAGCAAGCTAGCTCAAACCTTAGCTAATAGTGGCCAAATATGCTTTCCCGTTAAGATATTAGCTTTCAACTTGGGGGCGGTCCGGATGATTTGGCTTCACTTTTAAACAGCTGTCATGTCGGCCATATCCTTTTACAGTCGATGATCTCAACGTGCGAACAAGCTGCGTTTGATGACAGCCAACTACATGATATTATTTGCACAGTTTATATTAGCTATGTCCTAAAAGCTGAGGTAAAAGGAGGTTAAAGGTCCTGGTTGTGTTTTTGTTGTCTACATGTGGTGCAGAATCTTCAGTAAAGACAATACTGCGTCTCCCATCTTTTCATTCATCCATCACCTTCTGTCCAATGATATTTAAGGTTAATATTGACCTCAGCTGTAATCGTGGCTGCTTTCCGAAAAGTACAAGCAAATGGCTTTTAAATCAGTAATTTATCAACACTGCTCTCTGTGTGTGTGTATGAGTGTATGTAAGAGAGGATGGTGTGTGCATCCATGTGTGTGGGTCTGAGTGTGATTGCTCTTGTTCAAACAAAGCTAGGCCCATTTCACCGACAGCAGAAAAGATAATGTCACATTAATGACGGAACATTATGTGGTTGAATACATGGGAAATACACACACACACTCACACACAGTGCAGCTGACGTGGAGGCAGCCGTGCACCCACAGACCTTAAGAGCCATTAAAACATAAAACATGTGCTTTTACATTTCTGTCTCTGTGTGCATGTGCAATTATCTAGAGCCCTTTCACAACACTGGGTGTAAAGGGACTGGTGCCATCTACTGCCTCCAAAGTGGAGAGGGTGAAAACAATAAATTTATAATTTGAGGTGTTTCAAGCAAAAAAATCGAATGTGTCAAAGGCCGGAATAAACTTGACTCTTATTGTTATGCTAATACAGATAAACACGCAGTTAAAGTGCCCATATTTGGGCAATTTCCATGTTTTTAATTATAATTTCCAGATTCTGCTGGAACATATTTACAAACTGCTATGTTGAAAATAAGTTGTGTCAGGTGGGAACCACAGACTTTATACAGAAGGTGAAGCCAAAGCATTACGATCGCCCCCTGGTGGCTGGAATAAATTTCTGATTCTGTGCTTTACAAGAGTACATCAAATTAGGATTTCAAAATAAAAGCCATGCAGCAGTAGAGCTGAATCCATGTCATGATCTCGGAACAGAACTGCATCTTGTGATCAAACACATATTTGAGGTGACCGGTGCAACCCGTGCTTGACTCCTCTGATTACTGCATCATTCAAACAGTGACAGCCTGACTCACATAAGAGGGATATCCACAGTGACAGGACCTGGACTCCAGTTATGATGTTAAAAGCCATGTCGGCAGGTTATGAAGTGAACGGTTGCATGTATTTGTGTACGTGTGTGTGTGTGTGTGTTTGTTTGTGTGTGCGTGAGAGAGATTCAGGGAGTGAACATGTGTTTGTGTGCCACGAAACATCTGTTTTCATTTTCCTCCTTCGTCTGCCCTTTAAAGGGAGAACGAGAAATTTGTTGCAAATGAGCTGAAGTCAGTGTGATGGCTGGTCTGGAATCAGGTAAACAACGTCCTCTCTCACTCCGCTACCTGCTGCTACACACTGTTTTAGTTTGTTTTCACTGTTTTACAGAAAAACATAATAAAGACATGATATTGTTATTCGTGAAGTAAGATCTAAAGTGGCAGGTCTGTACGTGCTGTGGATATTTATGACTTTAGACTGTGACCACAATCTCCCCCTTATCTTAAAAATGATTTAAAGCTGCCAATATTTATTCAAAAGGAAACGTAGACGGTTTAGAATCAGAATATGTTCATAATCCTATTCTAAAATAGTCTAACGATATTTGTTAAATGTTAGTACTTCATGACATCCTGCCATACTGAGTGCGTTGGAATGGTTGTTGTTTAGTCCTGAAGCTAAAAGGAGCTGAAAATGTTGAAAGGTCGGCAGGGGACAAAAGAGTTCACTAACTTACTGCAAACACAGAAAAAATTATGAATATTAATCCTCTGAAACCCCCATATACAAATAAGTGCAATACTTTTGTAGATACAACTAATGGTGTGCATGTGTAAGCTGAGTTGTCCAAGAGCGTAGGACCAACATCTTCTGTCCGTTGATGTTGCTTCAAGTAAACCCTAACCCTAAAGGTCGGGAGGGGCAGTGTCCTCACTGTCTGCTGTCAGGGAACCTTCTTTGGATGCACAAATAACAAACATGGGGCATGGATTCGCACTGTATGCACACATTACCTGTCTGTGTGTGTGTGTGTGTGTGTGTGAGTGTGTGTGGTTTACTTACAATAACATGTTCCTCTGAGGGGGTTACCAAGGTAACGGTTCTCTGAATCACATCTGGAACGACGGAGGAAAGAGAAGACATGGGCGGAGAGAGAGAAAGAATAAATAAGAGAGAAAGAATAAAAAGACATTAACATTCAACACAAGCGGAGTTTTCACAAAGACAGAATTGTATTTTAGGAATAACGCTTGTTTGTGTGCGCGTGTGTGTGTGTGTGTGTGTGTGTGTGTGTGTGTGTGTGTGTGTGTGTGTGTGTGGTTGTGTGTCAGGTGGGCCCTTTGCTGCAGGTATTTTCTTTCCCCAACTCTCTATGAGGTGATTTCTTATGAAAGTCATAGGAAATCATTGTGGGTGTAAAGACATTACAGGGGGAGAAATTCTCATCGTAAATTTTCTCTCTTTCAAATGTTGAATTCTTTCTTTATATTGACATTAGTCAGAGCTGGATGCTGATGAATAAAACATGCTTCTGACAGTGACAAGACCAAAACACAGACATTTCATTTCCATGGATATTCTTAATAGAAAACAAGCAGTGTAAAACACATTTCTCGGACCCTGTCAGTCACTGTCATCTTCTCATTTGCTTTCCATTTAGACGTTTCAGCCTCTTCTCAGTTCTTCAGACGGAGACTGAGCTTCTCTTAGAGACGCTCACACTCGCTGATGGACAGTAATTGGCTGTGGCTGAAAGTTGTGACCTTTAGCTTCAGGGAGAGTCTCTGATGACCAGTGAGCTCCACCACAACACAATTAGCTTTTAAAAATTGATTTTCCAAGTAGGAATCTAATGAATTTTTCAATATACATACATAACTGGTTTGCCAGGGTTTCAAAGGGGCCGCGTGCACCAGGAACTTAAGGGCTCTTAAGAATAATGTAAATTTCAACACTCAAACAGCAAATGTAATTAAAGAGAGAAACACCAGGGCTATGGGTTCTTTCTCCAGTTATCGTGGAGGACTGATGTGCACGGTTTAGAGCCCATTAAAGTGTCATGATGGACCTGACGTGCACCTGAGGTGGTTCACGCACCAGAGAGGAGATGATTGGCTGGCAGAGGAGAACAAAAGACCGACTTCCACTTTGAGCCGAATGGGAGAGAAATGTTAAGAATGTGAAGAGAGGAATGACGGAAATCATTATCATAATGTGAGAGCTTTTAACGTGTCGTGTTTGAAGAACGTTTGCATCAGCGATGGAGTAATTTAAATCATATATATCTCTATATGTGTGTGTGTGTGTGTGTGTCTGTGTGTGTGTGTACATGTGGAGCAGTTTAACAAGGGAAACAAAAAGTGTTGATTGACATTGCAACAGCCCGATGAAATTTTAGGAAAATAAACACGTGCTAGTCTTTGACGAGCTTTTAAAAAAAACGGACGATAAATCATCCAAAGGCCAAAAGTACCAGGGAGCCAAAAGGGGGGGGGGGGGGGTGGCGGGGGGGCAGAAGGATGGAGGGATGGAGGTTGAGGAGAACATGAAGGCAAGGCATGACAAAAGGAGAAAGAGGAATAAGTGGAAGGGAGGCAGAGGGCAGGTGAGGTTTACAGCCCGGGTGTTTGTGAATTCCCTCTCAGCGGCGCAGCAGGTCACAGATCAGCGCTGGATACTGAATATTTCATCCTTCTATCAAACCTCCGGCCAAGGACGATGTTTCAAACCACAGCCGAGCCGCCGCCCTCCGTCTGAAGTTTACAACAGCGCTTAAAGAAAGAGTCCAAATAAGACCGGTTCACCTCGAGACATGAAAACCACTGATAAAGTTCCTCCCAGGAAGCTGAGTGTGGTTCCACGACACTTTAGTTCAGCAGCACTTATTCTTTTGTTATGGCTTTGATACAGAAAACTTAACAGATACCACAATAACGGATAAAAGATGAATTTTTTAGAGCTAAAATCAATTTATTTTACCTCCAACAAAAATGATATGTTTTGAATTTCAATGTGGCCAGGTAGAAAGAGTGACAATTCCTGTTTTGCCTGCGATGAAGCAACTATTCCATCTATAGTACAAAGTCAAATCCAACATGGCGAGCCGCGGAGAAGAGGGATGAGCTGTCTGACAGAGGATAAACTGACGGGGGAGTGTTTTCTCTCACGGGGGGGACACGGCGACAACACAGAGCGAGGGACGGACACTTAAGCTGCTTACTAAGAACCTATTGGGGACAAGATGCGGGTCACACAGGACTGGACAACCTCATCCTCACTTAAAACACACGGGGAGTCAGCAAACACACACACACACACACACACACACACACAACCGCACACAAACGGACTAGATTGTGCACTTGCTCTAAATCCATGCAAAGCATAGGGACTGGAGATTAAAGGTCACAATGACATCATGTCTCCTGCTTGTGTGTGTGTGTGTGTGTGTGTGTGTGTGTTTTAACTGATGATATTAATATGAAGTGTAACAAACAACACTAAACATTCCAAAATTACAAACCTTCCTAAGCCCAAACACAAACTCCACAGTCAAATACAGTAAGTAGATGCAAATTAGAAGTCAATTAGTGGAGTTCTCTGCAAACCGAGGAGTCCAATTAAAACAGCATCAACGCAATCAAACTGTCAGACGGGGCAACGAGGGGGGGCCTTAACTGCTGGTTGAATTTTAAATTAATTATTTGTGAAAGTCGTAAATTAAAAGTGAAACTATGACCAGAGAGAAACAGCAGGATAACATCTGGTGAGCATCGCACCGTGTTCCAGTCATCTTGACCTGTCACCTTCACACTCTGATCTACCTGTCTGTGCAACAGCTGTTACTGTGTGTGTGAGTGTGTGTGTGTGTGTGTATACACAGTACACACAAACTAACACAAACATATACAAGTCTGACTAAAAAAACTAAAAAAACTAAACCAGGTAATGGATCAGCCTGATGTTTGCGAAATATTAAAACTATTTAATTGGTTGGAGAAGAGGAGAAGACTGAACTCGACTGGAAGAGATGGAATTAAATTTGGATTAACATGGTTGAAAAAAAAGGAAATAAAACAAGTTACCGATTTGAAAGCAAAACAGCTGCTTTACCTTAATGAGACCCTTATTTCTGATGCAGCATACAAACCTTGAAACAGAAAACACACACACACACACACACACACACTGACACACACCTACTGCAGCCTGAGGGCGCTGCCATGTGCTCTCTTAGAGAAATTGCTCGTTCATAATGACAAACACACAGGCCTGTATGTGGCGCACCGTTCTGGAGTGACTCAACCAAAACAAACAGAGCTGTGACAGAGAGACATTTAGAGAGAGAGGAGGAGGAGGAGGAGGAGGAGAAGGAGGATGAGGAAGAGGAGGAGGAAGAGCAGGAGGGGTGGCAGAGATAAATCAAAGGTGAGAGCAGCTGCAGCAAACAGGATTAGAGATGCAAAAGTGAACAAACAGACAAAGCTCAGCCTCCAGAATAAGGAAATATTAGTGCACGCTGAAAAGAACTGAGGCTGAGCGGCCGATTCACCTTCCACTCGGGCTCAGCCGCGGCCGGAGGATTCTTCAAGATTTGCCAATATTTTACTGGCATATGCTAATGAGCCCTGAAGTGAAGTCGTGTTTCTCTTCATTATTCAGTCGTTCTCTGCAGAGCGATTACACACATTGTTCCAGATAACACAAGAGTTGTGTTACCAGTGAGCAGTTAATGCTTTTTTTTAAATGTTTAATAGTTGTTTCTACAGTCGACTGCCATTTGTATTTTCTGCGTCAATTTCAATTACGCCTTCGAAAGCATTTTCCTGGAGCTATTTTTCATCGTGTTTTTGTTCATGATCAGAAAAGTTGTGATTGGCTCAGAACTTTAAAGAACAGAGACAAAGATTTTATGTTTCATCCCTCAATAATTCTTGTGGACATAATTTGACTGCTTCTTACAAAGTGTTATATTTATTAGAATTTAAGGTCTAAAATACTGTCAAATAAAAGTATAATACCAATGACACAGAATGTAATTGGAGATGTAAACGTCCACCTGTGTTCGTCTGTGCTGGTTCAGGATCAGTAACATGTGTTTCAGTGCAACATGTCCGACCGCGGTGCGAGCAGAGAGACACTGATCCCCCCCGACAGGAAACATGTGGAAAGAGTCTGAGTGAGCGACGGCTCGGCCTCGGTTTGAGTCACGTCAGTGTCTCGAGCTGAACTGGAGTCACTGCAGGGTTGTGTAAGGTCAGTGAGAGGCAGCAGGGGGCAAAGGTCAAAGTTTAAAATATTCTCATCGGACCGAGTGTGTGTCTTTGTGTGTGTTTATCATATGTCATAATGTAAACTTGACAAAAAAAATAACCACACAAGCATTTTTCCTGAATATTTCTTAGTTTTTCCTCTAATGATAAAAAAGTGAATTAAATTGCAAATAAAATGGAAACCTTTCTTCAAACATCAATGTTACTAATTAAAAGATGTGCGATTAAAGTGGGATAATCAGGAAATATGACATTTAGTTATTCTTAATTTGACTTGTTGGTCCCAGGGACTCTTTATAAACATGAATGACATGAAAGTGAAGCTAAATCATCTTGATCGCCCCCTGTTGGCTGACAGTAGTACTGGTCATAAACTCTGCCTCCTCCATTTTGAATGATAGGACATGGCCAAGTATCACCTGATAAATGAAAGTTTGTTTTGCCGCCTCAGAGTTTATTAACCCGTTAATTGTATTAAATGTTTCCACCAGTAAATACAGGAGCGGTATTTGAGCCGGAAAACATCTGGCCCGAATAAAGTGAACTGTGATACGAGAGGAGATGATTTCAGACTCTAAATAAACAGATTAACTACGGAGCTGTAAAGTAACGGGAGCTTTTACAAGCACGAAGCAAAGTTAAGAGCATTGAACACACACACACGCTCAGTTAGCTATAATCAATGACATCACAGTTTGAACAGGGACTCTGATGGCTTCAGTTTGTTGTTTCATTGTACTGTATGAACTGTACACACACACACACACACACACACACACACACACACACACACACAGTGCTCTGCTTTCTAGCCTCGCCTCCTAGATTTATCGATGCAGCAATTTTCAGGCTGTCTCTGTTGTGCGTCACTCGGCCAAGCCATTTAGGATAGTGTACTATACTGGCACAGTCAGTGGAAAACACACACACACACACTGCAAATACAAACACACACACACTGCATACACAAAGACACACACAGCAACCCTTTAATTTAACGACCGATCATAAAACAGTCACTGTCAGATTTAGACACTAGTGAAAACATATAGGATTATTTTTAATATTAAATAGATCCCTTTCACCTAAATCTGACAGACTGGTCCTTTAATGGTTGTGGTGGTATACTCACAGCTGACACTGGTCTCCCTTGATGCCCTTGGTGGTGCAGAAGCACTTCCCTGTGTTGACGTGGCACACGTTGGCATGACTGTTACACTTACATGCTGCGAACAGACAGACAGAGACAGAGAGGACGTGTTAGGGTCATCGTGAAATCTATTGTGAGACAAGGCAGCAACACACAGCTTCTTTAAGGAGAAGTTAAGGAATGAAGGAGAAGTGGAACCAAGAGAAAAGAGGCAGATCACTCATTGTTCTCATGCTGCACTAACAGGTGATCAGACAAGTTTCACTCTTCAACAGCAAAACTGAGTTTAATGCCCTTTTACCTCCATTAACCTCAAAACGTATTAATCCCTTTAAATGATGCGTTTCCTCAAACTGAAAACTGTCAGAAATGGTTCCTGGATAAAACAAACTCTTTGCTGGAGATTCAGTGTTCTGCAGCAGGAGAAGTTTCTCTATTTCTTTCTCTTGGAATAACACCTTGGTTTGTTTTTGTTAGTGAAGTCTTTATTCTGTGTAGAAATGGAGAAATCCTGGAAACCGTTCGGTGTGAGTTAACATCCTGGGGAAACGGGGCTTTTTGGAAGCTATTTATCTTTGAGGTTTTTCTTTAAAGCTGTGGTGATTGGTGCATCTAATCTTTTTAACTGTTTTATAATGAACGACCGTGATGTGTCCGTCTGATTCACCTGGGAACCGGCCTCTAATTTAGACCCTAAATCACTTCTGCATGGGGCGAGTGAGACGAGCGAGAGCCTCGTCCTGCTTCCCTCCGCAGGAACCGACTTCGTGCTTTGATGTAATTCTTTCCAATTGGCTCAAAGACAGGAGCTGCAATAAAACAGTGTTGTTCTCAGGTCAAGGTAAAGCCAGGGCACCGGCAGATAATGAGAGGAAAACAAACTCCCTCCTCCTCCTCCTCCTCAGAAGAGAAACTGATTCCACTGCTTACACAGAGCGAAACCAGGTAACAGACGTAAACGCTGCTTTAAATATTAAGACACACGCAGCAAGAGGAAACCAAGGTTTTCAAGGTGGAGCATTTGAATTTCAACAGGCTAAAAGTGGAATGGATGTTTTTCAACTTGAAATCAAACGAGCCGAAACAGGAGGAGACGACAATAACATCGCAGAAATACAATTTCAGTCCATTATTTGAAATTACATTTCCCCGTCGCACGGAGGGAAAACCTTCCCTCAGACGCATATTGAAGTGTAATGGCTTCACAGATAAGAGGGAGAAGAGGCTTTTAAACCTGAGATAAAAGACGAATCACCGGTGTGTGAGGAGCCTGCTCCGGGTCGGTCTGCGGCTCACACGGAATTCATTTTGAAAACAGTCAGAGGCAAACAAAGGACAGAGTTTAGAGACATTTAGAGACAAGACTTGGAGACACAAAATAAACAGAGGCAGAGAAGAAGGCGGCTGATTTCACCGAAGCTGCTCTCAGATCAGACCTGCACAGAAATGTAATTTCCCCCTGAATGTTCTGCATGAGAGAACACAAATGTCTGAGCGAGTGGACGCGTTGATGAGGTTTCTAACACGTGACGGACGTGGAACTGGACGAATACAAATATCTCAGGATGAAGAAGAGGAGAAGCCGTACACGTAGAGGACGAAGAGGGTTCTGGTGATGAGGGGCCGACGCCGGTGTGGACGAGCTGTAAACAACAACACTGATCTTTCCACAGCTGAACTTATAAGTCATGTCCGGCCTCCTGCTGCTCTACAGGCTCCGCCCCTCGCCTGGATGTTCCCCACATGTTCCTGTTGGTGTGAACGAGTCGGACCCAGAACACATGACAAACAACAACCACAGAATGTACCTGCACATACTTTTTCAGGAAAGAGAGTTCAAGTTTGAAAACCATAAAGTCAAAAGCCTCGTTGTGGGATAAAAGAAAACACTCCATCAGAGACCCAGTGTCTAAACCAGTCGCTCTGTGACAGAAGAAGTTAAATATCAGAGTCGATTCTCAGAGTGAGAAACATAAACTCTTCCCCCCCCCCCCCCCCTGTCTTCAAACAAACATGAAACCTGTGTATAATCCCCTCAGCAGCAATCACCATGCTGCTTCCATCCAGCGGAGAAGTCTCAGCTCCCTGCTCCTCTCTCTGATGAATGTCTGGGTTTAAAGCTACTGCAGCGTTTCATCTGCAGTTACACACAGACAAGTTACAACTGCTTGGAAATCAAGGATTGATTTGGGAAACACGCTCACATCTCCGATCCAATAACCATCGAGCTGAGGGCGAGAGGAATTGAATCTGTCATGGTATTAATCTTTGTCGAACCTGACATTGAGCCAAACAGTTAAATTTGAGCAATTCATTTTGTCTCATTTAACAGCTGCTGGGGTATCAAAAAAACGAAATCATTCTATAAAGGCTCCAGATGTGAGTTATTTTACAAACTGTTTTACATCAATACAAAGAGGATTGAACTAATGATGAGGCCAGGGGCTGCTCGTACAAACAGGTTGATCTTTACAGGAGGTCAGTCAAAGAATACATATAAATCAGAGCACAGAGATGTGTCTCGGCTCAGAGTCACATCCTGCGGAGGCTGCATTTCAACACAGATTAAATCACAGCAGACTAGACTGTCACATTTCAAAGGCTCCTTCAACTGCAGCCGACATATCAGTGCTTTCATCACCAAGAAACAAAGGCTCCAAAAGGTGGATCCAACCCTGTTTAATTTGATTGGATTTCTTTCCTTTTTCTTTAAATATCATTTCTTACATGAATTACATATAAAACGTTTTTTTTTTTTTCTGTTATATCTTCTTGTGCTTTAAATCAAACTGAAAATAAAGCTGTGCATTATAATTCGTACACGTCTGTAGCATTGAATGAAAAATAAACCCTTTCATTCAGACGCTCTTTTAAACACGGGGATCCTCGAAGCAAAAAATAAGCACTTGACTCATCCGACTGGTTCACAGACACAATCGCATCCGAGTGCCCAGAGGAAGTGAACTCAATTCAGAGAGAGCACAGAGCTGGAGGTGAAGGATGGAAGGAGCCGGGAGAGTCAGAGAGAAGAAGAAGAAGAGGATGAAGAAGAGGAGGAGAGGGAATGAATGAAACGGACGAGGGAGAGAGAGCACATCACGCAGCACACTTGCTGACAACGCAGAAACGAGCTACAATAAAAAGGAAACCTGATCTCTGAGCAAAAAAAAGGCTGATTTGATATAAATCATATTTCCCTAGACTCACGCATGACCCCTGAAGAGAATACAATTCCTCACCCGGCTGCCTCTGCATGTACACACAATACAGAAGATGCCTGTTGTCAGGGTGGGTTTGAATGTGTGTGTGTAGGTGGGAACGAGGCCGTTTCTGAGTGTGAGTCTGTCTGTGTGTGTGTGTTTCCGTGAGAGATGAGGAAATAAGTCAGTGAGAAAACATTAAAAAAACACTGAGAACCCGTTATCTGTTCCTCCGCTCGGCTTCGTCGTCTTATTCCCGAGGGACGAGCACTTAGAAAACTCAAGGAAACTTAATGGGTGCAGGAAAAACAGAAACTCAAAAGGTCTTGTGATGATCTAAGTTTCTCCAGAAGTGTTTTGTGCAGTTGAGCCCAGAACCACATGTGGAGCCTCCTCTGACGCTGAGTCATCGGAAAACACTGTTGACGAGTAAATGACAAATGAACAGGAAAACGTTTGTTTTGCTAACTATCTGCATTAGTGTGGACAGGACGTGAAAAGATACTTAAAACCAAACAATTCACTGTGTTTTGTTTTTTCTTAATGACGTTGAATGACGTCCTTGTCACTAGGTAAACTAGACATTAGCTGTATTTCATTATTTCATGTTTCATTTCCTGAACACGTGGACATATTTGCACATAATTGCACTATTGTTGTTTTATTTTCTCTTCAGCTGTTTATATATATATTTAGATATATATAATTTATTTTCTATTTTAAATTTTGATATTCTATTTTATTCTATTTTATTCTATTTTATTCTATTTATATTTTATTTTATAGGTTGTAATTACTTGAGCATTGCTAGAAGAGAGCCTGTGACTCAAGCATTTCACTGCCAGCGACTGCTTAACGTTATTGTTGTGCATTTGATAATAAAAATCTTGAATCTTGTAACTGCAGGAATCAGCTTCTACTTGCAGCCTGTGAATTTGCACGTTTGAACACGCAGATGTAAATTAGTTAAAGGTTTACTTAAAGGTCACGAACTTCACATGACATCATAATGTATACAGTGCAAAGTGAAAACATGCTGTTGTGCATCATCCTCACACCTACCACAGTGTTGATTGGCCCACAGGTCAGGGTCTGCATGGATGTGTGTGTGTGCGTGCACGCCCATGTGACTGTCATGTGTGAGTGCACATCTCAAAGTGTTGACATGTTCTAATATTACATACAAGTGGCTCCACACAGGCAGGAAGCAGCTGATTAACTACAGCCTCTGCTTCCTCCTCTTGTTTTAAAAGCATCAGGGTGAGATCTGCATCCCACTCATCCAACATCCGAGGATCATACTTTAGGTTGAATGCTTTTTTTAAATGTCATCTTATTAGAGTCCTTTGTTTTAATTGGAAAGGTCAAATACAATGATGTGCTGCAGCATGAAAAATTGTCAATTTCATCAGTAATTACACGAAGTCAGGTTGAAATTAGGAAATCATAATTCGAAGAATAAAATTGAATGAAGTGATTCAAAATAGCAGGTAGCACCGAGCACCACTGGGCTCCCCACATCATGATCAATCACATGCTCATCTCCCTGAACATTATTTTTAAATCTTCAATGTCACCTTCCACCTTCAGCTGACTCGTGCCGTTTCTTTGCGTCTGTGGGCAGTTTGCTCAGATAAGAGAGGACGGAGAATCTGACTGGTTTTAATGAGGAGCGGAGGAGGAGGAGGGCTGAGGGGCAGAGGAGCCGGGAAGTAAAGAGACGTAAGAAGTGAAATACATGTGAACACACGCCCTGATATTTGCATACAAAGGAGGAAAAGGTGATTTTAATAACATCAAACAGTTCTGAGTTTCCCTCCATCAGCAGAATCTGTTCAGCGAACTGTCGACCTTAGGAAAAGGTCTTCAGTCTTTTTCTTACTACAGTGGTTTGCCTCATAGCAAGAGGGTTGTGGGTTTGAACCTAACGGCCGACCAGCACCTTTCAGTGTGAAGCATGTGCTCCTCGTGTCCATGTGGCTTCTCTATTGGTTCTCCAGCTTCCTCCAACTGTCCAAAGTAGGCGGAATGAATTGGTTAATTGCTTAATTGGAGAATTTAAATTGGCCATAGGTGTGAATGTGAGTGTGTGTTTGTCTCCATGTGTGTCCTGGGGGCATCTCAGGAGTCAATCAAGATGTTAAAGTCCATTAAAACCTAAATAAAACCACATTTCTATTCCTAAAATGACAGAAAAAATCTTTTAGATAAATGTATTTTAAGTTGGGTCCATGTCCCAGCTGCTGACAAATCTATACAGACTATAATATGACAGAGGATGTGTTATTCTACTTTATTCAGCGGCGCACGTTGTGTCAGCACCAGAGCTCGTTTTATTAGATGTACGTTTAATGTCAGTTGGAGCCGTGAGCCGTGAAGAAGAGCAGCTTCCTCCCGACGCCACTCGAGTCACAGCCGCAGAGAGACTTCAAAAGCACTGTTCGCTCTGACTGGAGATCAAAACGGATTCAGAAGCCGTTTAAATCGTATTTACAGAAATGTTTGTGTCGCTTCAAGTGTGTCTGTATGTGTGTGTGTGTCAGTAGGTTTGTGTGTGTCAGTCTATGTGTGTCAGTATGTTTGACCGTCAGACAAGGAACACTGGATACTGCTGAGAAGGCTGGCTACACTTCAATACCGCCACAGGGATCCACACACACACACACACACACACACACAACAGGTGAGAGAGTATGTGGCAGCGACAACTGATTGATTGAGACTCTGCAGGCAGCATCACTCCTCTGCTAAAGCTCAACAACAGCTGTCTGATCAATCTAACACACACAAACACACACAGAGACACACACAGACACACACCCTGCTGTCCTGCCCGTCCCACTCTGTGCTGCTGGGTTCCCAGTTCCTCGCAGAGACGGCACTCACCATCTCTGCAGCTCCTGCACTCAACACAGATTTACAAACATCTCCTGCTGCTGCACACTTTGCAGAGGCTGTTCATCAAGTCCCCGAGACCAGGGGGCAGAGAGGAGGAGAGGAGGAGAGGAGGAGGAGAGGAGAGGAGGAGGAGAGACGGAGGAGAAAGAGAGGAGAGAGAGAGGGAAGAGGGAGAAGAGGGAAACAGCACACAAGCTGCAGTCACATGACAGATCTCATGAGCAGGAAACAACTGTATACATTTTTCCTGAGTAATTAAAGATATTTTAAACAACCTAATACAAGCTTACATTCAAGCAGCCCTTTTTTTTTGGGGGGGGGGGGGGGAGTCGTAACGCACTTAAAAAGAAACTCAAACTGCACCAATATGGCAACGTTTCAGATTTCAAGATGAAAAAGTTGAATGATGCGAGGAATAAAAATACGATGCATTTCAACACTAATACGTTTTCAATTCAAGAGAATCTGCAAAGTCAGTGGCGACCCCTAGTGGTGGACTTCAGTTTACAGGTCCCGTCTAGCTGGTATCACCCGTAACTTTCACATGCTTCCAAACCTGTTCCCCACATAAGTATATGACCATAAGAAAAAACTTGTCAAATTATTCATGCAAGAAAAGAAGAAATAAATAAAAGTAAAAGGCAAACTATCTGTTCTGAGCTGCAACGACAGATCGAGAAGAACAAATCCTCCACGATTCAAATCAAACCCTAGTCTCTCTCTGCTTTAACAACGTTATAACATGACTTAACTTCTATTGTTTAATCATTTGATCTGTTTTTTTACACATCTCAGCGAGAAACATTATAATTCCTGTGCAGCTCCACGAGAGTCGCTCGCTGAACTGAGCCGACCTCGTTGAGAAATGACAAAACCTCGTAGTCGAGAGACAAAACGTCCTCAAGACCCGACAGCGACCTTTGACCCGGGACTTTTACGTCTCACACAAGCAGCAGGACGGAGAGTCCTCGAAAACGAACAGGGAGAGAGAGAGAGAGAGAGAGAAGAGGGGAAGAGAGAGAGAGAGAGACAGTATCAGAGGGAGTTGGAGTCATGGAGCTACTGATGTGAATCATGCAAAATTTATGGTAGCAATAAAACTGTGTGTGTGTGGGGGGGGGTGGGGGCGGTGGCGGAGGAGCATTATATTTGAGAATCTGCAAAAGATAACAAGCAGGAGGAGAAATAACACAAACTAAAGTGTTGCCTGGAAGACAATTCACAGGGCAGCGCGGTGTGGGAGCTGAGCCTGAGCTGAAAGATTATCAAGAGAAGATTTCAAATGGAAGCAGAGGAGATGAATCTGGAATTGTTATTCTGGATCTTTGCGAAGTGTCTGACACCATCACACGTCTTGTTCATGGACTGTTACGTTGTTTGTTACGACGCTAGCAAGTAAAGCCCCCCCCCCCCCCCCCCCCGAGCGGACCATCACGACACCACAGCATCTGGGAAACGGTTGTGTAGACGGCAAAGTAACGATTTCAGATTGCGTCCGATTGCGTGGAATGTTTTAACGCAGCGTTACTCTCTCCTCCTGCAGCGCAACTGTGAAGGTGTCCTTAAGCAAACATCGTGTCCTCTGACAAACAGACGTCCAACCTGTCTTCAGCTTCAGCTCTGAAGGCTGCCGTTTGATTTCCAGTCACGGTGCGTTCAGAGAAGAGGGTCACACACACACACACACACAAAGACACACACAGACACACACACATTTGACATGGTTAGTTAATCATCTGTCACGGGGACACAGGGACACGGGGACGGACAGACTCCATCTCCTCTGTCTGTCCTCCGTCCCTTTCCCTCTATTCATCCCTCCTTTATCATCTCTATTCAAGAGCAACTGATATTAACCTTGTACATCTCATCACACGCTTCCATCTCTTCTTCTTTTTCCATCTGCCCCTCTCTGTGTCCACCTCTCTCTCTCTCTCTCTCTCTATCTATCTGTCCGCCTCCCCCTTTCTCTCTCCATCTTCTTTACAACCCCTCTCTCCTCTCTCTCTGGTGGAGACAACGCTGCGTCTCCATCATTCAGCCCCTAATCGGCTACACATCATCACCTCCCGGCTGTTTAGCTCAAGGTAACTCTAACGGTTCCTTTTATTAAGAGAAATACAGAGAGATGGAGGAGGAGAAGAAGTTGAATGGACGGATGGAGGGATCGACAGGGGGGGGGGGACTAAAGACAGAGTTATTATGGACTGTAAGAGGGAATGAAGGAGAAAGTGAGAGAGAAATGATGGAGTTGGTGTGAGGAGGTAAATGAAGAAAAGAGGGGGTGAAAAAAGGAAAGGATATAGAGGAGAGGTAAGGAAATGAAACAAAAAAGGGAGGGGAGAGGAGATGAAACAAAGGAAAGGAAAGGGAAGGGAAGAATATAAAAGAAGGGGTGAGAAAAGGAAAGGAAAGAAAAAGAAAGGACAGAAAGAGCAGAGGAAGGGAAAGGAAAGGGGGGTAGAGGAAAAAGATGTAGAGGAGAGGAGAGTAAAGATTTTGAAAACAGGGGAGAAGAAAGGGAAGGAAAGGAGAGAGATCATAAGAAAATGAAAACGGAGAAATGAAATGCACAGAAAGAGGAGGAGCCTCATGAGGCCGTCCTATCTATCTATCAGAGAAGGAGACGCCAGACAACTCAGGAAATAAGAAAATGATTAAGAGCGATTTAATGTCATATGCTGCCGTCAAGCTGAGATGCACATCTGTCAGGGGGAGTCTGATGCTGCTGTACCTCCTCTCGCTCCATCCCTCCATCCCTCCCTCCCTCTCTCAATCCAGCAGTCACTCGCTCATTCATCCCCCCTGTCCCCCATGTTTTCTCGTTCTCGTATCATGTCCCTTCCTTCAGCTTCAGCTTCTGCTTCCAATCATCTGTTTTATATACACAAGATTATCTGTTGTCAACATTCAACTGTGGGATTTAAATATGAAACAAAAGAAAACAGGAAGAAGCTGCTGTCGGATTCAGAAACACGTTTCCTGTTCCACTCCTCTGCTGACCTCCGTAAACTCTCAGAGAAACCGACACTGGGACCCAGAGCTTTTTAAACGCTGCCCCCATCAGGTTGTTTGGGTTTATTACAATGTGGTTACAATTACTGATCTGTTTTTTAATATTTATGTTTGTTTACAGGAACTCAGAGCCAGAACAGCAGATAATCAGTAGATTCAAAACACAAAAATATCTGTTTCTGTATTTATAATTTGTTTTTATTTTATAACCTATTCAGATCCGAGCTGCCTGCTACAAAGTTAGAAACAACTTCCCTAAAACCAGTTATGTTTTACAAACCTTTGTTTCTCAGCTTTTAAAGAAAAGCAGAATCATTAAGGAGCTTACATCTTCCATCCATCTATCAATCAATAGTTGCTTTTGCTGCAGAAATGGTGTAATTAACAAGAAGATTTATCATTCTTTTCAGTTCAGCTTATTCAATCCACTGTTTATTTCTTTGCATTTGGAAGAAGCCAAAAGTTAAAATGTAATTTGGTTCATGTTTCTTCTCCAGATGATGAGAAGAAAAAGGTTTAGAGACTTAAACAGAGTTTCCTCCCCCCAGGACCAGATATTTGGAGGGTCAGGAGGCACAGCACTGGGAACACGGAGGCTCCAGTTTCATCTATTTCATTCTTCTACTGTCTTCTCCTGCATTTCCTGTCTGTATTAATGTGTCCCTGTCAAAGTAAGACAAAAGAAGATGAAGAAGATCCTGTGTTTGTATCTGTGTGTGCAAAATCCTACTGGTAACAAATAAGGGGACTGATGAAGATGGAAAATTATTCACGGCTTTTAAGAAAACAACATTTACGATTTAATAACATCAGAATACTGTCCTCCTGACGTTTTGCTGATGGTAAAGCCAGAGGATGACCAGCCGCAGGTTCGATTCCTCGTCACCTTTTTCACTCACCGTTGCATTTCCCTCCGTTGATGGGGTCGCCGTAATAACCGGCCATGCAGTTCTGGCAGTGCGTCCCGGCCGTCAGGTTCCCACAGCGCTCGCACACGCTGGCGTTCACACACCTGCTGTGACCGTTACACTGACACGCTGCAGGAAACACACACACACACACACACACACACACAGTTAAAGATGCGTTCAGTGTATAATGTTCAAGGTATCAGAGTGATGTTACTCGTTGTCCAGGTTCACTCACCTGGACACTGGATGTAGGCCCAGTTAAAGCCTCGGTCCGACGTGCACAGGCTCTGGTCCAGCACCATGTCCCTGTCCCGGGACCCGGCCCTGGAGCTGGAGGGCTTCAGGGGCCCCCGGTAGGATCCCTCGGTGCACGCTCCCTTACCGGTGTTACTGGGGTCACCGCACCAGCCGCACTCGGCCCTCTCCAGGCAGTCGGCACACGTCCGCAGACCCGAACAGTTCTGAGCTGGAGGTCAAAGGTCAGAGAGAAAAGCGTTATTTGCATGTTCTTTATTTGGAGCATCACGTGACCTTAAACCCTATTTTTAGTGCTGGAATGTTTATTTCCATCTGCATTTCTGTAAAGTTCCACACGTGCAGATTGAAAAAAACGCTTTAAATCATGAATCTGACCTTATTCTGTCCTTCACTCGGCACCGATGCTACTGAGAAACAACGTGAAGGAACATAAACACAAGTGATGTAATCTACCTCCGCTGATACACGGCTCCTGGTTTTCTACCTTTGTCTTTGACCCTCAACATTTAGAGAGAAATTGACTTTACTCTGTCACACGGTAAAAAAACATTTGTATTCACACGGGGGGGGGGGGGGGGGCTGTGACATTCAAGAAGGCGTCGCTGGGGCAAATTAAAAACAACACTTGGTTTTGGAGTGGAAAACACTCGAGAGGTGACGGGAATAACAAAATGGAGTGTTCTTCAGGAGAGGCCGGCCTCTCTGAGTTCACAGCTCGTCTTCAAACCCCTCAGTTTGCTTTGCTCTCCTTCTCTACGTGATGAATCTTTCCGTCTACACAGTCATGGAGGGGGGGAACAGAGGCAGGGAGGCGGGAGGAAGATGCTCGGTGTGCACACAAGGAAAACCAGGAGGTTGAGAGAAGGCTTCTTTCCTCACAGCCCGGCGAGAGGATTCAAATGAAGCATCAAGTGAAATTAGCATTTTCCCACCAGAAGTTTGTGTCTTTTGAACACGAGTCATTTCCATAAGCCACAGATGTTCCTGCCGAACCCGTGTCTCTCTCTCTCTCTCTCCGTGTCCCGGCTGCTTGAAATACACCTCCTGTCCTCCGAGTTTGTGTTTGCGATACCCCCCCACCCCCCCCCCCATCTGTTGCATTATTCAGCCGCAGCAATGCTGATTCATTTGTTCTCCCTCCCTCTTTATAATTACAAACTTCTGCGCTCCCGTTCTCAGATTCACTCTTTATCTCCTCGACGCCACATTTTTATCCTCCTTCTCCTGGATCCACCCCCCCCCCCACACACCCCCCACTAAGCCGCCTCGTATTCAGAGCTGCTTTCTTCACCATTATTCCCCTCGCCTTCTTCATTTCCTGTCATTTTGATAATATTTCTTCTTATTCATTTTTTTTTTACTTGAAGACACTTAAAATAAAATCACAAAGAAGTTAACTCCACTTCTTTCTATGCGTCTCTTCTCTACTTTCACCTTTTCTTCCCCTGACAGCTCCACTGGATCTTCACTTGAGTCGCGAGTTCAAAGAGAAGCGGTTCAACAGAATATCCCTAATCCACACAGTGGGGCTGCTTTAGCTGGAGAACACATATTCACGGACCCGAGAGCAACTTTAATATCCAGTGAATACACAAGGCCTGTTTTTGAACTACATCTTCAAACCACAACAAGAATGTGATGCTTCTTGTAACGGACACACAACCAGAACTTTTGATTTAACTTGATTATTTACAGTTTCCTGTCCCTGCAGACGCACTGAGCCAAACAAGCAGAGGGTTGATTTCTCACCAAATGTGTGTGTGTGTGTGTGGGGGGGGGTATTTGGGCTCATTCACACAGCAAGTCGAATCAGCGATGAGTTTTACCACAACGAGATTTGTTAAATTTTTCTCCTCCAATGCAGACTTTACCAAATGCATAAAATTTAACTGTAAAAACCCGAGTCCTCAAAACCACATCTTCATGGTTGAGGAGCTGCCATCAGGAAACAGACTTTACACACACACACACACACACACACATACACACACACGCACACAAACACGTCGTCAGGCTCCATCTGTGAACTGAACTCATAAAGACTGAGTTGTAGAGATGTGGTCTGGCTTGGAAAACAGTTTCTTCATAAATGCTTAAAGCTTATTTCGCCAAAAAGCCCAGACTGTTCCCTAACATCACATTTCACCAAAGTGTTTTACTGGATCATGTTTGAAGTGTCTGACGCGGTCACACTTTTATCACCAGCTCATGAGTCTGTTGGTGAGGAAAAGACGAGAACACACACACACAGACACACACACACACACACACACTGTGAGTAGCCATTGGTGCCTCTCGACTTTGATTCATTTATGAAACACGTCAGAATCTGTGGGAGCGAACGGATCAAAACGCTGCGTCTCAGCCGCCTCGCCACAAAAATGACAACATGGGCCCGAGGACGTAAAAAGCAGCTCAGAGAGACGACGTTGGACAAAAACAAATCCCTGCGTGGACGGAAAACATGTTTACGTCCTCAGATGGTCGCTTACATAAATGTGGTTTGTGCAAATATCATAATTCACCTGACAGGTTCGCTCTGCATGCTCTATTTTCAGGAGCATTTCCAGATATCTGGCGTCCTCTTGTCCCTCATGGGATTTAGAAACGTTTCCCTCGTCCTTGTGTCTGAAAGGTTCCAGTCGCCTCTATTTCCCACGAGGGTTAAAAACGTACAACATTTAATGAGTGAAACCAGAACACGTGATGTGATCGTGCTCCGAAGATGAAACTGTCCATTTGTTTGTGAATATTTGTCAAGATAAAAATAGTGTCACTGATTTATGCACTTACAGCAGTTTAAATGCTTGTGTTCCTCCTGACTCACTCCGAGTGTGTGTGTGTGTGTGTGTCTGTGTGTGTGTGTGTGTTTGTGTTTGTGTGTGTTTGTTATGCAGCTAAATGAAACTCTTTCCTGTACCTGACGACAGGCAGTGAGCAAAGAGGCGGAGCAGTAATTTAATTGCCATTTATTGCATTTCACCGCAATTCAATTACGAGTTGAGAGGCTGGTAAATTTAACAAAAAAAAAACTCAACCCAACTCCGGAGGCATTTCATGAAAGATGCTATAAAGATGAAGAAGAATATATTAAACCAAAAGTTTGAAAAGTTTTAACACTTGTTGTAAAGAAAACTAAATAATATGACGATGCTTATGTGTTGAGTTTTGAAGGATTTGGCTCATATGGTCCATAAATCCCTCGAAAAGAAAAGATTATTGATCAAATCTGTTATTCATTTTTAGTTTGGCTGAAGGACAATGTGAGAAAAATGTAAAGTGAGGTCAGTATGTTAAGATATATACTTTCTATTTAAATATATTAAAATTCATTATTTCAGGAACATGAATATCTTTCTCTCGTGTTTTACAACAATCTCATCAAATACAAATCAAAATGTTTTAACTCTGAACCTTGAATATCGAGCATTAACCCCACAAATCCAAATCAGTCGGACTCAAAACCAAACTCAATAAAACACGTGTGTACAGATGAGATGAGGGCTGAAGAAACAACACGCACACGTCAGCTGACTTGTCTTCTGAGCGACTGAGCGGATCAACAAAATAAGATCTTGTTCCTGCTGAGGGGAATTTTTACATCTCATCAAAAATTCTGTCAGCTCAATCGTCTCGGTGCCACGTTCAGTTCATCACTCCAGGTTTGATACCGGGGGTCCCTGGGTGACGCGTGTCATCGGTCTCTATCTGGTGAAATCCATTTGCTCCTGCAGCCGTTTGACAGTTAGCGCCGCTGCAGCCGCAGAAAACACATCTGAGAGCCCACATACATAATACATCAAGTGTGGGAGCCGTAAGAGCTTCTCTCACGCTCCTCAGCAAGCAGGAGGCCACCGAGCAGCACAGAGCACGTGGTGCAGACACACAACACACACAACACACACACACACATGAACGCACAAACACACGTTCAGGCGTCTTGTGATGATTGCCTCAGAGAAAAAAAGGCTATTTCTCTGTAGCTAAACCAATAAAGTCTACAACGACATAACCATCATCTGGCGTGGTGTGTAAGTCTCTGAGTGTGTGTGTCACTGTGTGTGTTTGTGTCTTTGTGTCTTTGAGTGCTTCTTTTTGTATGTCTTTATGTGTGCGTGCGTGTATACTGTGTGTGAAGAAACACAACCCAATCAGTGAATGAGCAAAAGAAAAGATTTTCCTGTACTCTAATCTAATAAAATAATATTTCTGATGTGGCAGAGACCTTTTTATTTCTATTGATGGTCATTTTGAGACTTTAGTTTGTGTTGAAGTCTTCATGTTAAAATCTTTACCATCAATTTAAAGAGGCAACTTTTATTTTGGAGGATTTCTTGGTGATGAGTGGAGACATTTTGGACTTTTAATCAAAAACAGAAGCATTTGCCGCTTTAATTTGAAGTTAACGATGCACTATGTAACTTTTACTGAGCAACAGCGCCCCCTGCAGCCATAGCTGGTCATTAGTACTGTCGTGTTTAAGCGATGAAGTCGTTTTTATGTCGAAATGTTTCGAGAGAAGCCCTGAGAAACAGCGATGGTGGAAAAGTAGGAGCAGGGATTTATATCCTCCATCGTTTCCAGTTTCAGCAGCTGAAGAACTCCAGAGTAGTTTAACCTACAGGAGCTACTGTGGTGACACTGGTGCTTTTAAAACTAAACCTTTGTGGACTTTGTAAAACTCAGAAATATCTTGTCTTTCTGCATCAGCTCCATCCGCAGAACAAAGTGGAATCAACCAGCAGATTCGTAACAAGTGTCTGAACGTGGGCGTCTGATTGTTGCTGCCGCTGAAACTCACACTGACCTTCTGAGCTGAGCACATCTAGAATTCACTTGTATTTATATAACCTATTTACAGACACTGCTGCCCTGCGATACGCCGGTGACCTCGTGTGGATCCCACCTCTCACCCGAAGTCAGCCCCCCCCCCTCAACCCCAAGAGACGTGAAGCAATATCTAATGGATGGATGGATATTGCTGCAGGTAATATACCTTTAGGGATGAGATGCTCCGAATTGTCACTTAACCTAAATTAAGTCAAATCTAAAAAAGAGACAAAAATAAAGTGGCACCATGAAGCTGAACCGAATATCAGCTACAGCTCCTTAAACTTCCAAACTTGAGAGTTCTGGGGCAAAGCTGAAAACTGAACCAATTATTTCAAGAGGTTGTGTTGTGTTGTGTTTATTTCGCCTCCAGCTGACATGAAAAATGGGGCTGATGCACAAAGCTTTGAGCCAAATTGATCTGCTGCAGAAATGACCCACTTCCAATCTGCTCCTCCGCTGGTTCTTCTTACTTTACAATTTAAGGTTTCTGTATAAAACAGACGTCATGAGGCAGCGAGTGTCGAGTGTGAAACAACACGCAGAGAGGATGCAACATTTACATTGGATGCAACACAATGAACAGCAAAGGTAAAAAGCAGCAGCAGTGCAAAAGCTCCCCCGCTGCGTCTGTCACCAAACAACCGACAAAAGAGAGAAGAAGGAGAGAGGAAGGTTTCATTAGGAGAACACTGGAGCTGTGTGTGTGTGTGTGTGTGTGTCTGCTGCCACCTCCCAAAAAATATAATCACCAGTAACAAGACATAAAAAAGTTTCTTTAACTCCAGAAACAAGACGACAGTTCTACAAATTGACCACTCGTCTCACTTAAAAGAGAAATATAAAGTTTTTATGTGACTCTTCTACCTCCACTTTTGTTTTTAACTGCCACAAAAACAGACAAGTTGGTTTCTGTTTTTTATGACTTTTTATTTATATGATTATATATATATTTATATGACTTTTTTACTTTTTTACTTTTACTTGATACAAGTGACGACAGCCCCCACCAAGCTCAGCTGAATCAGGGCAATATATCGCACAAAAAGAACGTGTTAGGTCACAGTGACCTTTGACCTCCGACCACTAAAGTTCAATCAGTTCATATCTGAGTCAAAGTGAAGGTTTGAAGCAAAGTTGAAGAAATTCCCTCAAAGCATTCTTCAAATATCATGTTCATAAGAACTACCAGACATACAATTATCAAATTAGTTGTGTGACTTCAAAACTAAATATCCCAAACCTCATGTTAAATCAAATGTCTGATAATAAATAATAAATCATAAAAGACTAAGTGTGGAAACCAACAGAGATGAAGACAGGATCTGGATCAACGGCTTCAGTTGCTTAAAAAACGTTATTTAAACAGGAAACTACTCCAGGAAATCCACAGACGTCCTGAGCTCCACTCAGGCAGCTTCACCTCTTTCTTTCTGGTTCCTTCAGTGTGTTTGATTCCTCTCTCACACAAACACTGAAAAACAAACGCTCCTGCACAAAAACACTCGGAGGAGCAGGTTGGATCAAATGAGAAACCTTCAGCGTCTCCAGGGACGAGTTCATACGAGAGGACGACAGCACAGAGACTTTGTGTTGAGTCGCTGGAGATGATTGATTTTCTGCCATGTGGCTACAGGAGAGGTGTGTGTGTGTGTTTCTGTTTATTTGTGTGTCTGTGCTTTTGTCAAACATCTTTGCACTTTAACCTTTTAGACTTTTTAGAACCGTCAGAACCTTTTAGAACTTTTTTAACTTGGCCAAACTTGTAGGTTTTAAATAAAGATGGACGACTCCTCTCCGCTCCCTCTCGGCTTATAAACATTTGTCCACCACATCTCGAACTTGTGCTTTTAACTTGAGAGTCTGTGCAGCAGTGATCGTGGGACGGAGCCACAGTATCAAGGTTCTGCAGATACATGCATTCAGCCAATCAGGAGTCAGTCTCAGCTGTCAATCAGGATGCCTCAGCCCATTTTAACATCATCAAATAAATAATTAAAACCAAACTTTTCCGTTTGGTCCATGTCTCATCTGCTAGCCTGGAGGAGGAGGTGGAGTTTACCATCAACAAAGTTATGTTAATAAGAACAAAGTCTCACCTGCGCAGTCCTGAGTCTGCCACTCCAGACACTGGCCGTAGGGGAAGGAGATGACGTAGGCCGAGGAGTCGACGCAGCGATGAGTGCTGCTGCACCACATGCACTCCATGGCCTGGCTGGTGCAGTTAGAGCAGCTGGACCTCAGAGCGCAGGGAGTCTTACAGTGACGAGCGCTCGGAGTCTGAGGACTTCCTGAGCAGAGAGACAAGTAACATCAGGTGGAGGAGCAGACTGGGAAGGTTTAGAGAGTGGTTCCTTCAAAATAAAACTGTTAAGAGCTAATTAGTCATATAATTACAGTAAAATACCAATTATGTCTTTCGTTTATTTCCATCCTGAAGAAAGACATTTAACTTTTTTACATTTTTCTCACAATTGAACTCTCTATAATTCAGATGAATGAATTGATAACCTCCTTGTTCTCTCCCTTCTTTCTTTCCCTCCCTGGTTCTCACCCGCTGGTTTCTCACAGATCAGCCCGTCCGTGGTGGCGGTGCAGGGGTTGGCTTTGAGCCCGGCCACCAGCGGCTGCTCCAGGTAGGCACAGAAGCCCGAGTCACTGGGTTCGCCCGGTGACCAGCGCAGACTGGTGTTGGTGAAGGGCGACGCGTCCTCCCAGCCCCAGTACGACACGTTGATCTTCCTCAGGCCGACCCACGGAGACAACCTCTGCAAGGAAAGGGTTAAATCACATATTATTATATATTAAAGTTTGGAACGGTTTTTGTGGCAGGAAATCTTGGATAGGGTTTTGATATAAAATTGAAATGAGTTTAAATGCACATGTTCCTTAATGAAATATAATTTACGATAAAAAAATACGTAAATGCTCAGATACGAACACATCCTTCATGGATGCCATACGTTAACATGCAGGACGCCTAAACATGTGGAACATTTGCATGAAAACATAATCTAGAGTCACTTTTAACATGAAATATCCTCTTTGTGTAATTTGTTTATCGGATAAAATACATGAGTAGTATTGCAGTTTTTTGAGCTGTAGGACATCAGACGCTGTATCAACCTGAGAGAAATCATAGAAACTCAGATACAAAGTTCGACTTCTGGTGGAGCTCACTTCAAACCAACACAGGGAGGAAATGCAAATGTTTTAAGAGTCACTAACAGAAAAAATTCAATTGAGCAACAGAAAATTTAACTAATAAACCTCAACTGCTCCTCTTCTCTTCCTTTGTTTGTTTGTTTGAGACACACAACTAAAATAATGAGTCCTCATTGTATGTAGTTCACATGTTCACAAAGGCCGTGTCCTAGAAAACACAGGAAGGGAAAAAAGAACCATAACTACAGACGTGTGGAAAACATGATAATATAATATGTTTATAATGAGCAGCTCGGCCGCAGTTCACACTCTAAGGAATCGTCTCCATCTGCAAAGACGAGTGAAAACTGACCGACAAACGTAAATGTTGTTTTTTGTTAGAGTGGGTCTTGAAAATCAAAGCTGCTTCAAATCACAGTTAATGGTTAAAACAGCAGCTGAAATATTCACTGACAAAACAAGTGTGATTTGTTTGATAACGTCCTGTGATGATGATCGACTGGTGCAGGAGATGAAACAGGAATCAAACCGCAGCTGTGATTTACTGCATAGAAATATTCACCTCTTTCAAATCTGACTTTTTCTCAGGCCCCTGCTCAAGAATAAATACATCTCTCAACTACAGGGTCGATGTGAATCAACTATATAAAAGGTAACACCTGTCATATTTAACCGTAGAGTCAATATCCTCATTGGAATAATAAAGTTTCAGCCCAAAACATCTGGTCAAACAACATCTGTAAATCGTCTGTGCCTCATTTTATTCTAATTAGTGAAATAGAGGAAAGTCAAAGCAGTTTTAAAAGAGACACGTACAAGTGTCATCTCCAAATGGACGATGTGAGATTTTTGAACTACCAAAATACTTTATTTTCACTTATATGTCACTAGAAGTATTTGTTGTAAATCTAAATACAGATGTTTATCAAATAAACTGCTGTAAAACCGATGTGAACGCGTATGAACTGCCTCTGAATCGATGCTGAGGATTTCGGGCTCAGAGCAGAACAGTAACAGAAAAGTTTTTAAATGAATTTAGATGAAAATGGATTAAAACCATCTGGTGAACATTTGAAGATTTAATGTTTTAAAGCATTATTTCCTCATATTTCTCCCAACGCTGCAGATTAATCTGGTCTGTGTGAAGTCCATCATGTCTCTGCTCGTGGTTTCTCAAACATCTGGATTTATTACATAAGAAAGTGATGAGGTTGACTTCCTGGAGAGAGAGAGAGAGAGAGAGAGAGAGCTTCCTGTCTTTGACTCGTCTGAGACTCGTCTGAAAACCAAACTGTCAACAAAACCATGTGACACAAGCTTTTAAAATGTCAACGATATTTATACTTTTAACTTTTCCGACGCTGTTAAGAGCCGCAGTCAACGTCCATCCTGACAGGATCAATACGTGTCCAGCTCTCAGAGGAAGATGTGAACCAACCCCTGAAGCTCGGGCTCAGAACCTGATCCCTCTGCTGTCAGCTGCGTTTTCAGAATAAACCCAAAGTGCTTTTCTGAGAGTTTACCAATATATAGATTTCTATTAACTGTAGATCCATGAAATCACTAATCTGCTCCTCAATCCTTTACAAACACAACAATAACTACCACTGAATCGTATTGTGTTTGGTATTTTAGTGTATTTTTAAGCATTGGACATCCTACTCTATTGCAATATAGTTTGTACTGTATTTAATTTGTTTAATTCCAGAATGACGTCTGTGTTGAATGAACAAATGAATTTTGAGCCGTCAACTTGTGTTCGGATCCCTGTGGACGGACACCAGGTCTGAATGTGAACTGGGCTCAGTTCAAAAATAAATTTCCACTTCAATGCTTCTCAGTGTTTCTTATGCTCCCTCACATTGGATTTGTGCACAATGACACATTAATAATAACTGTCAAATGTTCATAATTTGAAATCTGATTTCTTTGTAAAGCTACAACACATTGATTTGCTCAGCAGCTCCCGTCTCTGCTCTCACACACTCAAAAGACACATCTAGTGGAACATGCTATAGAACATGATAAGGTCTTTGTTAACGTTGACGTTCACGATTAAGTGCACAGAGAGATTCCATCAGAAGGGACCACAGGAGACACATTCAGGACACGTGTCCCTGTCGGGGGGGAACAGACAGACGCGCTGTCCAGCTGGGATCAAATCCAGAACTTGACAGATATGGACTCGTGGGGACCGATGAAATATTAGCTGTAAATTCAAATTTGCTAAATTGGTCGACATATGTGTAAAAATCGTTGTTATCAAGCTCTTACGACAAAGAAATATAAGGCTTAATATTTAATAATTTAATCATAAAGTTAACTATAGAAAACTATTGATAAAAAATAAAACACAAATACAACCATTAATACATTTCAACATTTACGTAAAATATAAACTGATCTTTGTATCAGATGATGAATCGGTCCGGGCTCTAATCAGATCACACAGGACAGATGTTGAGACCAGGTTTGATTTTTCACACAACACAACACAACTCTTGTTGCACGAGTGAAATAACACGATCATAAAACGTGTTTTATGATCCGGAGAGGACACATTAGCCGACGTCCGATCATAAATAACTGCAGATTTATTGCGGCATCGTGGAATATATCAGAGTGTCACAGAAGCTGTATCGTGAACATCATGTCTCATAATGAACTCCGGGGAATTGAACACCCGTCCGCTCGTCCACATCAATCAGTCGGATGTTTCTTTGCTCGCAGGTGAAAACTCAAATCACTTTCATATGGCAGCCACACGTTCTGCTGCAGAACCGTGAAACACACTCAGATCTTTCATTACACAGCCGCCTGATAGGATTCAGACACTTTTCAACGCTTGTTATGAAAATGTTTGAGTATGAAATTCCCTCATCGCTAAGTCCGTGACCGTTTCCTTGCTGAGCGGAGAGAGAAGAGAGAATTTTCAAACTGAGAAGCTGAAGCTCGGAGGGTTTCCTGCTCGGCACTGAAGCCTCGTCACATTCAGCTGAAACCCAGAACGTGTGTTTGGACAGAATAAGGACTGTGGATGTTCCTGCTGGTCTCTGGAGAAGAAGCAGGACGGGATGAGATCAGGAGGAGACGGAACGAGAACTCCTTCAACTCAAAGCACCAGAGTTTGGTCTTAAAACAAGTCCCCTGCGGAAACCAGTGACATGAGTGTGTGTGTGTGATAACGACTTGTTGTCTTGTGATCAGGAGTGTTGCGGCCGTTGTGAGTTCACACTTCAGGACAGACTGACAACAGGAGGTCACACACTGCAGCATCTCTCACCGGGTGGAAACCACAAACTACATTTAATCATGAAAACACACGGGAGAAGAGACACAGTGAGTGATCCTGCTGCTCTGCTGCTACAGAGCAACACATCAGGCTGGAGGAGGAGCAACCTGTCAGGGGACCTCAGTAACAGAGAAGAGAAGGGTGCAAGAAAACTAAGGGTACCAGCCGGTCGGAAATCTGATGCATCAAAAAGCCACCATCTTTGACAGCCCAGTCTCAAGGTCCCACAGTGATTGGCTACTGCTGATGGAGCACCAATCAGGGGCCTCTGTTGACTTGGGCCAAAATTTGAAATTTCTCCACAGGGGAATAAAGCATATTTGATTGATTGATTGAAATGAGACCACATTTAAATTCAGTAGGTCATTTTAGAATCTGATTCTGCACCAGATCACACAATTCATAATAGTAATAAAATGCCAGATTCCTTTAATCAAGATCCATGAATTATTTTCTGAGAAATGAAGGAAAATGTTTAATAAATACTTCCTCACACATTGTTATAGAAGGAGAAATAAACTGGATTCTGGACTTTTAAGGAGTAAAATAATAATAATAATTCCATTCCAGACTCTTTTAAATTCGCTGCAGAAAACCAGATATTTATATTCTGTGTTTTCTTTTGTTTATATTTATTTCCTTGCTTGCTTAAAAAAATGAAAATCTTCTCTTCCTGTATCTTCCTGCGTATAAATATTTCATATCATATAATATTATAACTACTACAGTCATTGTAAAAAGCAGGAAATCCAGAGTGGAGAATAGAGTGTAGCTTTCTACAGGAGTCCTGTCTCATTCCTCTGAAGCTCTGTGTATTCATGCCCCCCCCCCCCCCCCAACACACACACACACACACACACACACACCTTGTCCTGCAGCTGGTGTCTCTGCAGCTCCTCCAGGACGAAGTTGACTTGTTTGTCCGTGAGCAGAGACGCGATGTTTCCTCCCAGGTTCTTACAGTAGTGCTGCGCGTTATCATAGCTCTCCTTGCTGGAGTTGATCCTCAGGCAGGCGTCGCCCACGTGGTGCCAGCTCTCTCCACACAGCTGACCTGCAACACACACAGACACACACAGACACACACACACAGGTGAGTGAACAGGTAATGGAAACAATTGCTGAGGGTTTCTGGTGGACAGGAGAGGAACTACACCAGGATTTAAAATAGATTTATAATGTTTTTTTCAGAGTTTCTTTCCTCTTGTTTGCTTAAAAAATAAATATGTTTTTTTTTCCACTCTTTCTTCAAGTGAATCATTCATCAGAGCAGGACTTATTGCTTTTAGGTTTCGATTTTGTGAGTTTACCTGTCTGGTTATTTCTGTCACTGACGACTGGACACGTCAAGAACACGCTCCTGCCTCTGACCTTCATGTGAGTATCTATACATATGCATCTTGCATATGTGTAGTAGTTAGCAGCAAGTATATTCATAATCTGAATATGAGCGGATTAGGATTCTTATAATGTGCATGGTGCGGCGAGCTGGAGAAGAATCTGTGCTGCCAGAACCCACAAGCAACTCAACGTGTAGCAGGGAATTCGTTCTGGTTAATGTGGTTTATATATATAATCTTATTAGGCTGCGTTTAGACGCTGATGTAATTGTTATTTTCTCAGATCAGAGAAAACATTCCTGCTTTGTACCGAGCTGAATCGGTAACGAGAAGAATTCCCAGAACTGAGAAACACATGGGATTCTTTTCTTTGCAGGTGATTATGTGTAATGATGAAGGATTCTATTAACAAAGGCAGACAACTCTCCCGTACACACGCAGCCTCGCTCTCATTGTTCCCGTCAGGGTCGCTGGTGGACGCCACAGAGGTGGAGAGGCCGCTCACTTTGTCAGGATGAAAGAAAAGAAAAGAATCATCCTGCCTCCGCTTTGCTTATTTTGGATTCCAGGACCGATTACGTTCACGGGCCCATAATGGCTTCCATCGCCAGCCTCTTAGTGCCACAGAGGAGAAAGAACCTGCTCTCTTTATTTGTTTTACTCCAGAGCAACAGAAATGAGCCTTAATGGAGGAGAGGGACGGACGAAGCGGAGAACTGAAAAATAAATAGATGGATTCGGTTACGGCCTTTGGAGGTAAACATGCCGGGCCATTTGGAGCAATTAGTCATAACATGGTGTCTGAAGAAAAGACGGCGGAAGGCGGAGAGAGGTTCTACTACACAACTTCATCTGAACCACATTCTTACTGGAAATGATCCTCAGGTAAAACATATCTACAAACTCAACAATTCCCTGGGAAACACACACAATTAAAAACACAACTTTGAATGTTTGTTGTTAGTGAAACACTCCCCGTCCTCAAAGGCACGATACTCAAAGACTCAGCTGTGCTACATGGGAAACTTGAGAGAAGTTTCTACTTCTCAACAAAAGCCCTAACGACACGAATTCCTCATCATGATTTGCAAAAAGTATTTTTCTTTTAATAAACAGGTAGAAAAACGGATCATTCCTGTCTCCATCTTCCCACTTCTGGATCATAAACAAGATATATGGAGAGGGTAATGCTGCCGGAGCTGGAGCTACAGTATGTGCACGTTAATAACCAGCAGGAAATTGAGTGCTGTGTTGTGTGTGTGTGGCTGTGTGTGTGTGTGTGTGTGTCTGTGTGTGTGTGTCAGAGTAAAGTCAGAATAAAACTGCCAGAGCGGGTAATATTACGTCAATAATAGCACCGCTTGGCGTAAATATCAAAGATGGACGATTTTAATCTGTTGCGCTACTTGTTTTTGACACGTATGGATGTCTTCAATATTTTCAGTATGATCCAGAGCGCAACACTACATAACAGGACACAACAGTAACCAACAACACATAACAGTATACACACACAATTTAAGGCTGCACTTCACAACAAGTACAAAGAGTCAGGAACATGGGCCGTTTATAAAGATGGAAGACAAAACAGTTCCTCAAAAGTGAAGCCAAAAATCATTGTGATCGCCCCCTGGTGGCTGAACAGTTCACAAACCCTGCCTCCTCCACTTTAAATACCGATAAGCTACAAATAACCCAGATTTATGAATGAGATTAAATATTTTGCCCAGTTTTAGACGTGACTGGGCTCATTCGTCTAAACTGTGCGATAGGTCACAACAAACCGATGAGGAGTGTGTGTGTGTGTGTAGGGGGGGGGGGGGGGGGGTGTACCAGGCTACAGAGCTGTGATGTGGACAGAATAAAGGGAGCAAGCACAGTATCATCCTCTGCCTACAGCCACAAACACTCTCAACACAACCAGCGAGCTCCACCCGGGCAACACGCCATGAAACTGGACTCGAGCGGTCAAACGCTCACAGCCATGACGGGCGACAAACCCAAACCAGAGCATCCAGTAACGGGTCTAATTGGTCCAGTTGTCAGTGCAGCTGGGCGGGCGGGGGGGGGGGGGTATATTTCTGTGTGTGCTGAATGTGCACATGCCTGCACGGGTGTGTGAGGCTGTTAACATGTGAGGACTGAAGCTATGCAGCCGGTTTGTGTGGGAACCTGAAAACGCTCTGGAGCTCGGTGGGCAAAAATAAGTTCGGTTCCATCAGAAACTCTGCACTTAATAATCAATCATCAGCGTTTTCCTCCAGCGTCTCGTGTTATCAGAAAGATCCACGCAGCTTTCCACAAAACAACAATCTATACACTGGTGCATTTGTGAAGCTGTTTATGTAAATGTGTGTGTGTGTAGATCCTCATCGTGTGATCGCTGCATAATTCCTCCGCCTGACGCTGGAAGCAGCTTATGGACCAGAAAGTTTCTCCTCCTTAGGATAAAATGAGTTTCATGAATTCAACTCGAGTCGTGTTCCCGACAAATATCCAGAGAGAAAAAAACAAACAGACACAGGATCTGTTGACTTCGGCAATAAGACTGAATGCAAAGCGCCGAACTCGTCTCAGGTCAGAGTGTTTTTGCTTATTAGCCACGAGTTTGTGTAAACAACCAGTTGTGTAATGAGTGTAACATTTTCTATACTAACTAGAGCAGGGACGACAAGAGCCCGGATGAGAGAAGAGAATTCAAACTGAAGAGGACTTCCAGATTTGCATTCTGTAAATAAATAACATTTGGTAACTTTGGAGATCAGGTCACAATAAGCGATTGAGTCATCATCGTATAATTGAGGCTCTTAAATCAACAATGTTGCTACAATGGCAAGTATCTACCCTAAATCGCCCCTACTGCCCCCTACTGGTCATGTGAATATTACACTTCGTGGATGAACAGCGTTAATATCTGAGGAAGACAACAACCATCACTAAACAGATGCCAGACATGAGGCAGGTATGTACTATTGGATAAAAGCAAGTAAGTAATTATTGTGTGTTTGCGTGAGTGTGTGTGTGTGTGTGTGTGTGTGTGTGCATGTTCTCTCTGTTTGTGTGCACGTGTGTGTCTCCTCACCAGGCAGCGCTTGACACTCCTGCTGCTGCTGGTCCCACTGACAGTTGACGTTAAGGGAGCAGCTCCTGCAGTTGGCCAGTCGGAAACACTCCTGCTCCTCCCGACGCTTACACCTGAACGAGTCTCTCACCGACTTCACACACACACACACACACACACAGACACACACACAGACACACACACACACACAAACACACACACACACACACACAAAATACACTATATTAGCTCCACTGTCCTCCGCTGCTGTTGATGTAATGAACTTTGAGAAATCGATGGAATAAAAAATAAAATGGATAAAAAAAGTGAGGGTTGTGTGAAACAGGTTCAGCTGAACTGAACATGCAGAGTGAAAAGAATCAATAGATGGAACAGATCATATTGTGATGGACTTTTTATTAAACTGTTTGTTGATCTTTGTCTATAAGTATGATCCGTCTGTGAATGGATCATAATGAGTCAATCATCCCTCTGGTTCTAAGGTTTCACATACTTCACAGGAAATTTAAGAAATGTAATTGAAATGTAATATTATGTTTTCATAGATTAACAAGACTAAATGTATAACCATTATTTTAATGGGAGCTTATTTGCTTTACACCTGAAAACGTATTTAAATAGTGATTTTCTATTTATCTCAAAATAAAGGAAAGGTGGAGATCATTTTTCACTTCAGTCAAGGAGACATCAAAAACCCCTAAGAACATGACTGGTGTGTTAAGTTGGATTTTTGGCCCCCACTCCATTTCCGTTACACCTGAGGATGTGACCTCTGACCCTGAATCAATCTGACCTGCAGCCTAACAGGAAATGTCAACAACAACATCAAACGATACACACATGACCCCGCCTCCTGGCTCCGTGCTTCCACAAGCTCAGCTGATGTTCAGACAACATGGATGGAGGGGGAGACAGAGACAGAGGGCCGCCATGCTGCTGGGCCAGCTCCAGGGTCAGCTGCACACACACACACACACACACACACACACACACACACACACACACACACACACACACACACACATATTCAATCAAGTCCAGCGCACAAAAGCAACATGCAGACACACGTATAAAAAGAAAGACAGAGAGAGCAGGTTTGGGAGTAAAAATAGAGAAAAATACCTTGAATTATAAAGTATGTTAAGTATCTTTTAAATTGTATTTAATCGAACATGCTTGACAGCTTTAAATAATATAAACTAATATGATGAGTATGTTATTATATGTCAAAAGGAGCAACGTTCAATCCCTGTGACGTCACCCATCGGTTTGTGAGCTGCCCTCGAGGAAAGTTTTCATCTTGGTTTGTTTACTGACTTAGAGACATTTTCTCATAAACTTATACAGAAACAACCACTGGAGTCGCCCTCAGGTGGTCATTAGAGAGAAGACAGGTTTCAGGCACCTCCACAATGGCTTCACTTTTTGGACCCTGAGTTTGTGGTAACCAGGGAATTCTTGTGTTTTTTTATGAGACGTCCTGAAGCCACTGTCAGCTCAAAGTTTCAGGGTGTATTGACCATCGAAACTTTTCCAAAATGTCACTCGGCAGATTGTTGTGTTATTTACAGAACTTGGTTAGGCCTCAAGGAAACTGAATTCTTAAATATCTGACCCCCCCCCGATCCCTGAGAGAAGTGGAGACTCACCACAGTACAGTTGCTGGATGAAGAGATGCACTTCCTGTCCTCACACCACTGGCAGCCCCACGTGTTGGCCGTGCAGCTCGCACAGTCCGAGAAGCGGAAACACTGCTCGTCCGTGCTGTCTGGAAGAGGCCACAGCAAACACACACACATAAACACAAACATGAACACAAACATAAACACAATTAAACAGATCTGGCTTGATTTTTATGAAGGTCTGTGTTGTTGAGTGATGGCTCAACATTTAGTCATCTTCGATTTACAGTTTTCCCTCAAAAGCTCCTCTGACTATTTGAATCCCATCTTCAGATAGTAGGAGATTCTTTCTCATTTAAAAAAACATCCAGTCATTAAGCTTGGTGTACCTCAGGGTTAAATTCTAGGGGTAATTTAGTTCTCATTATACCTGCTACCCTTGTGAGACTATCGTGCAGATGACACACAATTTTATTGTTTGTTAAAATACTTGAGATATCAAGATCACCAGGAAGCCACTGTGCGTCTGAGGCAGAAAAACCAGTCCAACACATGATGTAGGGTTTTATTGGAAAACCCAGGTGATCCGCAGTAGCACGGAAGCAGAGTCGTCAATCCATCTGTGAGTTTGTTCTATTTAAAACTGACGGACTCATTTTCATAATTAGTTCCAACTTAAACCTGCGCTGAGCCGCCTGAAGCAGAATATGTGGATAACTACTGCGACTGCATCTGGCACAAACAGAGGAGGAGGAGGAGGAGGAAGGTTCAGACGAATCCTAATTACTTTAAAATTAGGTAATTGTTGCAGCAGTGACCTTCTGTTCCCATAATTATGTTATGCAAACTACCCTGAGAGGCCAAATACTGGAGGATAATTATAATTTTCATGAAAAAAGGGTCTTTAGGGAGAAGCTCTCCTGTGTGGTTGTGCTGTAGACATGACAGTGAGAGGATTTAAGACAAGGGAATAGAAAGTATTGGCATGACACGGCATATTTGGCAGACGGGACTTCACCAGGTCGTGAAGGACAGATCACAGCAGGTAGAATCTGGTCAGGTGGTTTTGGTTCCCAGGGAAAACATCTAGTTTTGACCCAGTGGCAGCGAAGGCCCGGCCCAGCAGCGGCACACAGAGCTGGGTTGGAAAAGGCCCGACATGATGGGGGGGTGTAGGTCAGCACGTCGTTCAGGAGGACGCCGGAAAAACCTCCGAAGATCAACATGGAGCTGAGGAAAGATACAGAGATTACACAGAATCACACAGGGCACAGATACAGCTGCAGATACAGATGTGTGGTGGTGGGGGGGGGGGGGCAAAAGTTACAGCAACAAGTTTTATAAAGACAGAAACGTCCACAGAGATCATCACAGATGACAGGAGATGAAGGAAACCTTTCAAAATAAAGCTGAACTTTGGTTTGAGTGGAGCTGAAGTGAAAGAGGTTTAAAGTGCCTCTGAAGTTCAAAGATGACATTTCTCTGCTCAAAGCCGAACGGGTTGGTGGATAGATGGTGTTAAAGGGTCAGACAGATAAACAGGGAGTCGCCTCACAACATTTTAAGTTAGAGTACAAACAGTTTTTGTACATTCTTATGAAACTTTTATATCGTCTGTATTATATTTATAAATATTGTTTATTATTAGTATTTTTTTCCTCTGCTAAATAACGTATACATTCTCTTCCCCATTATATTGTGTCTGCGGTGACAGATTATTCTTATTCTATCTTTATTAGATTTATATTGCCTGTGTTCTCTTGTCTCTTTATGATTATCTGCTGCTGTAACAAGTTTATGGTTTAAACTATTAAATATCAAAGCTCAATTACATTTCTTTGTCATAAAAGTGTGATGATGACATTTTTAGAGTCGCTGACACTCTTATTCAAATACATATCTGCTGATACATCGGTAATAGAAGAATCCATATCAATGGGACTCTATTTAGGATTGTGAGCTATTTATTCCAGTCCCACATGATGTACAATGTTGTTAAATATCTCAGACACAGACATGTCCCCTCGTCGGGTAGTTTCAACCTATGGTTCCAACCAGACGCCTCACCTGAACGTTCATCTCTATCTGCAAACAGCATGAGAGAAATACTTTCTGCACATAAACAAAGTGTATTTATACTTAGAGGCTGCAGAGTGTGAAGCAGGAGAAACATTCACATGAAGACAAGAGAGACGCAGAGATGAAGTGGAAGAGACGTGACCTCAGCTTCTGTCAGCAGAGAGAGGGAGACGTGTCGAGGAAAGTGAGAACTAGAACTGAAGTTAAAATCGAGATGAAAAGATCAATCTCTAAACCGTCTCCAGCCGAGACGTCGGAGAAGAAACTCGACACGGAGACGCCTCCAAGTCTTAGAGGACACAGCAGGAGGACAGGGAGAAGACATAAACATGTACCGAGGAACAATCCAGTCATGGAACGTTTGGAGTTTATTTTCAACAGATTATTGACCAGGTTCAACCAGATTTGATAATCGAATAGAAAGTTCACTGCTGAAGTGTTCCTAAGCAAGGCAGCAAATCTGGAGCAAAGGAAGAGATAAGAACTCACCCGTTGCTCACGACCGCAGAGTGTCCGAATCGGTTGGCGTCCCGGTGCAGCGATGGTCTGGGGAGGATGGACCACTCATCACAAGCTGAGGAAAACACACATACACACACACACACACACACACACACACACACAAAGACACACACACACACACAGGAGTTTAGCTTGTGTTCCTGTGTTTGTGACTGAAACTGAAACTGTAAAGATTGACGCCATGACAGCTCTCAAAAGGGAAGCCAAAACATTGAACTTCTATTTAAAAAAATTTAGTTTGATCCATTTCCCATCTGCTAACATGGAGGAGGCGGGGTTAAACACCTAAACTGCAGCCAGATCTGGCTTCACCTTCGGGACGAGCCACACTTCAACCTGCTAATTCCTACCCAAAGAATAATAACTCATTATTCGTACCTTTTCACATAAAACCACGGCGATAAGGAAAAGATAGTGGAGGTGATCTGGGAGATGACTTCATAAAACTCCTTCATAAAGCGCCTCTCACTAGTTATCATTGGAGCTATCAGCTCTGTGTGTTTTACTGCTTGGATTTTACAACTCTGATGTTTTAACGACCCGACGTGCAGCCATTATTTTAATATGGAAATTAATATGTGCCTGTTAGTGTGTGTGTGTGTGTGTGCGTGCGTGTGTGTGTGTGTTTGTGTGTGGGTGTGTTAGTATAAGGTCCCATTCAGCCAGATGAGCCTTGCCTAAACGTAAACGGAGTCTGGGACTCGGGGACGCCAGGTTGCTAACGACCTCGTTAAGCCGGGTGCTAATTGGGAGTCCTCGTTGAAGAGCGAGGGATGAGGCAGAGGACATGAGAGGGAGACAGAGAGAGAGGGGGGGGTTCTAATCAACCCCATGAGTAATGAGTTCATAACTAGCAGAGGTCAAAGGTCAGTCATAGTCACATGACATGGTGTTGGAGTTTCACTTGAGATCAGTACAGTCTGGGTTCAATTAAAGCAAAACTAGTCCAAGTTTTCTCCTGTTTACAAAGTAAAGGATTGAAAAATATTAATCAAACTTCAAAACATTTTAAATCCAAGACGCTGCCGAGGAGAGCTGCTTACGATTAGATCACCCCCGACTGTCACAGTTCATTACAAGTGGGAGGAAGTTGCATACTAAATAAATCTCATTGCTCACATCATTCCTGTTCTGTTACCTAAGGTCATGCAAGTGTTATTCTTAGATTCTTAACTTTACAAGCATATAACTGAAATCAGAAAACTTTGCTGAAGTCTGTGCCATCGTGAATAATCTCAGGTTGCACAGACTCGTCCAATTTCCACCTTCTGACTTGTGATGCATTTGAATAAATTAGCATTAATTCGCTCGGGGGATTTTGAATCTGTAATGCTCTTGCAGATTCTATTTCTACATCTTGCGTATGGACACAGATGTTGTGTCGTCTGTGTTTTAATATAACCTGGAAATCAAATTGAAAACCCTATCTCGGTAATCATGACTCAGTTACTATTCTCACACTATTTCCATATCACCAAAAAGCTCTGGAATCTTAGTTGTTGCACTTGTTGAACTCTCAAAGTTACAATAGCCAACATTTCAAATTGTGCAGGCAAAGAATTGCAGGCTCAACACACACACACACACACACACACACACACACTCACACACACACACACAAACTCACAAGCAACAAAACAGATTTTAATTTCCTCTCAGGATATTAGAAAATCTGTGTTAATAATGCATGGTGGGACACAGTGAGAAATCATGGCTCTAGATCGGAGCGGGCGGGCTGTCCGGGGCTGATTGACAGTTTGATCTGATCTGCACTAATGGAGGTCTTAATGAAGAAGGGTGGAGGAGGAGGAGGAGGAGGAGGAGGAGGAGGAGGAGGAGGAGGAGGAGGAGGGTTGAACAGCAGCCACTGCTCTAATATATCACAGGTCCACACTTCCTCCCAACAAGCTCCCAGCCTGCCCTGGGCCTTTCAGTCAGCTTAGCCATGTGACCGTGTGTGTGTATGTGTGTGTGTGTGTCAGGTGTGTGTTTGTGCAGCAGTGTGTGGGTGTCTGCCTGTGGTGTGTCAACTTGGAAAGGGCCGTGATTTTAATCAGAGTTCATTTTCTCCCCAAATCTAATTAGTGTGAGGAGGGTGGGAGGGAGGGGGGGTGGGGGGGTGGGAGGGTTGAAGGGGGGTGAGGTAGAATTAAATCCAAATGAAAAGTGCCTTCCGTGTCGACCTGAGTCTAATGTGTGGCAGCGGAAAAGCGGGAGAAGCTAATAACAGCGCGTCGCCCCTCCAAGGTTAGCGTGGCAAAACAAAAACAAATTAGCGCTCGCAGCGAGCGGAGGAACGACAGGGCAGAGGAACGAGGGAGTGGAGGAGAGGAGGAGGAGGAGCAGAAGAACGATGAAGACATGACAAGGGACGGAGAGAAGTGACTTCCACAGGTGCAGCTAATTCATGATCTCCCAGAGAGACGGGCGAGCAGAGGAAATCGCTCCAAAGTCTTTGTCCTGGAAACAAATTCAAACCCAAACCGCAGCGATGTACATTCATAAGATTTAATTAGAAGAGACTTTAATTGGAAAATGTTTCTACTGAACGCTGCAGGTGGGGATGAGGATTGTGAGGAATAGAACTGTTTATAAAACTGTTGTGGACGAACTCACGAACCAGTGGTCGCTCTGGTTTGACATCTCTGTTAAAGTTGTTCTAAACTTTGGGATATAATTTGCTGCTCTCGCCCGAAGTCCATCAAACCGGTCAGTTCCACTTTCCATCTAAACACTCGATCATTTCAACAAAAGCTTTAAAATGATAAACATCATTACAGCTGTAACTGCACCAAGAGCCACTTCTCTCTTTCCCTTTTAATTAACACCGCATCATTTTATACCAAATTACAACAGCTATTAACTTATATTTGCAAATTTCTCATAAAGCTACAGGAAAGTGGTAAAACATGTAATGATCTGTACAATAAACCATTAGTAAAAGTTCCAAACAATGTGAACTGGGGAGGCGAAGCAACTTCACACGTTTAATTGAAGATGATAAAAATCATATTCAACTTTAAAAGTAGTGTCACATTAAAACAAGAGTCATACTTTAATGGAGAAGACAAAAGTATTTATACCAGATAGGACTTGGATTATGACTTTCTTAAATTGCCTTTTTTTTTATTGGCATAAGAATATATACGTTTGAAAGTTGAGAGGCCCACGGGGGAAACGTTAAAGTGAGAGAGTCGGAGCTGGGCAGTGAGACGAGACCTCTCTCAGGTTTAGACTCTTTCTTTAAGTCTGAGTTTCAACCTGAGATCTGAACTCACCTCTGTTATCTCGAGTTTCACAGCTCTCGTTTTGGTTTCAGCCGTATTCACTGTAAGTAGTAGCCACAGGCTGAAAACAAAGATGGACGTTGGATTGCTTTCAGAAAAAGTGAAGCCAAAGCATCTCAGTCGCCCCCTGGTGGCTGACTGGGTGCTCTGTCGGACCCACTCTGCTCTAAAAAAGCTGGGCGATGACGTCTTTAACCACCAGATGGAGATTGTATAGACTATTTTGTGTCTTTATTTTATTTTAAGTCAAAACATAGATTGTGACTCGAGATTGATGACACAACGGCTCTTTTCTCTCTTTCACCCCCCCCCCTCCCTCCCTCGTTCCCTCCGTCTCTGCAGTGAGACAGCGATCTGCCGAGTGGACGTTAAACTTGTGCAGATCTGCAGATACAAGCTTCAATGAATAAATGATGACATTTATAAAGACAGGGTTGTGTTCACACAGAGACGAGGGAAGTGTTGCTGCACGTTTACAACAAACACACAACATTCACCCCCGACGTCGTTTCCAACTTTATAAAGTAAACAAATGCTTTCCTGTCTTTATTACCTCTGAACATGGTTTTTATTCACCCGGTTATGATCTGCTCTTACCAGGCACACCTTTATTGTGTTTAGGTTACTCTCCCTCACCCTCCTCAGTGCTGCTCTTTATCTCCCTACATCCCTCCTTCATTTGCTCTTTATGTCTCTCCCGCTCCCTCCTCCATGCTCGACTCTCTCGTTCCATCTGCTTCCTCACCTCCATCGTTAGTTTCTCACCAGCAGCCTCCCTGGTACCTCCCTGCTTTCTATAAGTCACAGCAGAGAGCGACGAGGAAGATGAAAGGAAAGAGGGGAAGAGGGGATGATACCAGAGATACGAAATATTGATTATGGTTTGACAGCAAACGTGAACTTTATGTCTCACACATCTGCAGAATCGTTGTGTTTCTGTTCGATCCCGGGATCGGTTCAGTATCCACACTCTAGTCCACTTGTACTATAATTTTCCTCATAAGTTAAAGTCTCAGTTTCAGAGGTTTGAAAACCGCAGAGTGGTGCCGACGCTGCAGCTTCACCTCCGCTTCCTCCCTCTGTTTCTCTCCTCACTGTAAGACGTCAGCCATCTTTTTCCACATCTGTCTCTCTTTCCCTCCCTCTTCTTCTCCCTTCAGTCCCTCTCCTGTCAAGAGTTGGTCTAATCCCTCTTTCCTTCTCCCAGCGCTCCCTCCATTCTTCCATTTCTCTTTCTCCATCGTGGGGTGAAAACTGCCGCACGCCATCTGGTCTGTGGCGGGACTGAGTGGCCTGTAATGGGATCCTTCATCATCCCCACTCTGGACCTGCACTGCAGCATCCAGACACACTCCTCTACCTCACACACTCCTCTACCTCACTCACTCTACCTCACACACACTCCTCTACCTCACACACTCCTCATACACTCCTCTTCCTCACACACTCCTCTAACTCACACATACTCCTCAACCTCACACACTCCTCTTCCTCACACACACTCCTCTACATCACACACACTCCTCTACCTCACTCACTCCTCTTCCTCACTCACTCCTCAACCTCACACACTCCTCTACCTCAAACACTCCTCAACCTCAAACACTCCTCTACCTCACCCACTCCTCATACAATCCTCTACCTCACACACTCTTCTTCCTCAATCACTCCTCTGCCTCAATCTACCTCACACACTCCTCTACATCACACACACTCCTCTACCTCACTCACTCCTCTACCTCACACACTCCTCATACACTCCTCTTCCTCACACTCCTCATACACTCCTCTTCCTCACACACTCCTCTACCTCACACACTCCTCTTCCTCACTCACTCCTCAACCTCACACACTCCTCTACCTCAAACACTCCTCAACCTCAAACACTCCTCTACCTCACCCACTCCTCATACAATCCTCTACCTCACACACTCTTCTTCCTCAATCACTCCTCTGCCTCAATCTACCTCACACACTCCTCTACCTCACACATACTTCTCAACCCTACACATTCCTCAACCTCTCACACACTTCTTCCTAACACACTCCTCTATCTCACACACTCCTCATACACTCCTCTACCTCACACACTCTTCTTCCTCACTCACTCCTCTGCCTCACTCTACCTCACACACCCCTCAACCTCACACACTCTTCTTCTTCACACACTCCTCAACCTCACAACCTCATCCATCAAGTTGATAGCCCAGTAGATAGTCAGAGCCAGCCTTTGTGTGAGTGTGTGTGTGATTATAATATATCATAAGACTTGTTCTCACCGATGTCGTACGCCAGGAAGTCGGCAGAGAAACACTTGGCTCCGTTGCTTAGTGACGTGTCGTTGTGAGTGTTTCCTCCAAACACCAGAACTGTGCCGCTCAGCAGCGCCGCCGAGTGGAGGTGACGCGCCAAACCACTCTCTCTGAGGATCAACCTGCACACACACACACACACACACACACATGTTCATTTCTCAGTTGTGTGTGGGATTTTATTTTTGTGGTGCCATGTTTCTGATGGCGTTTGAGTTTGTGACCTCCAACCTGGTGACTGCCCTTTCAAACTTCACACACACACACACACACACACACACACACACAGACACACACAGACACTAAACACAGACACACACAAGGAGACACTAAACACAGACATGGTAGGGGGTCTCAGTCTGCAGTGTGTGACCTCAGAGGTCAAAGGTCACATAGTGAGACCAACTGTTGGGACTTTCTGTGGTGTCTTCGTTTACAGCAGAAAGTGACTTTCACCACAGACTCTCTCTCTCTCTCTCTCTCTCTCTCTCTCTCTCTCTCGCTCTCTCTCTCTCTCTCTCTCTCTCTCTCTCTGAGAGCAAAACACTGAGACGTCGTCATTGATAAAAACTGATCAGAATCGATTAGAACTGATCTGAGACTCCTCTGAGTGTCTTGTTTGCTAAAGACGAATAGAAGCTGACACTGGACGAGATTCAAACCACAACACGGATGCCCCATCAAAGCTTCCTCCAGCTTTCTGCTGACGGAGCAGAGATGATCTGCTGAATAACTGAAATAACCAGCGATGTTTCCGTCTGGGGATTTCAGAGGCAAAGTGACGCCTGACTCCGACAGCTGATTCCAGTCGGTCAGCAGGTCACATGAGAGTGAGTGAAGAGGAGAGACTGATGGAGCCGAGCTTCCTCTTTCACTCATCCATCAGCCTGAGGTCGTCGGAGGTCACGCCTCCTGTCTCCCTCTAGTCTCACACTCATCCTCGGCCCTGCTCATCTGTGCTTTCTGATTGGCCCGCATGTTAGTTCTAATCACTGTCCCACTGCATATTCGTTTTATCTTAGATTCAGAGAATTCGTTTTTTTAAACTGTTAAATTGTATGTGTTGAAGTGAAATTATCAAAGCTGCATTACACAGAAAAAAAATGTTAATATTTATATTTGACAAGAAGAATCAATCTGAAGCTTGACCAGTAATCAGCTGTCAGACGAATGTAGAATCAATGTTCAGAGTTTTTATTCCCGGAGCTCTCACCATGTCCTGGTGGGGACGTGGTAGCGGTACATGTGGTCCACCAGACCGTACTTGTTGTTGTTCAGGGCCTTGTATCCCCCGTGAACGAACACGCAGCCGCTGGACACATCGTACACGCTGCTGTGGCCGTATCCCCCCTGGACCACCGCGCCGCCGGCCGACACAACCTGCCACGAGTTCGATCCTGAGACACACAGAGCAGAAAAGAGCCGATCACTGAAAGACAAAGTTTAGGAGGCTTTGGCAAGTCTGGTTTTTCTACTATTGTGCCAGAAAGCAAAGCACTTTTAATTCCGGAGGTGAGATGGAGCGAGGGAGGAGAGAAGAACAGAGCCAAACAGGGAGCGGGGGGGCCAGAGGAAATGAGAGTTTACTGAATTTAAAAGCCTTTTATTAGACCAGTGTGATGTTAACAGATTAATGCAGGCGCACAGAAGATCCTAATAAAAACAGGCAGGGATTACATCAGCCGAGCATCGTCTGAAAAGGAGAAGACCACACAACAAACAAAGCCTCGGCAGGAGGAGGAGGAACTTCAAAAGACAGAGGCAATGTCAAGGAACCCCCCCCGAGACCAGGAGGAGCACTGAGAGGAGCTGAGACACAAAAGGACCTGGAAACCACTCAGAGGCTGAATATCTCCATGAAACACTCAAATCGTTTTAAACTCAGAGCAACAAATGGTTTTGTAAGTTTTCGAGGTTGTTCTGTTCCTCAAATGGGACAAATTTGTAAGAAAGAGAAGAAAATAAGATAATAATCCAAAAATAAACCTATTTAAATTGCATAACTATTTGATATCAGAAACAATTTAACTGGCTGCTTTGTGATGAAGTATTGTTTAAATCTCAAATATCAACATAAGTCTTAAAAATCTGATATATAGAGAAATACAGAGAATTGAGAAATCAAACAGGAAATAAAGGGTAAAGATAAAGGAAGTCAGGAGCCGACAACAGGACACAGGCCAGGAGAGAACAAGGAGCAGGAAAGAACAAGAGAAAGGGAGAAAGAGAGAGAGCGAGAGAGAGAGACAGATAGGAGCAGAAGAAGGTCGACTCTTATCTAACTCCTGGCAGCTAATTGCTGCAAACCTGCTTCTCTGAGTGGTGATTAAATATTATATTATCACATATTTTGCACTTCGCCTCCGCTCATCTCTCCGCCGCCGCCTGTGAGGCCCGATGACGCTCGGTGCAGCCGTGACACCGTCAGAGAGAGGACACAAAGGGGGGTGAAGATGAAAGTGACAGACAGGTGTGGGGGGGGTGAGAGGTGAGGGAGATGACAGAGGCCGAGCAGGAGGGATGGATGAAAGAGGGGGGGTCGGAGGGGGCGAGGCCGGGGATGAGAGGAGAGAGATGGAGGGAGATAAAGGAGAAGGGATGAAGAAGAGGAGGAGGAGGATGAAGAGAACGAAAGTGAGGGAATGAGGAGGATTCATTAATCATTGTCTTCTCCTGCACATCTTCTTAATGACGGTGTGTGCGTGTGTGTGTCTGTGTGTGTTAGATTTCAGCTGCTGGTTTACAGAGCTGGACAACACTGCCATCTACTGGCTAGGCAACGAACAGCAGCTGTATATAGGTACATGAGGGTCAGGAACATATCCAGTATATAAAGGCCATCATATAAGTAATATACAATATCTCATCAGGATGAGATTCAGATCTTATTCCAAATGAAAATCACTTAACAAAGAGTTGTGTCACGTTGTCAGCAGGTGAACTCACTGAAGTTGTACTCCTGCACTTTGTTGATGTAGCTGTAAACCGGCGAGTAGCCGAAGAAGATCAGCATCACGGAGTCGCCGGGGGACAGCTCCACCACGTGGGCGGTGTGTCCCTCCAGGGCGTAGGGAGGAGGCGGGGCGGGGGTGCGTGGGGACCAGGTGCGTCGGGGGATGTTGAAGACCCACAGCTCATCGGTCACGTTGGCAGATCCGGATTCGAGCTTCCCACCGAACATGTAGATGTCATCCTGCAGGAGGAGAATCACAGGGAGGTCAGCGTGGGATACTTTGAGAATGAATGTTGAGCATAAAGAGAGTTTGATATTTTGAGAGATGAGAACCAGAGCCGACCGAGGCTGTGACCAATAATACTGAGTGAAAAAATATCAGATATATCAGCCAATAAATGAATTTTAACAATTTTGTCAATACTTCCAAAGATGTTGACAAATAAATGTAATTGAGGTTTGATTTTGTTTTACAGTTTGACAACTTTTACATAAATTTACATTTAAACATCATCTTTTAAATAATCCAGATAACAAAGTGCTTCACAAGGCAGCAATTAAAACTAGTAGTTCACAAAATCATCAGATCAAATGACAACACTTGTGAAAGTGAATTAAAGTTTAAGTTATTGCAGGAGACGCTCTGCGATAACAGAACATCTTTAAAAGGTACTTGGAAAGAAATTGCTGAGTCAGCAGAGAACAGGCCTCTGCCCCAGAATTTTAAAAGAGACACATGGTAATTTAGCATCACCCTCTTTAATCTAAACTTTACTCCACATCTGCATTGATGGATCATTTAGATCAGTGTCAGCAGAGCAGCAGCTTCAACACGAGTCTCATTAGAGAGATCCGGGTCTGAGAGGTGAAGAGTCTCCCTGAGATCAGAATGAAACCTGCATGTTCTGCTTCCTGCCGTCCTCTCAGACGTTTCACGAGAAGGAGACAAAGTGATTCCTCTCAAACCTTCTTCTGCGGGAGATTGAACTTGGAGCTGCCAGAGCCGTAAACAAGTCGGAGTTACTGCCTCCAACAAATCTCCAGTCGGACACTGCGACCTCCTCTGGCTCAGATCTCAGCGTCGTTACGGAGGAACACTCATTCGTCTTCATTCTCTCCACCGTCCTTCACTAAACCACTTCCTCCACACACAAAGAGCAGGCGGCCCACAATCTGGACAGTGACGCATCATGTGACGCTGCGAACTGTGACCTGACGGATCGATAGAGGGACGACCGGAGGATTCAGGTCGAGTCTTCACAGGTAAAGTGAATCAGGGGCCTTTTCTTTCACAGAGTTCTATAAATCATGTGAAATGAGTCGATTTCACAGCAGAGGAGAGCCTTTGAAAATAATTATTGTATCATAAAGACGAGTAATTTGTGGATTATATCATATTTTTTCAACTTGAACGGTTCATTCAAAACAGTCCCAAGTCTTAAGTCAAAAAAAGTTAAGCTAAAATATGAAACTTCCAACTGCAGCATTTTATTAAAACGTAGAAGAAATCCTGAACTTGCCTGGGATCAGTCACACTGGGCTGTGTTAGTGTGTGTTACTGTACGAGTGAGAGCCTGAGTTGTGTTACCTGGTGCAGAGCCAGCGAGTGTCCGTATCGGTGGAGAGGGCCGCTGCTCACAGGCACCGCGTCCCACGTGCTGCTCTCCAGGTTGTAGCTGCACGGAGAGAAGAGATTTCAACAACGATGATGAAAAAGTTCAGTTACATTTACAGTTCACTTTACTGACTTTTGTGTAACAAAGGTTTAGGCCCTTTAAGACGCAGGGGAAAGCTCTTTAGCGGACATAAGCACATGTGTTGCCACATTAGCAACTTTGGAAGTATCTGAGAAAATGATCGCTGGACAACTTCAATGCGGATGAAAGTTTGAAAACACGGTGATACTCAGGTGAGTTATTTGGTGGTTTCCTATTTTTACAGATATTTATTTGACAGAGGATGAATGATAATAGTTCGTGTTTGCATGAGTCATGGATTTGGAGAAGCTAAATGGAATGCAGCCATTCCAAATAACTCGAAATAGATCTGTGTTAAAAAAGTCCAAATGTTTTGATGTCAGAAAAGTAGGTTGGTTATCAAAGAACATATTCCCTAAGGATGATTTTGGAGCCTGACTCCAGTTCAACGGGGCCGACACTTACTTGAGGACCATGTGGTAGTTGGAGTAGTTGAAGGAGTAGCCTCCCACCACCCACATGAGCCCAGAGTGCAGCAGTGCCTGATGGGACGCTCGACCCGACGACTGCGCTGACGGCTTGACGCTGGGCAGCGTCCAGAAGGCCTCGGTGGACGGGACGGACAGAGAACAGTCTGGACCTGAGGAAGAGGAGAGAGGAAGAAGAGACACATCTGATTTAAATTACATCTTTCAATAGCCTCAAACATACGTTAGTTAGAAACCTCAGCCACAGCAAAAAGATGACCTTGTCAAAGGAATGAGAAGTATTCTATAATTGTGTGACTTTGGCGCCCTTTAGTGGATTTATAAACAGATCTGTGGTCTGTATGAACCAGGATATATGGTTATTGAGTTAATTTAAGCCTTGACTCAACTTTTCTCTCTGTGCCACATGTTCACTTGTTCATCAGATAAAAAACAGATAGTCACATGCAAAATGTGAGATCTGTCTGAGTTGTAACTGATGAAATGTCTGTTTTTCCAGCTTTTGAAACATTTAAACATTCATCCACTCATATTCTACAGGTTTGTCATGACATGAACAGACCTCAGTACAGATATTTTAAAGGATTAGAAATCTGAAAAGGCACAAACAGAGTGAGACACAGGTACACAACTCTACACACACACACAAATAATACTGCCACCATGCTGGCCCCATACAGATGAGTGGTTATTATTCAGTGGGAAACAAACGAGAGCGAAATGCAAACATGAGTAGAAACAAAGAATGAGAGACACTGATTCACTGAACTGCACCTCTCTGAGCAGGGATAAAGGGATGAGGAGGGAAGAGCAGAGACTAGGAGGAGAGGAGGAGGGATGGAGGGATGGAGGGATGGAGGGACGAGCAGAGAGGAGGGATGGAGGGATGAGAAGAGAGGAGGGATGGAGGGATGAGCTGAGAGGAGGGATGAGGAGAGAGGAGGGAAGAGCAGAGAGGAGGAGGAGAGGAGGAGGGATGGAGGGATGGAGGGACGAGCAGAGAGGAGGGATGGAGGGATTGAGGGATGACCAGAGAGGAGGGATGGAGGAGGGATGGAGGGAAGAGCAAAGAGGAGGGATAGAGGGATGAGAAGAGAGGAGGGATGGAAGGATGGGAGAGGGATGGAGGGATGAGGAGGGATGGAGGGATGAGCTGAGAGGAGGGATGAGGAGAGAGGAGGGATGGAGGGATGGAGGAGGGATGGAGGGATGAGCTGAGAGGAGGGATGGAGGGATGAGGAGAGAGGAGAGATGGAGAGATGAGGAGAGAGGAGGGATGAGCAGAGAGGAGGGATGGAGGGATGAGCTGAGAGGAGGGATGAGGAGAGAGGAGGCATGAGTAGAGAGGAGGGATGAGCAGAGAGGAGGGATGGAGGGATGAGCTGAGAGGAGGGATGGAGGGATGAGGAGGGGAGGAGGGATGGAGGGATGAGGAGAGAGGAGGGATTGAGGGATGAGGAGAGAGGAGGGATTGAGGGATGAGGAGAGAGGAGGGATGAGCAGAGAGGAGGGACAGAGAAACGAGCAGAGCGATGGGATGGAGGGATGAGCAGAGGAGGACAAATGGCAGAACATCCTCCTTTCATTAACACAAAAACATATATTCTGCTGTGAGACGGCGGTTGCTGTGGAGACCAGCAGCTTTATTACCTCCACTGTCTCAGTCGACTGCGCTCACCTGATTCATTATCACACACACACACACACACACACACACACACACACACAGACACACACACACACACACACACACTCACTCATGTCTTTACCTGCTGATCTTTGTATTTTATCGGGTCGAGAATATTTGCTAAATTAAATCACTGTCCTTAAAGATTGATAACAATATTGAAATGATCCAATATAATCTATCCTCACATCACCTATAATAACTGTTTAACCTCAATTTCTTGGTTAGAGGCAGAAATAAATATTAATTTCATGGGATAAAGACGTGAAGGAATCATTTATGCATGAAATAGTCATTTGTTGAAATGTGGTTCTGAATTTGTGTACATAATTCAGTTAATGTGCATAACTATTGCACACTGATGTTGTGATTCACTATCGAGGCTTTAACATGTGTCTGTGTCCAGAACGTTTTCATTTCAAACAAATCAGAGACACATACATTCATCGTTTAACGCTTCAAAATTTCAGATGATTGCATTCGGTGCTGCTATTTATTCTTTTATTCATCCTCACACGTCTTCTGAGAGACAATTAAGATTTCATCGATTTTGAATTTCATTCCAAAAATCAATTGGTGAAGGTAAAAGTAAAATTTTGAATAATACATTGATGGAAATTAGCTTCAGAAATGTACAAGTAAGCCAGGTTCTTAATTTGAATGTAGCTAAAATAATGTAAAACAGCATTAAAATTGATATTTCAAGGGTTTAAAGGGACTTGACTAATTTCAGTGTTTCTATTTGTGCTTACACTGTTTTTCCAAGAGGGGGCAGAGCTTCACCTTTCATCTGAATACAACTTGCAGCTACATTTAAAAAAGCTTCACATTGTGATTTAATATTGGTTCATTTGACAGCTGGACACAAACTGCAGGACAGAAGATAATTCAATATTTTCATCAAAAGAATTTTACAATGTAGTATTTAACGTTAAGAACAAATTAAGTTGGAACACCATCTTCATTTTTTTACATTAATTTGGAGCATCACTATTTGAATATATTATTTATATTTGTCCAGTGAGGTTTGATATGTGACTTTTCGAAGTCTTCAAAAACATATAGAAACTATAATGATGTATATTAAAAGTTGTTTTCTCTCATTATCGAAAAACGTCCCTCATTAGTCTGTGAAGCCACGCCCCCTTTGCACATGCATCACCATCGAGGTTGTTTGACAGAATCTTTACAAATGTATTTTGTTAGATGCCAAAATACAATAATAACAAAGAAATATAGCAAACAAATATTTAAAAAAGTACAAACTTGTCAAATAATAAAACCTTCAGCGGATGACAACATTTTGTTGTTTTTATGGAGTTTTCAATAACTTCTGGTTGCATCAAGATATGTACTTTGTTTTTTAAAATGGAGAAAACAAGTGTGGAATTTATTGTCAATCAGAAACTAGGATGTCACGGATCATAAAGTTGCTTCGAGAGCAGCTCACAAATGAAACATAAAGAAATAATGAGGCCTCATATATTCGGCTCCGTGGATATTACATCTTTTTTTGTTATAACATTAAAAATAACAATATGAGTGTAAACAGGAAGACGACTGCTCCTCCCTTTGTCACGTTCTCTTTCTTTCCCTTTTCACGATAATAACAAAACAGATAAAGAAGATAAATAAAGTTTGTCGTTAGGACAGCTGATCAAGTGAAGGTTCATCACGCTGGACTTTAAATGTGCCTGTTCACATCAACTGGGTTGAATCTTAAACACCTTGATTTGGCTGTAAGTATAAGAAACACTTATATATTGTATTAACATCACATGTCCATCAAAGTGCTGTTGAAACACTCGGGTGCAGACTGTATAAAAAGATGGCCGACATGACAGTTCCCAAAAGTGAAGCCAAGTCCTCTTGATCGCCCTCTAGTGGCCGCCCTTGGTTTTAATTCCTTATTGGAGGCTGTAAAAATGGGGGTTAACCGCCATGATTGATTAACAATAATAATAATAATAATAAACTTGAAAAAAATGAAGTTATATATATATATAACTCAAACATGGTAGTTCCAAATATACTTATGTATGTTCAAGCGTTTATGACCAAATTACATCATGAGCTCAAGATGGCAGTAGCCGTATATACAGGGTATATTTGGCTGTATATTTGTATAGTGGGAGGAAGTGGAAACGCCTCGTCCATCTTTATATACAGTCAATGGTTTTCGTCCAGTTTGAAACTAGAACAACACAAAATCCATTCTCTCCAGACCACAGAGACATATTTCCATACCGGCTGCGACAGAGTGACGTCTCTCTTCAACCTCCCTCACCTCGCCCCCCCCCCCCCCCCTCGTCCACTCCTCCGTTACCTTGCCAGCTGTCGTTGCAGACGCAGAGCTTCTCTCCGGTCAGGTCACAGTAGCCGTGGTCCGGGCTGCCACAGTTGTCTCTGCAGTACGGGACGTCGCAGGCGTCTCCTTTCCAGTAGTCCTCGCACTCGCAGTACACGCGGCCAGACGCCAAGGTGGCCGCGCCGCATCTGCCGTGGCCCGAACAGTTGTTGGGACACGAGTTGATCCTGGGGGAGACACAATTAGACAGGAAGTCCAGGAAGTTCTTCAAGGTTAAACTGAGAGAACGTGAATGACTCATATTCATTTGCATACCCACATGGCCTTATTTATCCCAACTGAGGTCATTAAAAAGCTTCTTTGCAGTAAATTATCTAAAGCTCGACCAAGCCATATTTGTATTTAGACAATGGGTCAAATGAGTATAGATTAAATGAAAAGGCGTAGAGTCCCTGAAGTACCGTGAGGCATTTCTTTAACCCGGCATAAAATCCCCTTTCTACTAAAGACGAGAAACTAGATTCTTACAACATGAGATCACTGGACATTGAGACCTTGGAGCCTGAATTACATCATAATCACATGATTATCTGTCATAGCCGACAGGTGGAGGAAAAGGAGTCGAGGACCAGAGGCAGAAGAGTCTTCCTCCATCCTTCAGTTGAGCTGATCTGCTGATGTGACAAGGTGGTCGTCATGGCAACCTTAACCTCCCCTCAGTGTGTGTGAGTGTGTGTGTGTGTGTGTGTGTGTGTGTGTGTGTGTGTGGCCTGGGGGCTGTGTGACTGTACTAACTGTCCTCACTGCAGCCAAACACATATCATTCATTTCCTCGTGGTGTCGTAGAGCAGCCTGGTGGTTTGAGGGGACGTCGTCTAAACTCAAACTGTTTCTGAGCGAGCGACTCTCGAGGACGTGAGGAAACAGAACCCAGGGATTTATTTCACATGATAAACATTAGTCTGATGATTTTAAAGCATTCCAGCGTTCGTCTCACTGACGTTTCTCAAACTATTTCATCTTGAACAAGGTTTTTTTTCTGACGGTCATCCGATACTTTAAGTAGCTGTTCCAAGAGTTGCCTCCACGCCCTCACCCGAAGGAGCCGGTAGGGTTTTCTGGCCTGAGCAACGTGCACCCCCCTGCAGTTTTAAGACCGGCTGGGCTGTGACAACTACAAGCAGATGGCTGCTCTGCAAAGTCTCTGGTTTGTCCCGAAAAAAACTAAATCTCAAAAACTACGTGAAGTTTCACCAACGTATTTGCAAGAAAAGACGGAAATATTCAACAAGAAGTAACAGTTTGTACTAACAAGTATTAACAAATCTTGGGTTTGACTGCAGCCATGTTCGCAAGCTTGAAAACACGTTCATGCCCCCCCCCCTCTGCTACGTAGGCAAGATGGCCACCGTGAAGGGTTAAAGTCACTTCATCCATCATTCATATAACATTGCATTGGATGTAATTTAGCTTCAATTTGTCCAAAGCGACTTACATTTTTAGTACACTCAACATTTATGAGGGGCCATTTAGGGGTTCAGTATCTGGCCAAGGACACTTCGACATGCAGATGGGGAAGAGTGGGGATTGAACCGGCAACCTTCATGTTGGAGAAAGCCCACTCTACCCCCTAGGCCACACCGCCCCACGTATAAAAAATCTAAATCTATCGGAGACTTAACCCTTTTGTTTTAACTTCGATTAAACCTCCAAATGAAACCCAATCATCTCTAGAGCCCTGTCCCCAGGTCAGTGTTTGGCGTCAGGCCCGACACCGAGGGAGCTGACGGCCAATCACACGTACGAGTAGGTGATGGTGAAGCCGGTCAGGTTGTATGCCGCGTCGCTGAAGAAGTGCAGCAGAGCGTAGCCGGAGGTCGTCACCACCTCGGGAACCGTCTCATTGCCGCCGCTCTCTGCCACGACAAGACCGCTGAGGAAAGAGCGAGAGAGAGAGAGAGAGAGAGAGAGAGAGAGAGAGACAGAAGAAGAAGTCAAATGCTAATAATAAAAAGTATTTTATAATGCAGCTGTATTTTATCAGCACTGGTCTGAAAGCTTTACGATGAAATGAGTCCATTTCAGGAACCCGGCTCAAAAAGGGACGTGATTAGCTTTAAAGTGGAACGACGTCTCAGAGCAGATCTCGATTTTATTTATTTTGATGAGGTTTTTCAGTGTGTGTGTGTGTGGAGGGGGGGGGGGGCTTATTTGTCCATCCTGTCTCTTTCTCATGAGAGACGTGCACTTTAATAAATGCAATGCAAATCCACCCTCTCCCATAATGATCCCGAGTCCAAACCTCCTCCCTGCCACCTCTACAGCTGTTTTGTTTTTTTTCTTCCAACCAATCAATACTGAATAATGCAAGATTACTGGAAATAATAACACTCCACCAGTCTCAGCTGTGTTTATTAAAAAACCCAAATCCTTTTCTCTCCTGCATTAGACCTAATTAGTCGCCTCGTATCGTGGGAGCAACTAAACTCTCACCAGGAGATAAACCTCAGTGGACCCCGGGAGAGAGAGGGATGTTTGCAAATCCAGGTTTATTAGTGTTTTCAATGAACTCGTGTCAAATGAAAGAGACGCTAAACCCCCCCCCCCCCCCCCCCAGCTTGAGTAATTGCAATATTTTCTTTTCTATTATCGTGGTTTTGCGGCACGATGGTAATTACGAGGCCCATTGTTTGGAGTCATGTGACAGCTCAAGTGCAGATTTGTTGGCACTTTTGAAGCTTTGCCAAAGGCCATCTGAGTCATTTCCATTCCCTCCCCCTCCCCCGCAGCCTTGCTCCTGTTCAGAGTAGCAGGTGCCTACCTGAAGACGGCAATCAAAGGGGCGTAGATGGAGTCTCCATCGTAGACGTACATGTGGTCCCAGCTGCACTCGGTGGCAAAGTGATTGAAGCGCAGCCTGAGTGCTGCATTAGGACTGAGAACACAGAGGAGATAGACATGACACAAACAGAATTGATGAATATATATATATATTACTTCACGGGATCCTCCCTTTTATGACTTCATGAATTCTGCAGTTATGATCCATAAACTGTTTCATGCTGGAGCCTCAGGAAACCTTTGTGCTGAGGTGAAGTCGGTGTGAAGTGTTTCCTTCTCTGAATAACACGTCTCCTGAAAACTGCAATCAGTGTTTTGACCTCACAGACTGTAAATACAGATGACGCCACGTCTGCACACCTCCTCTTATCGAACACACATAAACCCTGTTGCTCACTGAGCGTTACACAGTGTCGCTCCAAGTCCAAAGCAAAGATTAGATCAGGTTGTGCACAGTTAAATACACAGTTGTTTCGTCAAAAGCTGGATAACCTCGGGTTCTGAAAAAACAGAGTATTAGGGCCACATTGAAGAAATAGACTAAAGATAAGATAAGATGAGATAAAACTTTATTGATCCTCACGCTGGGGAAATTCAGTTTCTACAGCCGCAGGTAGGTCAGACTAAGGTTTATTACAAGAGAATAAAAAATACTAAAGAAAGGCAATAGAATACAAAAATGTGGATTATATAGATGAGTAATTTCATGAGAATAAAATCATAATATTGGAAGACATTTTTTATTTTTTAAGGAATAACCAGCAAGAAGAACCGGTGGTTTCTGCTCTGTCCTTCCTTCTGGATCCAAAATATTAAATCTGATTATTTTCAGCATGCAGATATAATGACCTCCCAGTCGACCACTATACAAAGTAAATGGCAAATGGTAAATGGCTTTGTATTTATATAGAGCTTTTACATTTACCCGTTCACCCACCCATTCCTACAATGCATCTAATCACAGCACTTTGTTATTCTATGGGGGGGGCCATTCAGGGTTCAGCATCTTGCCCAAGGACACTTCAGCATGCAGATGGGTCAGACTGGGGATCGAACCGCCGACCTTCCGTTTGGAGGACGACCACTCTACCCCTCAGTCCCTGTTGTTCTTTCTTCACAATAGTTTCTAACACAATCTTTTCAAAGGCCAGATACCTATGATGATGTGGAGCTGATGAGACAAAATATGAAGTATTTTTTAAACTCTTTAAACTTGTACTTAAGTATACGTGTTTCTGTAGCTGACCCTGATACTCTGTCGTATGAAGGAAGATGAATCTCGGGCTGTGGTGCAGACGCATGTTGATACTGACAAGTGACAGGAAAAGACGCAGAAGCAGAACGGCTGCAGTGCACATGTGAGAGTGATGGATGAGGTCCTGTGTAGCTGCGTGTGGAGATGTTGACCTGTTGGTCGAGCACTAACTCACCAGCAGCTATTCTTTTCTCAGGCAGCATAAATATCTACAGCAAATGTCACAGTAATCCATCCAGTTTTTTAAAAAGCCCTTTAGTGGTTTGTCACATTGGGCCCATAAGTTGTCTCCTAGAAATGCTGCTGGTACGACAACAAATATTTGTAATTATCTTTTTTAATATGTTCCTGAACCACAGCTTGTCCTTTAACGTTTCCCAGGAGAGATAATGAGCTTCTTCAGTTCTTCGCCCCCCCGATGCCAATCTAACATTCCTGAGGACACATTACAGGGAGAACCATAAAGAAAAGAATGTCCTGTTCACATGATGTTGTTTTTCTGCAGTTGTGGGTCGGTGGCTGTCGCGGGGTTGTGTAGCGCTCTATACGTTTCACTGAGAGCGAGCATGCATCGCGTGTCAACAGCAGCAGAACAAACCACATGCAGGACTCAAGATATGATTACTGAGCCATCAGTGTGTTTGCTGAGCTGCTTCTCTGTGCAGTTAATGTGCACAAAGCAACTGTGGAGCACAATAACTGTTTTTATTTGCACAGTAATAAAGCTCTCTTTATCCGACACCCCCCCCCCCCGAGCAACACGCAGGGAAAGAAGAGAAAAGGGAAGATTGCTGTTTTTAACCAAGTGGAACTAAGTAAGATGAATAATGATGGGAGGAGGGGGGGGGGGGGGGAACAAAACACTGATACTTACTATCCTTCTATTAGCCAAGTGCATTTGGTCTTGTATTTATAGTTCACGGGTCCGTCTGTGAGGGAACCTGTCAGGTCGGTCAATCTGTAGAGAGCCACAGGAAACACAAGCTTAGTGTTGATATTTAGTAATAATAGTAAAATGACATAAGCCCCAAAATCCACAGAGCAGGAAAACAGTTGAGACACTGAAACACATCACATCATATCCTCTCATACTGTTTTTACAATATTTTACAGCATTTTCAAAGCCTGCATCTCTTAATATCCCATAAACCTGCCTACAAGCTCCTCTAACAAGTCAATGATTAACCCATTTTTAATTTCCAAAATCTACGAACATGGATTTGTGTTTGTAATCATCTATTTATTGCCAAACAAAGCCAGACTCGTTGTTTTCTCCTGTTTACAGTAGTTATGATAAGCTGAGCAAACCTCCAGTGTTTGATTATCAGCTGACAAATATCCAGCTTTACACCCAAAGCATCACAATGCATCAGGTGCTTGATTCAGTGTTGTTTGGCCCTGGTCCGGCTGCTGGGAAGCATGTGGCTCAGCAGCATGACACTAACTCCATTCTGCAGCACAGACCGAAGTTTATCAATATTTGACAGTTATGCTAATTCATACATGTAGTGTATGTCCTCAGCCTGCAGGGGAAACACACGTGAGTCCTGTATGAAGGAAACGCTGGAGGTGGAATGACAATGTTCCTGTGAGCAGATAAAAACATGGCATCCCATTAATTTCCAGCTAATACAGTGAAAGTCCCAGTTGCCATAGCAATACCAATATGACATATTTGTGTGTGTGTGTGTGTGTGTGTGTGTTTGTGTGTGTGTGTGTGTGTGTGTGTGTGTGTGTGTGTGTGTGTGAGTGGCAGCCACTATGTGGATGTGTGCGCATGATAAACAGCAACCGCACCACGACAACAAATATTCAAAATCAATTCATGAAAATGTTAAAAAACAACAATGTGTATGAATATTTTATTTTGTGGCCGTTCGCCTGATGAGATGTCGACTGGGTCTGACACAAGTCACATGACGTCACCTCCTCTGTGAATGAAATGAAAATGAAATGAAAATGAAATGAAAATGAAAATGACATGAAAATGAAAATGATATGAAAATGAAATGAAAATGAAATGAAAATGATATGAAAATGAAATGAAAATGAAATGAAAATGAAATGAAAATGAAATGAAAATGATATGAAAATGAAAATGAAATGAAAATGAAATGAAAATGAAATGAAAATGAAATGAAAATGAAAGTGTGTGTGAGGCTTAAATGAGCAAATTATTCAATAACAGCAACAAGTTTGGAACTCTGACGTCTGTCAATCAAAATAATCCACTGCAGCACAGAGGGAAACAATGAGTGAACACACACACACACACACACACACACACACACACACACACACACACACACACATGCAGAGACACAGGGACACACATCACGTGGCAATGAAGACATCGCAGCCTGTCTCTGCTTGAACAGTGTTACTATGTGTGTGTTTGTGTGTGTGTGTGTGTGTGTGTGTGTGTGTGTGTGTGCGTGTGTGTGTGTGCGTGTGTGTGTGTCACTGTGGGCTCTGTGTTCCCACTGGAATGACAACACATCACAGAAAGAGCAGCGTGATAAATATCATGAAGCTAATTGTGAGTTCTGGTCTGTGATCGTTTGGGTTTTCATTTTCAAAAGGGCAACTTTTATTGGGACTGAAGCAAAATGAAACCAGTGACACATAAACCCAGATAAAGTCTATGAGCTGGTTCACGTTCACAACTTATGTGTGTGTTCGCCTGTGTAGTGACCACGAGCATGACATCCACCTCCAGGAACTAAACTAACTTCTCCCCCTGAAATCTCAAACCTATCAGAAGTTAAAATGTCATTTATTTCAGAACAGAGATTTGGATTATCAGCTGTAATATCCTAACCAGATGTTCTATGATCCTGTGGAAGCCATCAGCTTGTATGATATTATCCCTGAATCCTCGGGTGTAGTCGCGGCGTCACCGATTGGTGGAGCTCGCTGTCACCATGAAGACACAACCGCTAACATCATGTCGGATATCTTCTCTGAGTCTGACTGAACATCTGGACCAGATTCAAAGACGTTCCCTGCAGTCGTTTATTGAGAAGTCGTGTAAATGTCACGGGACAGACGGAAGAGCTGAAAACAAAAACGCCTCCGACATTTAAACCCTCCAGCAGATTGTGAAATAACAGGATTGTTTTTCTAAGAATCCACCATCGAACCTGAAAAGGAGCAGAAGAGCTCAGAGAACAACATCATCAGCACCAATCCCCCCCCAGCACCGGAGATTAAAGGGAGTGTCGGGCCACATGTGGAGCTTCTCTGTAGCCACGGACACAGAGGGAGGGCAAACAGATTGCAGCACAGCCGGACACAGCCACATTAAACCATGCCAATGAAAGACAAGCACGCACACGCACACACACACACACACACACACACACACACACACACACACACACACACACACACAGCTAATATATATTTATTCATATATGTTCACCGATGCGTGAGATCCCTTGTTGTTTTGTCTCCTGTTTTCACTCATTCCTTCACTTCCTGTCCCTCCACCGTCCTCTGCATTTATCTGTCCTCCTCCCTGCTGATCGCAGTTTGATCCTCTGGCTCTAATCCCAGATTAGAAGACAAATATTCATGCCGCGCTCCAACGATGACGATATTGATGAAACCAGGAAAACGCTGCTCTCTGTTCTCTCTCTGCTGCTTCTGATGAAACATGATTATTACAGATTCTTTTATTACAATCTTCTAACCTTTTCTGGGACTGCAGTGATATTATACTATATATATATAATAAGATAAGATCCTCAACTTGTTGTGCTGTGAAATGACTCAGTTACTTCTTTAACAACAGTAAAACATGTCAGTTCTGTATTTGACAGAGGAAGCATGGTTATACATGAGGGATATTTAGGTCTATAGCAGCTGTGGGTGCAGCTCTAACAGCTTTAAAGTGACGTGGACAAACAATAATAAAAATCTGAAATGACATAAAAAGCATGACCTTCTAACACAATGCATTTGATGTTCGTTGGTGTGCTGGCTTAGAAAATCTCTGCACCTTTTCTGGAGACCTGTGCAGCTTGCAGATCAAATTTACCATCTTGCAGCAAGCCATGCAAATCCTCCAAATTAAAGTTATAGATTTGTTGGGCTACTTCAGATAAATAGCAAACAGTTTTAGAGAAGAGTTGGTGAGGGATACATCCGTAGGCCAGTCTCCAGCTTCAGTTGGAAACATCGAGCTAAACTAGATGAGTTCCGAGTAGATCCGCTCTTTTGAAAAGTTAGGGTTAGGGTTAGGGCTAACGCTTCAGTTTTCAAAGAACCAGGATCTCAGAACTCGTCCTGGTGTGATTGTCTGCATGAGTCAGTCTGTAAAAGTCTTTCAGGCTGTAGGAGGTGTCAGAGCATGAGAAGCACACAAAGGGAACTGAACATATTTGCTATGCTGTTTAATGTGGAAGCAGCCGACGTGTCTGACAACCTACAACACAAAAATCGTTGAGCTGCAAAGCAACAACAAGCTGAGAGCTACTGAACAACGACCTCCCTCGGCTCCACGTCTGTAAACTGTGAGGTCGTCCCGAGGATTTTCTCTTTCTGAGGAGACGCTGCTGAAGCTTTAATCTGCTCGAGTTCCTGATGTGAGCAGCTCTCTTTTCAAAACTCGCTCGAGACTGACTGACCCAAACCTGGAAAACCAGAGGAGCAGAAGCAGCTATTTAGAAATGTAGGTCTTTAAATACAGTGCAGATGAATATTAGGAGCAGGCATCAGAAGGAAGCTGATGAAGAAATGATAAAAGTTAATTCTGCATTTGAATATGTGAAGAAACATTTAACTACTTAATACCTTGTGTCGAATAATTGAAGAAATTGTTCTTCAGAATTGGTTTGAAAAATATTTTTCTTTAGGGATAGGAATTAGGAATTAACACTAGTTCCAACCCCTTGAAACTGAAGTATTGCATACGGTATTTTTTTGATTGTGGGACTCTCCATCATGAAAACACTCAAAGATAAACAGTTCTTCATTGCTCTATAAAAAAGTTCTGGCCAGTGGCAGTACAGCTGTTTTGTTTCTTGCAAGAGAAAGGAAAACTGCAGTTTTATCCGGGTTAATGAATTTACTTTAACGATGTGGTATGGGATTGGTGCATAGATTATCGGAGCCATTTCTGATGCTGCTGTCGGTTTCAGAACATCTTTTTTCTTCCCACTGAAGTGAAATTGGGACAACGCCTCGGTGCAGCTCTCCTGCCGGGTTTTCTCGGTTAAGTGAAAAACTCTGTGAGAGTGAAAATGCAGCGAGGCTCAGTCTGTCTATGAAAACATACGGAAGGTAGATTCCATTCATTCTTAATGAGGAGCTGACTGGAGCGGCCTCCTGCAGCCCCAACAAACCCCAACGCCTCGCCCATTAAACCCCCCCAATAAAACAGCCTGGCAAGGGAGGAGAGGGTAACACACACTTATACCTTATGTGCATGTGTGCAGGCATCAGATGAGCACACACACACACACACACACACACACTAACACAGGTTATAAATAGTGAGTGGAGACGAGTTTGCAGGATGAAGCCAAAGTCACATCTTTACCAGATTCCACAGAGAAGCATGAGAGGGTGAAGGTGGCCGAGGATGAGGAGGCACAGAATCGAAAGGTGAGAGAAAAGGAGGGTGAGGAAGACGAGGCAGAGCGAAGAGATAAAAGAGAGCCGGGGACGGGGGGATGAGGTATGGAGGAAGAGAGTCCAGCACCCTTTGAAATATTCATCCGCTGCGGGGTGAATAATTGATGGTGTACAGAAGACAGATGCACGAGGGATAGACAGACAAATGGATGGAAAGAGCGTGAGATGGGTGGATAGAGACACGGGGAAGAGAAAGAGAGACGGATCCTGTATGGCAGGTGGTGTAGGGACACATCTCCTCTTTCAGTTTGTCTGTCGCTCCCACCGAAGGCCGAGCGTCAAGCCTCAACCCGGCTCTTACTCTACTGTCACGTGCACCGATAACAGAAAACACAAAAACCTCCTCTTCTTCTAAAGACAAGATGAAGATGATCCCAATGTCCAGAGACAGATTAACAAACCCAGTAGGTTGCCTCCTCCAGGTGAGCAGATGGGACATGGACCAAACCAATAGTTCAATTGTTTCGGGAAGTTTTCAAGAGTTTGTGCCTGAAAAAAGCTTCAGTGGCGAGGTTCTGTTGAAAAAGAGGAGATGAGGGTTTTTCCTCGTCAGGCTGGAAGTCCCCTCGTATCTCATTGGCATTCAAAGACTACTTCTCCCAGGAGGCTTTGCCCGCTGGCTCGAGGTTAACTCGGTGACGGGGCTGGACTTCAACTCCACCGTGTCCCAGAGAGCCGGATTTAGGATTTAATGGGCTTTAATGGCAACAGTCCGAAAATCAAATTACACCGGTCTTGGCTTTTAAGGAGTTACAGCGGTGACGTGTCCTGACTGAGCAGTGACACCGTCCCCCGCCCCCCCGAGACAAAAGAGGAAAATTAAGTTATCGAAGCTGCAGGTCACAGCGTTTCACAGGAAGCATGAAAACAGGGCCGGGCTGCATTGATTTTCCTTCTCCGTCTCCTCAGCCTCAGCGATGCAGTTGTTCACAGTGTGTGACACATTCATACGAGAGAGAAACACAACACAACAGCCACCGACGTGTTTTCATTCGGTCTCAACCTTCACCCGTCACTCTGCGTGCCGCCTCTCAAACTTCACTGTGAAGTCCAGGAGTGACCTCACTTCACAAAAATCTCCTCACACACAAACACATGCTTGAAATTCACCCAAGAATAACACCACTCCTCTGCTATATCGTCTTAGATGACCATATTTAGAAACAAGGCACACGGCAGAGACTCGTTCAAAGGATCCAGTAAAGTTCACAACAATGGAAAACCCTGGAACTCGCTCCCAGGCCGGTCGAGCCCTCCTTAGTAAGTTGAAATCTCCTGTGACTCTCTGGCTCATCTGAAGGGAGAGAAGAGGCTGCTGCTCTCATCTGAATCCATTAATACGGCAGATTAAAGGAGATGCTATCACCGATCTGCATTTCAAAAACACGAGCCGCTCAGGTACAGAGAGTTCATGTATCACTTGGACTTCTGCTGATATCGCTTCAACAAAAAGAGATGAAGAAATACGAGAGGGGGGTCGATCAAAGATGTTTCTCCGTTCATCTGAGAGTCCAGAATCTGCTGTTAAACTATGAAGAAAGAAATACACTTCATTTTTCATCCTGTGCATGTTTTAAACTTTGTGTGAGGGTCCCTGCCTTCAGCAAACATGATTTAAAAGCATGTATTAAATGATTTATTTTAGAAAATACTAGAATAGCACTTAGTGGAGCGCTCACCTCCGCAAAGGCCAAACAGTCGAGCACATGTCGGTCTCACTGTTATAACAGAAAGATCAACAAAAAAATCATCTGCAACACAAAAACTGACCGAACAGATTTCAACAAAATACAAAAAGTATTCAAAATGTACTAATATTGAAAGTATCATGTGTCCAAACGCACCAAATTCAATCTTTAAAGATGCACCTGACCAGTGTGAAGCTGATTAGATGAACAGTTCTCGACATATGTGAGCTGCTATATCTATTCTGCTCATATTCAAGATTTAGCTTATTGCTTGCAGTAACTTGTATTTGTACTACAGTACTACTTCAAAACAGCGGCTCACAAACCAGTGGATGATGGTGGGTTGATACTCCATCGTTTAATCCATACGTTACTGTACGTGCACGGTCACACTACTATCACCGCTCGCCCTTCATCCAGATTCCATTTGTGTTTGGGTCGAGTCCAAACTGTCTTCTGATAAAACAGGAAGTGATGTGATCTGTGAAACTCCCTCGCTGGATAAAATGCACTGAACACAGCGGCTTGACTACATAAAGGAGCTGATGGATAAGCAGACAATTGAAAAAGGACGGCTGCATTGTTCACTCCGACAAGCACGCACACACAAACACGCAAACGCAAACACGCACGCACAAACACAAATACACACACACAAACACGCATTGATGCAGGAGTCACAGAGCCAGGGCCACTAGTGAAGATTGAGAGATCCCTGATGTGTTTGTGTGTGTGTGTGTGTGTGTGTGTGTGTGTGTGTGTATGTGTGTGTGTGTGTGTGTGTGTGTGTGTGTGTATGGGTGCATGTGTGTGTGTGTGTGTGTTGAGGGAGAGCACAAAGAGGAGATGAATGACCAACAATTGAATAACCTTGACCTTCTCTGCAGATAGCCTTTATTAAAAATCAAGAAAAGCCTGACTACTGGGAATAACGAGGGCAGAGAGAGATTGTGTGTATGTGTGTGTATGTGTGTGTGTGTGCGTGTGTGTGTGTGTGCGTGTGTGTGTGTGTATGTGTGTGATTGATGTTACTGGGTCTCTATCACCTACAGTATAGTCGCGGTCCAATGGCTTTCACATCAGCACATCAGTCATCGCCAGCACCCACCAACATCTCTCTCTCTCTCTCTCTCTCTTTCATGCTCTCTCACTCACTCACACACACACACACACAAACACACACAAAAACCTCACAAGGCTCCTGCACCTCAAATAAGGTCAAAACGAGCTAATGGGAACATGGCACATCTAAACAGAACAGGAGCAAACAAGAGGCGATAAAGGAAGAGAAGAGGAGAGTAACAGAATGATACAAGGCCGAAAGAAGGAGAGGAGAAAGAAAAGAGAAAAGCATATCATCAAATGGATAAAACGAGAAGAGGAGAAGTGGAAGTGGAAGATAAAAGGAAGGAAGGAAAGAAGGAAAGAGCAAAGAGAACAGGAGAGGAACTGGATATATTATCTATATAGAACTCTGTGAAATCAGAACATTTTAACAACACCTCAATAATAACTGTGATTTTATATAATACTGTTCCATCTATGTTCATAGAGGAGACATTCATGAATCCTCGTAACTCCTCAATGACTCTTAAAGACAAACTGATGCCTTTTCACTTTGTCCGATTCTCCTCAGAAGCAGAAGGATTGTGTACATATTCTTCCTCTGACATTTAACTTGTTTGTGTTACCGTGACCTCGTCTCTGTCAGGAAGAGCAACCGGAGAAACTTGCTTGTTACGAAACCCAAACTCCATCTGGAGCCTTAACTTTATCCAAAGAGCATTTGTTTAATGAATCGTTGAAAAAAAGCCTTGAGATGAGGAGGAAGGAGAGAAGAGGATGGAGAGGAGGGAGGAGGAGCAGCTGTTTACTCAAACACGAGGAGGAGCACTATTTGAATATGACTTTCACATCCCACTGAGGCGGACGGGTAAAGTCATCTCATGTGTATGGATGTCTGCATCGATATGCAGCTGCTGTGTGTGATAGCGGAGGAGGACGGACTTTCTCAGACTCTTTTTTTCTGAGCTTTTCATCTTCCTCATCCCTTCCCCCCTCTTCTTCTTCATTCCACTTCTCTAATTTTCGGAGGCAGTTCAGGTCCCGTGGCCGAGTGTCGACACCGAGCCACAGCCGACCCACTCACAAAACTCTTCCACCTCATTACCTTTCATAACTGAACCGCCTGCCTCTATCTCACCGGAGGTCGCAGGACGTTCAGTCGCTGGGATGCAAAACAAATTTCACTCGGGTGCGTCGAACGGTCCAAACAGCTGCGGGTGTTAGGAGCGTCTTTTTATATTTGAAATCCTGGTTTAATCCTCAGGTGCTGTGCTGAATTCTTAAGTCCAGTAAACACTCAGAGGCGCTGACAAATATTGAGGACGTGGGTTTGATCCCTAATAGGTTCACTGAGGAAATAGGTGGGGGAAGTGATGTTTCAGCTGTTTGGATCCCATCTAACGACGGTTCGAGATCTTTTCCACCACTGCGAGCCCTTCAGAATAAAGGAGGCAAACTTCTCTTATTTTTTCTTTTACTGCAACAAATTTTATTTTGTCAATTTCCAACATTCTGCATCGACTTGAAGCTCGTGAACAACGACGTGTGACAGCTGCATGTTGGTTTCCTTCACCCGGGCCCTGAATAGTAAACAAACTCAAAGCGCTCTACACAGTCACGTTCATCCGTTCATCTGAAGGTGCTGGGGTTCAAACCACCGACCTTCTAGTTAGTGGAGGATCCGCTCTACCTCCTGAGCCAGAAAGAACCCCCCTGAAATACATGTTACTCTTCTGTTGCATGATATTTCTTCATAACTGCCACTTCAGACAGTGTCATGGGTCATATTCCGCCTGGAGCCTGGCTCTCCACCTCAGACCGGAGTAATGCATCTCAGAGGTGAGGGGCCAAACGGCTCCGGGTGATACAAGAGTGTTTTGGAAACTTTTCGAGGGTGTGGGTTCAATCCCTGGTGAATTTCTGAAATCCAACACCCAGATGAGAGACAGACGGACTCCCTGTGCAATGTGGAGCATGAGTTTGCTGCAGAAAGGTGCCGGTTGTTTCAAACCCATTCTCTCACTGGGGAATCAGAAGCAATCATGTTTTCCCTCTGGATGGGTTTTTAAAACGTACATTTTAAATGTCAGTGTTTTGCTCTTTTATTCTGAAACATCTTTATATTTCTATTTAGTTTGTTTGTATATTTTTGTCTCATTGACATAATCCAACAGCCTGCTGGTGAAGAAGGAATGTGTGTGTGTGTGTGTGTGTGTGTGTGTGTGTGTGTGTGTGTGTGTGTGTGCGTCCGCCCCTATGCTAAGCCCCATCACATGTGGTCCGCATTAAAACATCATTGTGTGTAGCCGGGCTGCAGAGTGTCGCCATGCCAACTGCAATCACTATCCCATGTTGTCAGCCTCTCTGTCATATTATGGGATGGTTTCCTGTACTTGGCACACATCCATTCACACACACACACACACACGCACACACACACACACACAAAATCCCCACACCACACCCAACGTAGGCCTGCTAAGCCCTGAATGCTCCCTGACACACATTCACACCAGCTTTCAGAACAGGAACTAAACCTGCAGCTCAACACAAAGTTGCTTTTGTCCCGATGATAACAACACAAAGTGAGGAAGAGCGTGAGGAAGGGCGTACGATGAAGAGCATTACATCAAACATGAATGGTCTTACGGCGCCGCTAACGAGGATGCTACAGATTAAGCCCCCACACCCCCACCCCCTTTAGCCCTGTGAGGTGGGAGAGCAGAGTTACATAATCCCACCAGAAGAGAAAAATCTGTCACACTGAAATGTTTGTCTTCCTCGTCCATTCTCCTCCACGGCTGACCTGACAGAGGCACCCGCGGAGCAGTGAACTGTGCAGTGGGGTCAAAGGTCAGCCCGGTTCAAGTTTGGATGCAGAAAAACGAATCCGGTCAACGAGGCCTCGTTCTAGATCAGAAGGATGGTCCTCATGGGAACTGAACTGCTTCTTTAGCAGCGTGTGCGGCCCCTGTTTTCTCATTGATTGGCATTGTTTTGTTTGTGTGTGTGTGTGATATTTGTCATGTTATGTTCATGTGGTCGCTCAGATCAACAAACGGAAAAATGTCAGAGCCTCAGTGCAGGTCTGAAAACAGCTTTATGCTCTAGTCCGACAATCAAAAAGCATGTGGTTGTGGTTTTCCTTTTCTTCTTCCACCTTTAACATTACAGCTTATTTCTCTATGTGTGTTTCCTCCGGCTGACAGCGATGCACACACATCTTATCCGGGCATTAGGATTTAATAGGGCTGTGTGTTGTGTTGTTGTCATGTTTTCAAGTGGCACAAAAACAGGTGGAAAGAAGACGCCGCCGAGCACAATAACAGCCTCAGGTGATGCCGAGCTCAGCTGCTCTGGAAATGAGGCTCAGACCACCTGGCAGAAAGTGACGGGACGTGACACTATGACTGTTCGCCCTCAGGCTCAGACGCTGTTATCACCATGTGTGGGTCTGTGTGTGTGTGTGTCTGACTTTATTTATCTCCTGCAACACCAAACAGACACAAATAATCCAGGTCAAACACTCACTGTGGACACACCCACGTGCACATGTATACAAACACACACACAGACATGAAAACACAAAAGGAACCAGAACCAGAGCAAGCACATGCTTCAGTGATGATATCATTTGTGGGAAAACAGTTTGGAAGCAAGAGGGGGATGAGGCTTTTTGTGGGTGGATGCTGTGTGTGTCAGTGTGTGTGCCTGTGTGTGTGTGTGTGTGTGTGTGTGTGTGTGTGTGTGTCTGTCTTCTGGGACAGACTTAAAGACGTAATGAGTTTGGATAAAGACATGAGAACAGAGAGAGTGAACAAGAAAATAAACAAGCAAGAAAGTTCTGTTATGATCCAGACCACACACACACACACGCACACACACAAACCCACTCTCTCACACACACACACACACACACACAAAAACACACACAAACACACACACGACAAGGATAATAAACCTGCATATTTCTCTCATTTCAGCTTTAGTTCATGTTCATGGATGAACTGGAGTCTGCACAAACACTATCAGACACATCAGTTCATATTCAACATGCAACACACAGGAAACCTTCGGCTGCACAGAAATGTTTTAAAGACAAACTGCAGAGAGAAAAGTTCTGTTATGAAGAAGAAGAAGAAGAAGAAGTAGAAGAAGAAGAAGAAGAAGAAGAAGAAGAAGAAGAAGAAGAAGAAGAAGAAGAAGAAGAAGTCAACACCTCACTAATTGTCCTTTGATGGAGGGAGACTGCAACAGACACAGATCTGATTAGTGTACAACTGATGAAGTAAATTGAGAGTGTATCTGACTGTACACACACACGCACACACACACACACACACACACACACACACACAGCCAAATGACTATCGATCCTCTGAGTGCGACTGAATCTCAGCTCTCGCAGACTCAAGGACTCAACAGGCGTGTTCCCGGGAAGTCTGAGAGATGAGGTCTGTCCACGAGGGGCCCCGGGGGGGGGGGGGGGGGGGGGGCTCCGACAGACGTCTATAATCTACAGCAACATGGAGGTGAGGGTGGAAAATAGACATTTTATAAAGTTTATCTTCTCACTGTCGGAATGCAGAAAAATGCGAATTTGAAAAAGCTGGACTTTGAGCCAATGTTTGACATTTTAGATTTAGAAGACATATGAACCTAATCTGTGATTTCCTGACGATGTCCTGATCATTTCACTGACGCAGTGAGACAAGCTATAATTTACCACAGATACCGATTATTCTCCAGACTGTTAATAAAGACACAAACTCCTGTCACTGTCCCACGATGATGATGTCACAGGAACAGACCTTTCTCTGAAGCCACAGCAGCCTCAGGCAACGTGGAGGCCGGAGGTGAAATGATTCATGTATATCAAACTGTGTGTGTGTGTGTGTGTGTGTGTGTGTGTGTGTGTGTGTGTGTGTGTGTGTGTGTCTGTTTGTGTGTGAGGTTGTTGCCCTTGCTTTCACTCTCATCATAGCAGGATTAACTCACACTGAACAGATGGCCGTCCGATGCTCTGCCCTCCCAAACATTCACATGCTTTCTCGCAGACACACACACACACACACACACAGACGCAAACACACTCTGCAACTCAGCAGAGAACGGTGGCAACTTCAGTTCACAAGCTGTGTCATCATCGCCGCACACAGCCTGAGGCTTTGGAGTAATCACACACACACACACACACACACACAGACCAGCAGATGATGACTCTGATGTCAGAGACTCACTCTATTCTGTCTCCTCAGCTCGACTCTGACAGAAACACTCAGCCGCTCGTTGTGTCCTTGAACGGCTTCTTTCTCTTCAAACAGCCGCAGGTTTTATTTTTCTCTTCACGTCTGCGACCGGCACATTTATGACATTAACTGTAAAAACACTGAGAGCGTTTGGAGACATCCCAGTGTCAAAGATCTGCTGCCTGAGTCTTCAGGTATTTTTTCTCATAAAGACTTTGTTTGAAAGGAGCGGGGGGGTTTTGAGTAAGAGGAGAATCTGTTGTTTTGGTTTAGACATCAGCATCAGTAGTTTCAAAGCCAACGTCTTGTTCTGCGTCTTCTGTGGCTCCTCTCTCTTTCATCCTGAGATTTGTGATTTCTGTGAATTCTCAGGATATTTTACTTTAACAAGGACGTTTGTGCTCTGTTGGTTCAGTTCTGCTCAGTCCAGGTCTACAGCAGCTTGTACCTGGTTAGAGAAACATCCCCTTTAGGGGGGGCAGTCCTACACTTTGCATTTATCAAAATAAAAGCCCTGATTTCCCCATTAAATTATGAACAGCTGAAGTTTTTATCCCCCAAGACGTTTGACCGGTCAGGACTTGGCTTTAGCGCCGAGTGCAGGTTCAAATCCGGGAGAACGACCTCGTCCTCCTGACCTTCTTTAAACTATACAAACTGAACATAAAGACATTTCCTCAGGGAATCTATGAGGGTGTATCAGTGCAGACGTGAGATAAAATAACTTTAACCCTGATTCAAACTCACGTTCTCTTGTGTCACTATAGAGTCGGTCGTTACCGTCATCAGTGGAAACACATCATGACCTTCATTCATTCACAGACGTGATGTGCAGAGCTGAGGGAACTGAAACCGGCTCCGACGTCATGTAACAGGATTTCAGAGTCATAACGTCCAAACTGTGCTCAGAGTATTAGCCGACAGATTAAATCGGACGTGAAGTTCAAGGGTTTAATCTGAAACCATAATCTCATTTGGGAAATAAAACTGTCAAATTTATGTATTTCTGAATTTATTTCTGATGGATAGAAAGGTAGAATATTATTTTCATGCCAGTAACTGACTTTAGGAGGTGTTACATTTTTAATCCCCATCTCGTCTCCGAGCTCCGAGTCGCCTCAGCTGATTTATCAGGCTGCTGTGTGATAAATAAAGAATAGTTGGCTCCAGTTGTCTGAGGAGCAGAAACCTGCTCTGTGGTTAATGTGGCTCACGTTTGTCCTCACATCAGAAAGTCTGCAAAACCTAATTTCTTATCCTTTAACAATAATCATCCATGTTCCAGGATCCCGCTCTCTCGACTCCAGTGATTCTGGCTGCCTGCACTTAGCATGCAAAAGACAGACTGAGATTAATGCAGAGCTTTATTCTCCCAAACCTCTTCAGCGAGTGGCTTCAGTTTGATGATCCCCGTCAGACACGTTGGTGTTGAACCTGCCAGAGTTTCCATCACACGGGTTTATAAGTGTTTTATAGCCTCGTCTCTGCGGCTGGGAGGTTAATTGAGGATAAACAGGTAACCTGCTCCCTGTGATGAAACGCTTCCACCTGAAAGTGTCACTTCGCTGCAGCGTGCACTCGCAGGATTTGTCTCCGCCGCCTTGAAAAGACTCGTGAACGTGGTTGAAGCCGCATAATAATTTACCCCAAACTCCTGCAGGGAAAGAAAATCACACAGGGCTGATAAACCAAGCGTGAAAACGTTCTCAGCAGTTAAATCAGCAGCACAGTTTTCATTTTAGAAGCAGCAACATTTTACGACTTTGGACATCGAGGGAAAGAAACGCATTTGTTGACCTTTAAATATCTCAAATATGCGTTTAGTGTTGAAGAAGTTGTTATTGATTTTATCATTATTTATTTCTGTCCATCCAATCTCTCATGTATCAGAGCTTTTTTTTATTTGACAAGTAATTTGATTTTCATGGTCCATCCTTTTTCCCGGCTAGTAGAGGATATTAATATTTATTTTGAGTGTCTGTCTTTGTACGACGAGTGTTTGTTTTGTTTGTGACAAGAAGCTTAATCAAAATAACAGAAAAGAGAGAGATAAAGATAGAGAGTCACTGGAAAACAAAAGGTGAGACAAAACGCCACAGAACACATATACCTTAAATCAATAGACAAACACAATCTACTCCATTGTCTCTATTGGATATGAGATTGTGTGTGCCTTTGTGTGTCTCTTTGTGTGTGTCCTGACTCCAGTGACCACTCAGGCTCTAGTATTGAGGTGTTTTTTTTCAGCACAGCAGTGATATTGAAGCTGGAATCCTTTCCTCTGCTCTGCTGCCTCTGGTCGGAGCTCAACATCGATACAGCTGATGTCGCCACAAGAACAGAGAAGAAGCTTTTATGCAAAGCAGCTCACTCAACTGCAGCTTTTCCATCAAACCGGTGGTCGAAGGAAACTCGTTCACTTCACAGACTCATTAAAGGATTTGTGAAGGGAGCTGCCGATCCCAGCTGGCAACGTGGTGAGAGTCAGAGAACATCCTGGAACACCTACATACCTACATACCTAGAGACAATTTTTTGGGAGAGGCGGTGGTCTAGTGGCAGAAACTTGGACTGTGGGCAGAGAAGGTCTCTGGTTCGACTCCACAGAGAGACGAACCTGGATTGATCTGTCCAAAAATCCAAGAGTCTCCCTACCCTGTCTAGTGCCCCTGAGCAAGGCACCTTACTCCACCAACATCTGCTCCCTGAGCGCCGTACATGGTCGCTCACTGCTCTGTGTGTCCTGCTCCAGATGGGTCAAAAGCAGAAGTAAAATTTCCCTACCTGCATGTCTGTGCATGTGTTTGGGACTAATAAATGCATCTTAATCTTATTTTAGAGTCTCTATTAAACTAACCAATCTACATGTCTTTGGACTGTGGAGTATCCAGTGAAAACCAACGCTGACAGAGGGATTCAAACCAGGAACCCTCTCACTGTGACTCTGTGTCTTCAGAACATTTTAAAAACAACGACTAAATCAATTTGCCATTGAGTTATTTTAGTAACTGTGAGGAAAAATGTAGGTAAATCCTATGCATGATGAGGGATGAATGAGGGATGAATGAGGGATGTCGGCCGGGAGGAAGATTTCCATGATTACAACTGGGACAGCGTCCTTGCCACAAAGTCACGGCGGTGCTATGATTACAAATTTAGGTCATGTGATGATTGCAAATTTTGTGCATTGATTAAAATGTGATTAAAGTAAGATATGACAGGCCTAGACAGTCGCTACCCGAACCGTGGCCAACAGGAAACATCAGGATCCTGAATGAAGATGGACGACGTGATTTTTAACTGAACCTTCCTTGACACCATAGCTGCAAAAGCCTTCCACTGCTTTGCTGCTGCTGAGTCAAATCTTTGTTTCCCCAACACTTTGTGACCTGATGGTGAACCACAGCTGAGACCCATTTAGGTCGGCCCTGCACCATCAGCTCTCCTGTGAGTGTTACCAGCATCAGACCTGATTCCAGCTCGACAACGGGAATGAAAACAAATGAAATCAGCGAATGTCTCTGGAAGATGGACAGAGGATTTAAAGAAAACCAGGATCTTAAAAATGAGTTAGTGAACAGGTCAAACCTGCCTTACCTTTCCTCTACACACAAACCAAATCAAGAATCGTAGACTTAATGTATTCTCACATTTCCCTCGTCCGCCAACGACATTGATCTGTTCTTGTACAAATAGTCTATTTGAACTCCGCAGCTCTTCCACCTCTTGCAGAGAACTCGCCTGCATGTCACTGTGTGTGTGTGTGTGTGTAACAACTACTTAGTATTAATGGACACAACCTTGCCACCGGGCAGCCGCAAGACGAAAAGCTCCTCCCTGTGGTATTGTTTGTCTGTTGTCCAGCCTCCAACCGGCCCTGGTCGCCGCTCGCTCAACAATCACATGGACAGAGGGATCAATAGAATCCTCAGGAGAGAAAAGAGCCCCCCCCCCCCCCGTCCGGACGTGTGCAGGAGGTGATTGTGACAAGGTAAAGTTGTTGTCTCCGGAGGGTGTGAGGGGAGAGTTAAGCCACAGAGGAGGAAGAAGACAGGAGTGGGATCTAACAACTAGAGCTGCCCTCTGGAGATGAGGACAGGAAATATAAAATGTGCACTGCAGTAAACGAATGCAGAATGTCGTTCTCTTCTCTCTGGGCACAGACCAATGGATCATGGCAGCACGTTGGATAAAGTCAACAAACATGACATCAACGTCATTGATCATTCTTGGCGTCCCCAGGTCCATTTCTGCAGGAAAGACATCGGGGGACGATCTCTCCATCCTCTGTGGCAGCAAAATAAATATCATGAGCCATCAGGAACAGTCAGTTCACACCCGTATCAGAGAATCCACCAGCTTCAGTATTTAACAACGCTTTAAACATCACTACTGTGATTGTTAACCTTTGACATAACGAGCCTATATGATGAAGCCAAATGATCCCTCACACAAACGCAGCCATCTTGCACTGATGAGGTTATTTGGTAGTGATCAGGGACAGAGAATGGAAGTGAAGACCTGTTGATACACCAATTGTGAGTCGTCTCAGCTGTCAATCACAACGTTTCAGCCTGAATCATTAAAACAACAAATTAAAATTTATCAGAAACACTTGAACATCAGTTTGATAAGAACCTCTCGCTGGCTATGGAGTAAGACAAGCGATGAAAGCTGGAGGCCATGAGGTGATGGGAAGCATTGATGTTGTACAAACATCCGCTAATGACCAGAGTTTATACCCAAGCAGCTGTATGACGCAAGCAAGAAGCCATCTTTAATGTATTTAAAATCAACATAAATATTTTTGTTCTGTCCATGTCCCATCTACTAACATGGAGGATATAGGATCAGGAAATCCTGTAGCCAGCCACCAGGAGGGAGATGAGCAGTTCATTTTAAACCCCTTGTGGACGAATGTCGCGAATTTGCTTCAAACCCCATTCCGGTCTTAATGCCGCCGAGGTAACGATTGTGCCTGATGGTGCAAATACTACACATACCTAGCAAGGTACTGGAAGCACTCTGTCGCCATCTAGTGGTCGGAGTTGAAAATACATACTAGCCCCTTGGGACTGTGCAGCAAAGTTATTTTGAGGTATTGAGCTGTATTTGAAATACTGTGATGATGGAACAGCAATGATTGTACAGAATCATATGTTGTTATTCAATTTCAAGCAAAAGCAGCATCAATCTACATACCAGAGACTAGAAAATGTGTTAAATTAAAGTTATGCCCCATTATGCCTAGTGTCGCTAATTTGCATCAATCTACTGTATATTATATTTAAGTTAACAATCTCTCATTAATTTAGCATCTGTATGACAGCCAAAAACACAAATAATAATTGTTTGTATAATTGGAAATTAATTCAGGCATTAAGGGGTTTAAACCTTGATCAAATGTGACTTGCTAGCCTAGCAGCATGAAAGCTACAAACAACCCATAATGCAACACTTTGCAAGAGCTTTCGTTACAAATGTGCTTCGTCCTCACATTAAAAGATTCTGCATAATAAAGTCTAATTAAAAGCCTCATTTACAAACACATCTGTGCTGTGGTGCGTCTCTTCTCATGAATGTCACGGAGTCGACTGTAAACATCGTGTCTGAGAACAAGAGCTTCCATTCAGGGATTCAAAAAAAAACACGTACGCTCTCAGAATCCAAATTAGAGAGGAGACATTGTCTGTGGTCGTGGAAAGTATAATCACGGATCACTGAAATGTGAGGAGCTGCGGCTCAGCTAACAAAGCTAATCATAGAGTGAAGCAGCGACGTATAGGGAGCAACTTACCTCCAACACAAAGTCGTGTTGCTTGTGAAACTCACACCTAAATCAGGGGTGGAGGGTTCTATGCCAGGAGTTTTTAGAAGAATGAAGCAGGGATGAGTGAAGATGTGAAAGCGTCACTCTTCTTCTAACCGAATGTTTCCAGTTTCAGTTTGTACCTGGTTTTCAAACTGGCAAATAATGGCAGCTCCATTCAAACCACTCTCACACGTGAGCCACAGAAGAGAGCAGAGGCAGGACATCAATTTCTGAATCCTAATTTATTTTTAAAAAACGTCTCCAGGCAGCCAACCTTTATAAAATAGCGTGTGTGTGTGTGTGTGTGTGTGTGTGCTTGTGTTTTTGCATGTGTGTGTAACAGTCACTCTGCTGCACTCTGGGCTGCAGACAGCCACAGACCAATCCGCTCCCTGGGCATTAAAATTACATGTTGTCATATTTAGAAAAGTGTTTCACATGCATATTTGAAATGAGACAGTTGAACTTGGGCACTTAACTGCAGTGTGTGTGTGTGTGTGTGTGTGTGTGTGTTTATGTGTGGTGTGTACTCTTATGGATGTTTTACAGGACAAAGGTGCATTTTCCAGATAATTAATAGGGCAGCACATGAGTGTCTTTGCTGTGGCATTAATTGCCCCTCATAGATTCTGGTGACACAGGTGAGTATTTATTCTTATTCCCTGAACCCCAGTGTAACAGGTTATTTAGAAAGCCGTAAAGAAGTGGTCACCTTAGTTTACAACTTACTTGAATCTTCCCTGACAGTGTTGGCACCGATCCCCGACCCATCCGTGGTCGCAGGCGCAGCTCCCGTTGACGCACCTCCCTGAGAAGCAGCTCTTATCGCAGGACTTGGACACCGACGAGGCTTCCGCATGGAGCAGGAGCTGGAGCATCACAAATAATCCCAGGTACATCTTCCACGCGCCCTTCGTGGACGAGCCGGTGCAGGTGCAGAGGCGCATCCCCCCGGTGGGTTCCATGATGGAAGAGGAGTGCGTGTTCTCCGAGACGCTGCAGCCCCGGAGGAGTGAACCAAACTGGGACTTTACGCAGCTGGATGCTCCACTGTCATCACAGCGGTCCACCCATGACGCCTGCGGGGAAAGGCGCAGGTGAGCGGGCTTTACGCACGACCACAGGATGCGTGCCAGAAGCTGCGGGACGAGACAAAGAGATTCAACTTTGATGGAAACACTCCAGACTTTAAAATGATTGGCAACGCTTCTCCAACCGGATCATCCGCTCCGAGCCAGCGGGACATAAACCCCGCTGCCACGCGCTCTGCGGCGCGTCCACACAAGTCCTCGAGATAACTTAGTGGTCACGGTCCCGATGTAAACACGCCGCCGTGACCGGATGATGCTCCCGCAACGTCAGCCACCATAATCCCGCAGAGAAAGTGAAACGCTACGGTGTGCGTGCTAATCTCCCGCCGGACAACGATGTCCTGTGTCCGGGTTCGGTATCTGCGGAGGAGGCTGCGGCAGCGGCTGTTCTCCCGGTCTGCTCCGGTCCTCCGCTGGTTCCTGTCTGGGGGAAAACTCCGGCACGAAGCCCGGAGCATGAGCAGTGTGTCCGCACGGTTAAAGGGACAGTTCCCCTAAAACATCCATCCAACAAACACATGAGGCAGAAGACACAGTGAACACAGAGACAAAGACTGACACAGACACAGACACAGACACAGACACAGACACAGACAGACAGACAGACAGACATATAGATCAGCTGACATGCCACCATGAAATATTTTATTTCACAGAATAAACAACAACAATCTCATTTGTTGTTATTTATAATAAAGTTCATGGTTTAATTACCAGGCCTCAATTTCATCTCTTATCAAATATCTTCAATGTCAATTATTCTATATATAATATATACAAATATGATATAATATATTGTTCAAGTTCGATAGATAGATAAATAGATAGATAGATAGATAGATAGATAAATAGATAGATAGATGGATAGATTGATGGATAGATAGATGGATGGATATAAATCATTGTTATTAAAAATATGTGTTTTTCTCTTTGTAAATAATCGTTTATGGTTTTATTCAGATTCATTGGATGATTAGTTCTTCGAGGCTGGATAAGGACAGCGGTAATGTCAAAAACATATATTGTTTCCCAGTCTACACACACACAGACACACACACACACACACACACACACACACACACACACAAGCACTCACAGGAAGTTATGAGAACAGGATAACCACAGGGACTAATGGGTAATAAAACTGCAGAATGATAATTTCAACTGGAACAACTGCTCGGAGACAATTTGGAGACACAGTCTCAAATCCATTACTGCAAGGACTGGATCAGTTTATTACTCAATTATTATTATTTATCTGTTTGTTCATGAGAGGCTGGGACAGAAATAGAAGATGTGTTTTCCCTGCAGTGTCAGTGAGGGATCCCCTGAACGTGCACAGTAATTAGCTGCCATGAGGGGAGGATGTGTTCAAACCAGAAACCTGGAAGAGTTTGATTTGATTTAGAGACGAATGAGACAGAGACATTAAAAACCAGACAGACACGGCAGAGGCTCTATTCCCAGAACGGTCTCCCTGCTTTATAACTTCATCTCACTCTGACGGCTTTAAAGACACTGAGTTGTTCTCCGGAGCCGAGCGACTCTTTTGGAAAACAAAGCCAAGATTTGCATCTGCTCTCCCTGAGGGCTCCTGAAACATCCAGCGAGCCAGGAGACGCTAAATCCTCCAACTCCTCCCGAAGCAGCACGTCACCCTGCTGCAGTGATGGAGAGAATCATGAGATATTGATCACAGCAGCAGCTCATTGGATGTAAACAGAGACCTGGAGAGTGAACACATGAATATTGAATATGAATCTGACTTTGTTTTAAGCTCTAAACGGCCTCTCAGGTCACTCCTGATGCTTCCAGAGCTCCGTTATGAGCTGGAGCAGGAAGGCTGAGGATGATGATTTGCTTTCAGGAGCTACAAGAAAATCAAAAGAGCATTTATTGATTGTTCTGATGAAATACACACCAGGGGTTTTGTACAAAGTTTAATTTACTTACAGCCGGGCTGATCAATATTTTATAAATGAAAGTGGCAATCAGAAAGAAGTTCATTAAAATAAAGAATGAGGAAACTCTATAATGGTTGAGCATGTGATGAAAGTATTGCGATATTTGTACTTTAGTTGTATCATGAACTGTGGCTCAGACTTTAAATAAAGATGGATGACACGTTTCTACTTCACCCCACTATCCAGACATGAAAATATCACGGATACAGGCACCGCCATCTTGTGCCATTAAAGTCACTTGTAGCCAGAATCTGTGCAGTAACAGGGGGGGGGGGGGAGCAAAGTCACGCCGATGCATCTGTCGACCAATCGTGAGTCAGTCTCACGATTGTTTTCATCGTTGATCAATCAAAAACCAAACTTTGGGCCATGTCCAATCTGCTGACACGGAGGAGGTGGGGTTCATGATATGTACTGCAGCCAGCCACCAGGGGGTGATGGAGAGACTTTGGCTTCACTTGAGGAAGAGTCATTTCCTCTTTCAAATCACCTGAGGCAAAGAATTAACTCAGCAACAAACGAGACTGCTGCAAAATGCGATTTTTATAACCGGTTCTCAATTTCCCAAAACAATCGTTTTGTTAGAACTTGATTAAAGTTAGAAATTAAAGAATAAAAAACCACAGCTTACTGAGGCGAAACGTTACCCAAAATGCAATGCTCTCTTTTTAAACTCTCTGATTGAAAAATAAATTGGGAATTTAGGGAAATGATTTAGGGAAAAGGGATAAAAGAAGAAATGAAGCGAACACAAACTACAGATCCATTGTCATTAAGTAAATAAGATTAAAACTGATTTCACAGGTTTGTGTCTTCGTGAACATTGCATTAATCTGCAGGATTTGAATATTTCATACTTACTCTTTCTTCATCGTCCCCTGCTCCTCTCATAGTTTGGATTCACTCTGGTTGAGTTCTTCTCCTCTCTGACTTCAGCAGGTACAGTATTCTGGCCGGCAGCCACTACTGGAGGAAACAGCTGGTTTTACTGCAGGCTGGCGTTTCCTCCCCTCGCCCTCCTGGGACACGTAGCACCACCTCCTGCTCCCCATGCTGCACCACCTCCTGCTCCCCACGCTGCACCTCCATGCTGCTCATGCTGACGTGCACTTTTTTTGCTTTGCCCTAATTTTGCACGTCTGTTTTTTTTAAGCCAGCAACAGGACCATCTGCCTGGGCTCTAAATTAGGACGAGTATTTATCAAATGTCTTGTGATGGGAATACTGATCCCGGCTCTGCGCTGCCCTGCAGGTGGAGATAACTGACAAGGTCAAGGTAACGGAGATACGCCGCCTCGTCACATCAATATTCATTAAATTTCTGCTCTGATATGAAATGGGAAATTAATTGTTTGTAGGAATTTCGAGTCACGAGTGACAGTTTAATGAGACTTTGTGTCTTTTTTGACACATTTAACTAAATATATTCCTCTGCGGTGGCGTTCTGAATTAAATGAGCGCAGATAAAAGACATCAAAGTCCTGTTGAGGAACACAAGACTCACAAATCTACTGGTTGCTCCATGTGACAGTAAAGAGAGGAATTAAACCTCACTGTTGCACTGTGGGTAATGGGTTTGGCTTGTTGTTTTTCCTGCAGCTGGAATTGAATCCTATTATAGATGATTGTTAACCTGCACCCCAGGGGCCAAAGTGGGAATATTGATTGTCTTACACAAAGTAGCCTCCTGGGAGGAGTACGAGAAAGACAAAAAAAAATAAACTCATATTGATTTTTGACAGTTTGTTTATGATTAAACTGGAATAAGTCACTGCAGCAGAAGAGGAAGAGGAGGATGAAGGTGGCTTATAGGAGGAGGTAGACAGAGCAGGTACACGCAGCGTCACTGGTTTACTCTGGTTTCTCTTTGTGCACACGTTAATGTCTTTCTCTGGCAGCTGTGTCGTGTTTAATTGAGCAGATGTTGCATAAAACATGCATGTTCACAAACACACACATACACAGACACACAAATGCACAGTGTATGATATCATGTCAGTTATTTGTGAACGAGAACAGAAACACACACCAGTGTGAACATAAAGAGAGACCAAGAGAGAAAGAGCAGAAATGAAAGATTATAAAAAGATAATCATTTTGGACTGATGTTTAGCGCCACCTGCTGTTAGATAGCTGCTAATGCAAATGACACTGAACATTTCCACGAGTTAAAATCAAACTAAATGAAAATTCAGGTTGAGAATATTAATAAACGTAAATAATATGAGACCATATTCATATAAATCATTGTGTGTGGTGTTTTTCTATTTCTCAATCATCTTGATTTTGTTGAACTTCAGAACTTCAGTCAATCCCAAATGAAAATCTGTTTATTCATTAAGACTAAAAATAGGAACATATTCCTTCATCTATTTTAGAACAATGCAGCGTTTCCTGTTTCCTCTTCATTCCACAAAAATTAATTTCCTTTCATTCCTGCAGAAGAAAAAAGTTCCTCTCAGCTTTCAGTTATTTTCCTGCAGCTACAGGGACGTTTACCCTCATCCTGCTGTGACCATAGTTGAAGTTGTGATGACAACCACAGAAGGATCCCATCCACGGCCGCCTTGCTTTGATTTAAGAGAAGCTGAGTGAGCAGGGAGGGAGGTCAGGACGTGGCCGGGGTCCAGGGGATTTCCTCGGCCTGAGTTTGATTTGTGTCTGCAGAGCTGCACAGACGCACCAGCCGCAGGCTGCAGGAGGAAAAGAGTCGGAGGAGCGAGAGAAAGGAGGATGTTGCTTTCAGGTGATGGAAAAACTTCTGTTTCCACAGCCTCAGCACGCGAACTGGAAAATTATTATATGTACAAAAGTTTTTCAGGATAAAATTTGCCTGTGGTGATAATCTGTTTATAACAGGTAGAAGCAAGTAGGAGCCTGCAGCAGCATCTCTGTGTCAGTTTGTCATTAATAATATATATATATATATATAATATCAGTTTACTACATGGAAACATTGTGACATTTGCGAGAGAGGGGGAGAATTTGGAGGTCAAAGGTCACTGTGGCCTCACAAAACCCTTTTTGTCTTTGTGAACATGTCATCTTAAAAACATCTTGAGAGAAAGCGTTAAGATTTTGGGATAAATGTTTGACTCACAGACGAACTGATTCGATTTTGATTGTCAAAGGTCAAAGATCAGGGTCATGGCGACTTCACAGAACATGTCTCTGGTCTCTGACACGACGTCTCGTCTGTCTTTACAGAATGTCTTCTCATTTTGACTCAGACAGCAACTGATTTTATTTCAGTGATCAAAGGTCAAAGGTCAGAGGAAATGAAGGTCGACTGAAAGTGCTCAGGTCGGTGAAGATAAACAAACACATGATGGTGGACATTCAAGTTGTTTCTGATTCTTTCTCACTCTAATCTTCTGCATTGAGTTTGAGTTGTAGTTTTTAAGATTTACCAGGAGAGGTCAGTAGTGTACAACTTTTAGATGGTAAATACCACGGAGTCACATCTCATTCATCTTTAAGTCTCATTTCTACAACCTTATTTAATAAGACTTCATCCACAGTCATCATATTTTTTGTAAAATCAATGTGAGTATTATGATAGTTTACGCAAACTTTGAAAAAAGATGTTTCAGGTTCTCAAAGTAGAAATTCGTCTCTGTGTGTTGAGAACATTCAGGAGAATAAAAAAATGTAGGATTTTGAAGTATAATCAGGACACAGAGACATAGATGGTGATTTAAAGAAACGGTAATATAATAATAATAACTTTATTTGTAGCACTTATCTAAACAAGGTTACAAGGTGCTTTATAAAATCCTTATCAAAAATGAATTATTAAAAATAAAGGGTATTTAATTCAGTTACATTTTAAGCTCGAGACCTTAAAAGAACCAAAGGTGATGAAATCTTGACTTTGAAATAAGTGATTATATGTTCTTTGCTTTAATAACCAGACGAATGGTACGAGTCAGTTTCTCTCTGTATCCATGATATGTTGTATTGCCTGATATGATATTGTTTGAATGCAGATACTGTCTGAATATTACCTGTGAAGATAAGCGTGCAGCTGCCACAGTGTGTGCGGCTCTCGGCCTCGTGCTGCGTCCACCAGGTACAACATGTTCCCACACCAATGCTCTGATGTCACTAAATGACAACAGATGCTTTGACCCTTCTCTTGAAGTCTTAACCTTTTCAATAAATCACATGATGCCGTCGGTGAAACACACAGATTCTCAGGTTTGTGTAGAATTCCTCTGGAGTCCATCGCCTCACATGCTTGGTCTGATTGGACTTTACTCTATTCAACACAATGGTTATATAGTGATGAGGCATACAAGCAAGATTCTACATACGGGCTGTAAATACTTCTGTGATGTAGTTTTTTTAAATGTATGAAATTCTTGGTAAAATTCCCATGTTGCAATACAATCCTGAAAACAAATCCCAAATCAAAGCAACTGTATTTGATCCTTGGTCCCAGCTCGAGCTGCGATGAGGCCAAAGCTTCTCAGCTATGTTAATATGATACTTCTGTCATATTAAATCAAACTCAGACAGACAACAAACCAAAAACCGAGTGATTGTTGTAATGTTGTGTTATTTGTGCACGAGTTAAAAGTCTGCAGGAGACTGTTTGTTGTCAGTGCTGCACACAGCCTGACCATGTGGCCAATAAAGTGATATGGCACGCGATCAACTCTTTGAAATTCCACACATACCTCATATACCCCCCCCTACACACACACACACACACACACACACACACACACACACAGACACACACTCATCCCCTCAGGCCCCATCTTTCATGGAGCTGGCGATCGGCTGTTATCGAGTGGCTGAATGTTCATATTTCTGCATCTGGACTTCCAGCAGAGGGGGGAAACACGTGAACTTGGAACAGCCTCAGTGTTTTTACACATACTTTATTTATGCTGCAGAAACCGGGCTGATGCAGGGTGAAATCTGATTGGCCCCTGAAGTGACCCTATGTCAGAAGTCAACAAACAAACAAACACACTTCCTAACAATGAATTCGATCATCTCAGATGTGAAGTCAGAGCTGATGATGACAACTTCACTTCCACCTTAAGAGGAGCCTTGCTCAAGGGCAGTGACAGCAGAATGTAAACCTTATATTTTTCTTAAATTCATTTATTCTCTCCTCCTTCTCTTTCTCCTCTTCCTCCTCTCCTCTCTTCCGCCTCTCCTCCTCATCCACCTCCTGTCCTCTTCCTTCTGCTAACCACCTCCTCTTTCTCTCCTCTCTTCCTCCTCTCCACCTCCTCTCCTCTCTTCCTCCTCATTTTCCTCCTCCTGTCCTCCTCCTCCTCCACTTCCTATCTTCCTCCTCTCCTCCTCCTTCTCCTCTCCTCTTCCTCCTTCTCTCCTCTTCCTCCTCTCCCTCCTCTCCTCTCCTCCTCCTCCTCCTCCTCTCCTCTTCTCCTCCTCCTCCTCTCCTCTCCTCTTTCTCCTCCTCCTCTCCTCACCTCTCCTCTTCCTCCTCTCTTCTCCTCTTCCTCCTCCTCCCGTGTGTGGGCTGCGTCTCTCTCCTCCAGTGTGTGACAGCAGCCTCCCAGAGATCTGACGTGTTTTTCGCATTTCCTGCGCCAGAGACAGACGCAGCGCAGCCGCGTCGGAGGGTCTGTCTGTGGGGGGAGGCAGCCGGAGGTATGTCCACCCCGGGAGGAAGTTAGGGATCAGTGCACGAAGCCAGGCCGAGCAGCGAGCACCGAGGAGCCGCTGTCTTCTCTTCCACCGCCAGGATCTGCCCCTCCTCTCCGCTGCGGCTCCAGCTCCGCCGATGCGCCGCGTCCGGAGCCTCCCACGCCGCCTCACGGTGCCATGCGACGCGGACCTGCCACTTCCCCGGAGTCCACCGGAGCTGCTGAACCCGAATGAAGCCATGACGCACGGACTCACATCTGGGGCCTTTGGACCTGTGCGCTTCTGAAGGAGGCGTCCACGCGTCACCGCACGTCCCTGTGCCGCTGCGGTTCTATTCCCTGTCACTTCTGAGAGGACGTTCGGACACTCGAGGGGGAGATCACAGCGTCGGCCGGGAGGAGACACAGGGAGGAGCAGCACGGAGCCGCCACTCCGCACGAGGAGCAGCGGGTTGCGGTCGGGGGCAAGCGGGCGAGTGCACACAAGTGTCCGCGCCATGGTGGTGTTCAACGGGCAGCTGAGGATCCGGATCCGCGAGGCGCTGCACCTCAAGCCCACCGCCTGGTCCCTGCGTCACGCCGTCGGCCCCAAGGCGCAGACCTTCCTCCTGGACACGTACATCGCCCTGAACGTGGACGACTCGCGCGTGGGCCAGACGTGCACGAAGCAGAAGACCAACAGCCCCGCGTGGAACGACGAGTTCACCACGGACGTGCACGACGGGCGCACGGTCGAGCTGTCCGTGTTCCATGACGCGCCCATCGGCTACGACGACTTCGTGGCCAACTGCATCATCCAGCTGGAGGACATCCTGCTCAACGACAGCAAGCACTTCGAGGACTGGGTGAGACACGCGCACACACACACACACACACACACACACACACACACACACACACACACACACACACACACACTCTCTCTCTCTCTTAATATTTCGTTATTGTTAAAACATCAGTGCAGGGCCGGCTCTATCCTTTATGGGGCCATATGCGAAATCTGATTTAGGGCCCCCCCCCTCTCATACATCTCCAATATTTTTCACTGGCAGTTGTGTTGGTGTGATGATGTTTTCAGACCTTCTCCGAACTCCGGTGAAATGTTCTGGAGTTTCAGAACGTGAAAACACAAAGCAGTAAAATGTTCATGTGAGAAAAACAACCGCAAAATGTTCTGGAAACGTCCCAGTGAGCGAGTGGACGTGTTGATGAGGTTTCTAACACGTGACGGACGTGAAACTGGAAGAACACAAATATCTCAGGGTGAAGAAGAGGAGAAGCCGTGCACGTAGAAGACGAAGACGTCAACTTGGAAAGACTTGGAGGTTCCAGAGTGTTTGGTGATGAGGGCCTAAGCCGGTGTGGATGAACACTGATCTTTCCACAGGAGAGTTTACACGTCATGTCTTGCCTCCTGCTGCTCTACAGGCTCCGCCCCTCCCCTGGATGTTCCCCACATGTTCCTGTTGTTGTGAACGAGTCGGACCCAGAACAATCTGCTGCTGCTTCACACGAGAAACACGTACATGTCCAGAAGCTATTTTACAGACACTTCTCGGAATTCATGTCTGAAAACAGCTTTAGAAGCAGCAGGGATTAAATAATCCTTGTTATCATAATCTTAAACTTGTTTATGATGAGGTTTGATCGTCAAGATGCCTTGTGGGACATTTCAAGGTCTCTCAGGGGTCCACAAGTAACCACAGCTTGAGTTTAGTGTGAAAAACAGTTTCTTAATCTCAGTTTGAGGTTTTCCAGGTTAAATAAAGTTTAAATAATCTCTTGCTGGGATGGAGACTTTCACACCTCCCTTGCTTTGGCCCAGATTGATGAATCAGGGACATGTTTCATCAGAAAATATTGAAAATCAAATGTTTTGTTTTGTCATGTTTGTCAGAAGAATCTAAATCTGAACAGCTGAGAAGCTCAAACCAGGTTCTGTTTTGAAAAGTGACATTTCACCTGACCACACTTCGCCTTCAGACGCCGTCTACAAAGCAATGCTTCTTAAATGTGAGGGTTTGTTGCTGTTTGATTAAAGTGACATAAATCCATACGCTCTTTCATTTTACAGTAACGTCCACTGTTCTTCGAGAACAGGTGTGCAGACACACAACAAACACACACAGTGTATAGATCCAGTTACCTTTGTTGTTCTCTTGTTAGCTGAACTACTGACCCACAGCAGCATAACAAAAGATGGAAAGAATGGATGATGTGTGTGTGTGTGTGTGTGTGTGTGTGTGTGTGTGTGTGTGTGTGTGTCAGGGCACATGCATGATACACACAGCAGCATAAAGAAGCTGTTCATTGTTGTCTGAAGCCGCCGAAGCAGATGAATGTTTGAGTGTTTTATTGATGAGGCCATCAGGTCCATTAGAGGCAGATGCACAGAGAGAGAGAGAGAGAGAGAGAGAGAGAGAGCGAGGGAGGCAGAGGACAAGATGAAAGAGAGGGAGGATGATGATGATGAAACAGGAGGGAGGACAGGAGGAGGACAGGACAGAGAAAAGAGAGCTCTCGTCTTCCAGCGTTGTCTCCATGGTGTAAGTCTTTAAAGCCTTTGGAAGTCAGCGGGAGCCGCGTGGCGCTCCACGTGGTCTGACAGTGAAGACTCAGCTCCACACTCTAGGTTTCTGAAGAAGATGAAAGTGACCCGGCGTCTGGAGCCTTTAATGATCCGGTGTCAAGCTTAAGTCCCAGTTCTGATCTGCGTTAGCATCCTGCAGCAGATCCTGCTAGGAAAAAGAAAGGGTCTGTGTGATTCCAGAACGCTGAGTCGACAACTTTAAGGTGTCTTGTTGATTTAAAGTCTGCGGTGTCTCGCTCTAATCCTGTTTCATCCTCTGGAATGAAAGAGATTGTTGATCCATCTCCTCCGGGCGTTTTCGAGCCGTTCCCATGGGCGCTGTGGGCTGAACGTGTCTTGACTTAAGTTGTGTCGTGCGTTATGTAATCTCACACAGAGAAAGACTTGACATCACCTTGAGCGAACTAACCGCCCCGTGTCGTTTCCCAGTGAGTCATGCTAACGTACGCTGCTGAGGTTTTCTTTAGCCTCTGAGAACATGCGGCTGCAGAAGCTTGACAACGACCTGCTGATGCGGGACATTCCTGGATTCATAGACTCCGGCATGCATGAAGTATTGGGAAAATACCAACATGTGCAATGGAGGGAAGTTGCCTTCATGGTGATTAACACTGGGAAAAGGAGAGTCAGGCTGGTTTAGCACATTAAGACCTAATTCACTGAATTATAAACCTCAGTTTGTCTTGAAAACACCTAAAACCTGAAAGAACAAAATTGGCAAACTTATTAAACCATGATGGAAACAGGAGCATCGTTTAGGGTTTTGAGTGAAAAGCGTGTGAACCGAAACTTTGAATCCAAGTTGACAGGTACCGGGTTTTTACAGCAAACAAAACAAAGAGCAAACGATAATGTCACTGTTCTGCTGCAAGTCTGAACACAAACTGTCAACAATCAGCGTCAGCAGAAAATGATCCCGGCTGCACACATACACACACACACAGACACACACACGGTTGAGTGAATCCAAATGTCAGAAATTGAATCGTTCATGCAGGTGTGAAGAACAAAATGCTACGACATGAAAACTGTTGTGTTCACGCTCATAATAAATGTGTCTCCCAACAGTTTGACCGTTTGCTGAGGTGCCAGAAGAATTATGGTCCCACTTGACAAGGCAGCGCACTTTTATTTGAGAAGCAATTAAAAACCTGTCGAGCAGAAATTCATCAGGATCGAGCGTTTGTTGTGTCGTTGTCGTTCTCACAATTCTTTAGGGCGGTGTCGTATCAAAACACAAGACCTCATTCCTACTGTTTATAAACATCAAGTTCCTCAATAAATACAATAAACAGGAAAAGGCATGTGTTCACTAATTAAATAATAATAAATAACAGGATTTTAAATAAACACGATCGACTATAGGAACACAAAACCTACAAGTCTAAGCGAGATTTGTCGATAAGAGAACAGTTATTTTTATGTGTTGTGTTTTTTGCAGAGACCTTTGAGTTAATCAGCATAATTTCACCTTCGATGAGTTAAGTCTCTTCTGCTGAGGTCGTGCTTCTGGTTTCCAGTAACAGTCGGATTCTGGTCGTCTGGCTGAGAGAATAAAAGACATGAAAAAGGATCAGATTCTTGAATCTTTGAGGAATTTCTGCTGGGCTCTGAACAGTGATTTCATGTGTGGGCAGCCGCCTTGTTAGAACGTGTCATGGAAGAAAGAAGTGGAGAAAACAAGTGTTTGATTTTACTACAGGACGGACAACGAGGGAGGGAGGGGGGGGTGACGGAGACAGAGAGGGCGTTGAAGAAAGACGTCTGGGTTGAATGGTGGAGTGACTGGGAGGCGGGCGCTGGTGGAGGCAGCAGCTCTCAATCTCTGTGCGTTACTTTAATCAAAGCTTGTTCCCAGATCAGTTTAAATGTGCAGGGCAGAGAAAGGAATTCTTGGATCCTCACTTTTTTCAGTGTCTGTAAATGTTTTGTTGTTGGATGAAGACACGAGTCCCCCCCCCCCCCCTCCCCCTGGAGGGCAACCCTCACACTGCAGCACCTGCTTTTCTTACTAATACACTGACAAACCTTGAATTAAAGCCCTGTGCCAACCAGTGTGGTCTCAGGCTACACACGTTTGTTTGTCCAGGTCATCCTGATACATCACGTTCACAGGAACATGAGGTGACCTGAACCCTCGACTAAGAAATTACAACCAATTCATCATTGAGTCCAAGTGAACATTTGATTCTAAATTTGAGGAAATTCCCTCAAGGTGTTTTTTCAGATGTTCACAACACAATCCTACGAACCCACAAAGCTCCGACTCTGTGTGTTTCCTCCACGATGACGTGTAAAAGCAGCAAACTGAGAATATATCCACCTATAATATATATTTCTGTCTGTATAAGAGATCCATTTTGCACCGTTTTGGTCATTTATATAAATATCTGATCACTGGCTGATGCAGAGAAATCCCTCTGAACGTGAATCTTGAATTTCCTTCACAACCTCTTTACTGTGAGTTGTCTCCATAACAGTGTGAAGAGCGATGGGCTGCGTTGTGTCATTCATCCACTGCATTGTTTGTGTTTGTCAGATTTCTAATAATCTGAATAAGCTTTAGCAGAACTGGCTCCAGTGCTTTTATTCCAGGAATATAAATGTCAGGTGAGGTGGAGCAGAGATACTGTAAATATGTGCGTTGTTAGAAATGATATGACAACATGAAAACGGGCGTTAACACACTTTCCACATGTTGTCGGTGTGAACTCGATGGTGACGGCCGGTTGGAAAGGAGTCGTTGTGCAGACAGAGGAGAGAAACACACTGAAATCATTTTGTTCTGTTCAGAGGCTGAACTCTGATCATGGATCTGTGTTAAAGTTCGTCCGCACACATCGAGAACTTCCCAGTCAACACACACCACCCACTCAGGTGAACATGAGACGCTGCTTCACATAATTGATTTTTTTTTAAAGAGCTAAAACTCAGTGAGTGGATCAACAACACAGATGTTTTTATTTCTGTCTCCTCCTGTGTGTTGTTCAGGTTGTGATCTGAGCTCATTGTAGAGGTTGTATCAGAGTGATTGTGTCAAGTGTGTGTGTGTGTGTGTGTGTATGTATGTGCACACAACTCGTACGTTACACAGCTTCGGGAACAGTGAACATCATTCATGGCTGTTTGGATGTTGTGTGTCTGTGGTGAGAGCACAGGATCAGCAACTGACTCACTGTTCCTACCTGAAGAGAATAGATGCTATAGACTCACAAAGCTGAGGCCAAAAGATCTCTGACGCCAGCGCGGCCATCTCTCCCTGCTGACATCTCTACGAGCCAAAGTTGTTGAATTCATCTAACAAGGATTTTGAGTTAGGGCACAGTCACACATACTGTGAAGGGAGCTAAATAATAATCAGTTGTGTGTCTGTCGGCCGTTTGAGGTTGTGGTTGTGGCAGGAGCAGTTTCTGGGGTGTGAACAATTTGTTGTCAACGGCATCACACAAAAACTAGTTGAGGGTTTTCTACAGAACTTGGGGAAAGGGTTTGGTGTCAGAGTGAGAAAGAGAGAGAGAGAGAGAGTGAGAGAGAGAGAGAGAGAGAGAGAGGGAACTGCACTGATGCCATGAGGTCTCTCTGCGTGCACGGTAAAATATTTATGGACGATAGCGCTCCACACCGAAGGAGCACAGCACAGAGTTAGAGAGTTCTTGTGTTATTGTGAACAATTTAAAACCGTTTTTTTGGGTTGTGATGTTGAACTGTGACAAAGTCAGTTTGCTGTGTGGTCGTCCTGTGGTTAGACGAGTCAACGCCGGCGGTTCAGCTGCATTTGTAAAAGTAGGAAAAAGTCAGCTCAGTTTAATCTGATGAGACAATGAGTGTGATGTCTTATGTTAATGAGGGACGTCCCCCCCCCCCCCCCGTCACTGTAGCATCCTGTTCAGCCATTGGAGGAACGTGGGGCGCTCCACTGCACGTTTGAATTCAGCTTTTGAGACACAGATGCACCAGAAACCTCGAAGCACAAGACCCTCGCACCAGTTCTGCAGCTGCTGGTTCCCTGTCTTTGCTCAAAGGCACTAATAGAAGACAAGCCATTCACCAGGGTTTGTTACTTAGGCTTTTCACCATTAAATAGACGTAACTAGTCGAAGGCACGTCAGCCCTTTCAGTGGCGTCCATGTTTGGTTTCCTCTGTAAACTCTGGTGCAGACAGAATAGAGGAAGAACTCCAGCCTGCTCCCTTCTTGACCCTGGTTCCCTGCGGGCCGTCTTACAGGGGTGTCCTCTCTGCACACTGGAGGAAACAGGGGCAGGGCTGTGTGTGTGTGTCTGTGTGTGTGTGTGTGTGTGTGTGTGTGTGTGTGTGTGTGTGTGTGTGAGAGAGAGCCTAAATATAGAGCCAGTGTGTTTGAGTCACACGGATTGGCCCTACTTCCTGTTTTCACTGTCCAAGTTACTTCCCAGAGAAAGAAGGGAAGACAGAGGGAGTGACGGCTCCTCAGGTGCCTCCTCTCCTCCCTCTGATTACTTCTCTTATCCCTCGTTTGTCTGGCGTCCAGCGTGTCACTCTGTCCATCATGGAGCGATGCAGTCTCACAGATATGTGAGGAATGTAAGATGCAGCACTGGGCTCTTCCTGCTGCTCCTGTCAGCACCACTCAGCATAAACACAACTTCTCACAGCAACACACACCAGAGGAAGAAAAAACACTGGAGTTCAGCAGCTGTTGTTGTTTCAGTGGTGAGATTTGTTTTCTCCTTGATTTAAGGTCTAATGATGTTTTCATCTTGTTTCTCTCTTGTCTCTCGTTACCTTCTATCTCTGCTGGGCTTGTGGATGATTGTAAACAATGTTAAACGTCTCTCAATAGAGCAGATACCTCCGTCAAAGGTCAATTCAATTAAAGCCACCGCACTTGATTGCACACGATCATAAGCTGCTTTCACATGATCCTGAAATGCTCTGGAGGTTCTGTATGTGAGAACAAACGTCTGAGTCAGTGTCTCTGGACATTTTCCGGAACTTTCCCAGCAGCCTCCTGGTAAAAAGTCAGGAAACTACCCTCTGAGGGAGTGGACATGTTGATGAGGTTTCTAACACTTGACGGATGTGAAACTGGAAGAACACAAATATCTCAGGATGAAGAAGAAGAGGAGCCGTACACGTAGAAGAAGAAGACGTCAACTTGTAAAAACGAGGAGGTTCCAGAGCGTTTGGTGATGAGGGCCGACACCGGTGTGGATGACCTCCTGCTGCTCTACAGGCTCCGCCCCTCGCCTGGATGTGCCCCACATGTTCCTGTTGTTGTGAACGAGTCGGACTCGGAACAATCTGCTGCTGCCTGCTGAGAAACACTAACTACACACAATGCTTTCTAGAGTTCATGTCTGAAAATCGCTTTTGATATCAGTATCATAAATATGTTTTTCTTCTCATCAGGATCCATGAATCATTCTCCTATTTCACAATGTTAAAGAAAGTGTTGAAAGCAATTTCAGAATCATCTTTAACATTTAAAGTTATT